>NC_056623.2:17115345-17434789 GCF_002870075.4 Lactuca sativa
GTTTTTAGCATGGCTCATGCTTTTTGCTAAAAGTCCAATAAGTCTTCACTGTTGGCTCCATTTTCGGTCTAGCTTCAACACGAGTCATGTTGCTCAAATATAAGATGAGAAAGGACAAACACGACCCGTGTCGGTGTGACATGAACCATTTTTCAAACGTAGCCCTTTGCTATGATGATAATGCAACAAGGACTCGGGTTATGTCTTCATGTTTTCTTCCATGGCATGACCGGTCCATGTTCTCTTCATGTTCCAAAGCTCCATGCTTCATGCTCCAAGTTCCAAGTTCCATGCTCCATGCTCCATGATGCCTGCAAAATAAATCAAAAATGGTGAAGTACCAGGCATTCTTAATGAAATTTGCAATTGCCCAAATAATTACCTAATGCAAGAATTATGAAGTATAATGCTATGAAAGGACGAAAACAAACATGCAAAATAGGTGCATAAAATTCACCTATCACGTTCGGATCTGGTAGGAACCAAAAATTGGTAGGAACCATGTGGACTATTCTCTACCAATCATTTCGTCTAGGGCACAAACGTTAAACTCATTTACTTGGTTGTGACACGTTCGCACGCGACACATGAGCATGAAACGTAATACGGACTCGAGAGAATAATCATGTGTGACCAACGTCCATGGAACGTCATTTAAATGGGTGTTCCTTTTCTTTTTCATTTCTTTTAGTTTCTTTTTTTCATTTTTTCTTATTATTTATTTTATTTTTAGTTTGAAAAAATCAATTTTTTTCTTAAATAGATATATGCTCGATTTTAATGTTTTTACTTTTTTTTTTGTTTTTTTAATATCTTTTTCATTTTTTTAATTTTTTTGGTTTTTTAAACTTTTTTTTTGGTTCTTTTAATATCTTTACTACACACTTGAAGATAGTAGCGTCTTTTTTTTTTTTTTTTTTTTAATGATTTTTTAAACTAAATATCGGTTTGAGTTTTTAGTGTTTAACAATTATAAATTTTGAATAAGAAGAATATTAAGGATCATAATATTTTCCATTCATACTTTTTTTAATCATATTATTTTTGGATCATAAAATTTTGAATCATACTATTTTAAATCATAACGAAATTATGCATCATACATTTTTGGATCATAATATATTGAATTAAATAATATTTTTATTCAATACAACATTTGGATCATTATAATTTTTGAATCATAAAAAATATAATAATTAAGGATCATTAAATATTTGAATCAAAATATTTTTAAATCATAACAAGTTAAGGATCATAAACATATTGAATTATACTATTTTTAAAACATAAATATTTTGAATCATCTCTATTTGCATCATGTTATGTTCTACATTTAAAAAAAAACTTTAATCTTTTAAAATCAAGTTTGGTATCTAAAACACAATATTTTTTAAAATTTCTTTTTACAAAGTCATTAGAATAGTGAGTAGAAGTACTCCTTCAATTTTTATAAATTTTAGAGAATTTTTTCCTGGGTTTTTTTATAAATATAAAGAATATATATATATATATATATATATATATATATATATATATATATATATATATATATATATACATACAGATTTTCATGATTGTGCTCATTTTGTAGAAAATCAAATTTTAAGAACATTAGTTTTTCATTTTTTTTTCAAAGAAAAAAAAAAGTTATGGCCAAAAAACTAAACGGGTAGAAAAAAAACTCAACCAGCCAATAAGGGCTGGACACTTGTCATGCTGGAGGGTGAGGACACGTGTCAGCTCCTGGAGAGGTTACATTGGCGAATTTTCCTTTTCTTTTTTCTTTTCTATTTTAATCATTTTGCTTTTTCACTTGTACCTTCAAAACAATTAATCTTCTCCGTAAATTATCAAAATCTCGCAATTATTACGAAAGTGTCATATCAACTCGCGAGATTTTGACGATAAATAAAATCAAATCTTGACAATTTACTTTTTCAATCTTAAGACCAAAAATTGTCCTTGCGGTTCCTACCATTTTTTGAGTTCCTACCTGATTATATATATATATATATATATATATATATATATATATATATATATATATATATATATATATATATATATAGGATAAGGATCAAATGAGAACACCAAAAAGGTTGAGAACGCGAGAACAAAGTATATTCATTTATGATTCCATGTATTCATTTGTGCAGGGCCGGCCCAAGGGGAGGGCCAGCTGGGCCGTTGCCCAGGGCATCATTTAACTAGTGGGCATCAAATGTACAACAATTCTTATGGGTTTGTTATAGTTTAACTGGGTAAAAGTTAGTCCAGTAGAAACTTTTAGCCCAGAGGGCAGTAGAGCGGAAAACATAAGCGGCTATAACGATTCTCCCCTAAATTGAAGCAGTATTTCTTGGTAATATCCCAAGTCGCATCGCAATCCACAAAATCACTCGCTTAAACTGAAATCAAGGGATCGATTGGGAGGCAGGAACAACCGGTGGTTATTAATCACCATGACACCATTATGGATTCTACTCTCCAGTTCTCCAATCTCGACTTCTCCCTCCATTCTTCCAGATCAGAAAAACAGAGCACATAAATAAACATCAATTGAGGTTTTTTTACATGATTCTCGAGCTTCACTAGTTTAGGAATTCGTTCTCTAAGAATTCATTACTTAATACCTAGTGAAGTTTTTTTTTTCAATTTCTAGTAAGTAAAGTATTCTAATAGTTGTATGTGTTTGTTACCAGAAGTATTCAAGTGTTGCCCTGCACTTGGGCTGTTTTGCCATTTGGCATGAAAGACGCATTCACTTTGAACATTGAAGTATGTGGTGGTCCTTAAAGACGCATTCACTTTGAACATTGAAGTTATTAAATCTTTGTTACTAGTGGAGTTGTTTTTATGGCATTTTTTTTCTATAATGTTTTTAGGATTATTTTGCTAGTATCCAAGAATTATTCTTGAATCTGTAATTGCTTTTCAGAATTATTCTTCTCTAACTTTTTTGGGAGTATGATTTTTTTTTAATTGTTATTAACAAGTTCTAGCAACAAAAATATTTTTTTTTATTGTTGTTTTAATAATTTGGTCAATGGTTGATTGTTTTGTTTTGTTAAGTTGTTATCTTTACATATGAGACTAAAAGTGCATGAGACAGAAATTGAGTCTCAGATTTAGCTGTTAGGCTTTAAAATTGTTTGATGGAGAAATTGAGTGAGTCCTAAAGTTGGATTTTTAGCAAGGAAGTAGGTCCAAATTCATAAAAAAGTTTTGAGGCATAACTTAAAGGGAAAATGACACTGGAGGGTAACCAACTGTTGAGTTTATTCTCGTTTGGTCTCTTTCCTTTTTTGTACTCAATATACCATCGAACTTACCCTCCTGAGTCATTTTCCCCAAAAACTTAAATGAAATTAAAGCAACAAAAATATCAAAGACTGCAGCCTTCTTAGGCCATAACGTACATAAAGAGCGTTTCTGAGGGGTAGCTTTGTTAAAACATGGTCTATGCTATACTTACTGTGGTTAGTTGTCAATAACTCTCTACAAAAGGATATGACTGTGTATAAGAGGTATCTTTTCAGCATAAACGTTTACCTTAAGGTATATTATGGTGATGTGTCTGTAAAAGCTAAATGATCTTGTACATATTGATATTGTATCTTATCCCATGAATTCAATCTTAAAGCCAAATAAACTAAAAAATCAATGCACTTTTGATTCCACTCATTTGTAGACTTGTCCAGAATCCATGATACGATAAATCATTTGATTTGAAATGCACCTGCTTAATCAAGATTCCCCTAATAAATATTCAAGTGCATTACAAAGTTGTATATATATGAATAATGTTCTTCTGTGGGTTATGTTTTGAAGAGAAACCAGAATGAATCTCATAAAGTTATTAATATGAGCAGGAGATGTCGTGGGATTTTCTGTAAATAAGGAAAGGGAAAATGACTCAGGAGGGTAACCAACTGTTGAGTTTGTTCTCATTTGGTCCCTTTCCTTTTGCGATTTTTCCCACGCGTTTGAACGTTGAATCTGTCAACCGGCCTAGTCGACACAATTCCTCCGACCCGTTTAGTTAAAAGGTTTGAGTTTGGTAATAAAATAACGTAAGTTGTTAAAAACCCATTGGAGAATTTAAAATTTGAAAATGTTATACTAAGGTAAGGCTGAAAATTTGCATTTTTTATCAATCTTTTCCAATAATAGAGGTATGGTGATATTTTGTTCTATAAAATTGTTTCCAAATTATAACCATTTACTACCACTCTTGAATATTTTCTTAATGCATCAAAGTACAAGTAATAATTCAGCTCAAGCCTAATCCTGAGGAATGTTTCATGGGATTTTTTTTTGCATTTGATTGGTAATTATATACCAATGAAAACTACCGTCGGTAAATCAAATGGTTGAGGGGCGGTGTTCACTAACGGTAATATGTTCCGCGTATGCATACCATCGGTAATATCATTACCACACCCCACAACCTAATAAACAAGCTAAATTTTAAAGTGTTTAACAAAAATACTATAAGAACTTCAGTCATCAAATTTTGAGTTTATGTTATAAATATATTTAAAATGTAAAACAAATATTTATTTTAGAACATTTTGTGTAGAAATATTTATTTATAAAAATATCATGAAGACTTTTTGTAGATATTTATTTTGGAACATTTTGTTTAGAAACTAGAGAATGTTCCCCGCCTTATGGGGACCGGAGGGTATTGAAATGAGGTCGGGTAACATCTTATTCTGTTTGTTACTTACAGTTACTAATATATATATATATATATATATATATATATATATATATATATATATATATATATATATATATATATATAGCTTAGGTTATTTTGTTCTAACTATTTATTATGTGCATGTAGGATTGATTCTGGACCAATTATTTTAATTATTTTAATTAAGTAATTAATGCATATTACATGTTAAAGATATAATGAGTATTAATTAAATATTCAGCATTTAATATGCATTAATTATTTTCTTAAAATAATTAAAATGATTGGTTCAGAATCAATCCTACATGCACATAATAGATAGTAATAACATTTGAATCTAACTCATATATATATATATATATATATATATATATATATATATATATATATATATATATATATATATATATATATGTACATATATAGGAGTAAGATCAAATGAGAACACCTAAAAGGTTGAGAACGCGAGAACAGATCTGGACCATTTAAATACTTAGATCTAAGGTTATTATTAAAGGGACGATTTATGAAAAAAAATTTAAAACTAATGGTATTAAAGTGTAAGTTTTAAATGATCAGAAGGGCATAATAGTAATTGCAAATGTACCTATTTCCTATAATTTCTCTCCCTTGCACCCCTTTCCTTTAATCTTTCTCGTATCTATATTCCCCCTTTCTCTTCTCTCTCTCTCTCTCTCTCTCTCTCTCTCTCTCTTTCTCTCTAGGGTTTCAAAATAAAGCCGACTCCATCTTTCTCGTATCATCACCTCACGCTGCAACCACCATTTTCGTCCATCACCAGTGTCACAAGAAGAGGCGCCGCTAAGTCCAGATGAGGAGCTTGCCTTTCTCTCGATTCTTAGGCTAAGAATATACACAGACATGCAAGAGCAAAAACGAAAAGAAACACTTTTTCTCTTCGTATTTTTCGTTCTTCTTTTCTAGACCAAGACCTACAGGTCAATTATTGCAAAACGAGTGCTCTTTAATCGCTACCAGAGCCACCATCAACGATCGGGTCTCACGAGGCTGCGTTCATGAATCGTATTTTGGGATTGTGTGCTTAGCGTCGATTGGGTCTCACGAGGCTGCCGCATTAGCCATGTTTGTGGAACGGAAGTCACAGGAATCTAGTCGATTGCAAAACTTGCGTCGACTAGGTCTATTTGGTGTAGTATCTATCATCTTGTGGTTTATGTATGTAAGTTGATGTATGTAGGCAATGATTCAAATTCAGAAAGGAGAATACATCATGTAAACTCATTTGGTGACTACGAGGTGCTTTCTTTATCTACTTCTAAAAAGTCAAAAGCTGTCATCATCTTTGTTCATATTTCATTGTCAATTTTTAAATCTTTAAGTGAGA
Source organism: Lactuca sativa (assembly GCF_002870075.4). NCBI lineage: Eukaryota > Viridiplantae > Streptophyta > Magnoliopsida > Asterales > Asteraceae > Lactuca > Lactuca sativa. The sequence continues at coordinate 17,121,417 of NC_056623.2, forward strand.
CTCTGAATGTGGCATGATATGATTGAAGAAGACCAAGAAATGGAAGTGAAGCCAATCAAACTGAAGAAAAAGAAGACCAAAAAGAAGAAAAATAAAAAAACAGAAGGTGCATTTTATTTTTAACCTTTGATTTTAGTTAAGTTAAACACGAAGAATCAATGATAATGCTAAAGTCATTAATGAATGGTGTGTGTAATTTCCAAAATAGTAAAGATTTGATAAAAATTAAAAAAAAAACTTAAGTATGATTGATTGCTTGCCTTCTTAAATTATTTTTTGTAGTTTATTTTTGTTGATTAAATTTGGAGAGTTTGAAACAAAAACCCAATCTCATGTAGTTGTGATTTTTTTTTTTTTTTGTTATTTCTCAATCTTAAATACAATTTTGTGCGTTCTTCGTTTGTGATTACAATGCAATGGACTTCAGATATTTTGTAAGTTATTCATTGATGAATATGTAACAGAGATAGCCTTCTTACACCTGGATCGATTTTTTTTTTTTTTTTTTTTTTTTTTTTTTTTTTTTTGTATATACAAGTTTGTATATTATTCATTCATGAATATGTAATAGTCTATGAATCATCTTTTCTCAAATAGTGAAACCCATTAATTTTCTTAATTTTTGATAATTTTTGTATTCCCTTTACTTCTTCTCGGTTGTTTCTCGACTGATATAAAGATTTAAGGGAATCAAACAATGTTAGAACCTAATGTAATTTGTACTATGATATTAATTTATGATTATAATTACAATTATAGGAATTCATATGTATTTTATATTTTGTTCATGTCTCTTTATTTATAATTTGACGACATATGTGTTTTTCTAAATCCTTTTCATTTAACTGATTGTTAATTGTATTTATTTCTTTATTTGACGGTGTGTAGAGGAAATCAAGATGCTTCTACAAACAGGATGTTGGAGTGCTAATATTCATCACCGAATATATAAACAATCACATATTTAACATTCACATTAGAATTTATTAAATTACTACATATATATATATATATATATATATATATATATATATATATATATATATATATATATATATATATATATATTGTAGTAGAATAGCAATATAAAATTGAATATATTCATATTATAACTACTACAATACTATACATATTAAATTCATAGTAGAATAGTAACATAAAGTAGTGTTCTCACGTTCTCACATTAAATAGTGTTCTCATTTGAACTTAACCCTATATATATATATATATATATATATATATATATATATATATATATCCAATATGTTTTATATATTTATGATTATAGTTGTATTGTAATTTTTCTCTATAAATTGTATTATATTCGTTTATTATTACAACTTAACTCATCTGTTCATTCCCGATTACAACAGATTCATATATGATTACAAATATGTTGTTTTTTTTGTATGATTACACATATTTGGTTAAATGATAAATTCATCAATCATTTTGGTATACTGGTAAAAAAACGTTAATTAATCATATGGTAAAAAAGTTTTTTTTTTTTTTTTTTTTTTTTAAAAAATAATCTATTTGATTCAAAATAGATTAAATTCATTTCTAGTATTTATGTAAAAAAATTAATTAATTAGACAACATCCCATGATTGTAGGAATTAATTAATTATCCATATTTAATTACATTGTAAAATTCCTTTTACGCTTTTATAAATTATTGGTCTATAAATGTTCCCGCGTTCTCAACCTTTTAGGTGTTCTCATTTGATCATTTCCCTATATATATATATATATATATATATATATATATATATATATATATATATATATATATATATATATATATATATATATAATACACATGTGATATATTACAAACTTTCATTCAATTCCATGATGAGATGAAAAAAAAAAACCTCCGTAAGGAACAAAAATTAATAACAGGGAAGGAATCACACTTTTTTTTTTCTAGAATCATCCAATCCATTATGTAGTCCCTCGATTCCATCCCACCAATGGAGTAGATGATTCCATTCCTTCTTAATTGGTCGATGTATTGTTCTTCATGTTTGCATACCTTTTAACAACAAAAAACCACGAATAACGATAACTAAAAACAATGAAATATGACTTTTGAAGTAATGTAGTAATGTATAACTTTTAACTTCAAATTTTATTTTATTCGAACCATTTTATTTATCAAATAAACCAAATTCGACATTATAAAAGATCCAAATTCAATTCAAACACAAATTGTATTCCTTCCTTTATCAACATTAGGTATTATGAATGTTTCTATTACTAATTCATCATCCAAAGTTAATAAAATTTGCAACCTCCTGATATTTGTCAATGCTTTGTTTAAACCTAGAAAAAAGTCAATTTAATAATTAAGTTTCAAGTTAAGAATCAAATTCTGTGACATCCCCAAAATCTCGGCCAGAAAAGACCGATTTTCATTTATGCTTTTAAATATTTTCAGAGTAAATCCTTTTGATTTGAAAGAGTTGCGGAATTTGTTCCCAAAAACAAAACATGATAAAACATTGTTTACCGAAGCATTTCATAAAAGAAATGTATTTTCATTATAATCAAAACTCGGGGTGTCATGTTCCGATACAGACCAATAAGCATAAACGAATACATTACAAGTCATATAACAAATATAAACATATGCAGACTTGTAAACAAAACAACTTGATGGTTCATCCATCTCATGCCCTTCCGCCACTACCTGTAATACAATTTAAAACTGAGTGGGTCAGGCTTGGGAGCCTGGTGAGCATATAGGGTTTTCAACCCACAATAAATATCATATTTAATTTTCACCAACCAACAATAACCCAATTACCCATTCCCGTTATTCTCACTTTAATGTCCCTAAAACAACTAACATAAGGGACCTAGTCTAAGAATATTTCATCGGGGTGACAACACATGCTTCGGGGGTACCTCAGCAATATAAGTCAAATAAGGCAACCATGAGGGGGATGGAGTACAGCGAATGAACACCCAAGTTCATTAACACCTACAGGTGGCGAACCTGCTAATGTTTCCACAAGACTGTCTAGAATAGCCAGTGGTCGTCATCTAAACTCCGCTAGATGACTCAATCAAACAATAACGAGGCCTCTCATCTGTTTATTACACACCAACTGTCTACCCATGTTCTACCCAACATATTAGTAGATAAAAATATACATTTGTATACATAGTTTAAAGAAAACCTGCATAGCATGCTTTAATCAACACATATATCACATAACAGATGAGGCACACACACACATAACACATATCTCATAAAGAAATAAGCAGATCTATAAGATAGAAGAGAGTGAATACTCATTCACACATAACACAACTAAATATATACACATAGCACGTATTTTTATATAAAATACTTCGTATTATTGTATTAGAAGAAATAACTACACACTCACTTGATCAGAAGATGATCGGACAGCACTACGGCTTATAGAAGTAGTAATCCACAGCAGATCTGGAAGATCTTCTCGAAAATCGAACTTCTCGCGGGCAGAGCTTCGACTCGGGAACCGCACTTTTCGGGATCTTCAGGATCTCGGGACTTGCCTCGGGGCTAGAGTATGATACCGGGACTTCGGGGTGGCTTCGGGGGTAAAAATGCAGAGCTTCGACTCGAAAATGAGAGGGAATTAGCAAATGACTCGGCTGCCTTCGGATTCCTTTTATAGAGGCTGGAGCCTCGGAGTACGCGGGGCGTACAGGCGTACGCAGCGCGTACGCGTCCGAAATCGTCACTGCATGCGTCATCCGAAGTGTCGACACTATGCTGAGTACGCGGTAGCGTAACCTCGTACGCGGGGCGTACTGCGGATCACACCGGTGACTCGGCTTCGGATAATGCTTCCGATTTTGAATTAAAAATAAATATAAAATGATTAATAAACTTCGGAAATTCATAACTTCTTCATACGAACTCCGTTTTCGACGTTCTTTATATCCACGCGAAGGTGAGACTACGCTCTACGACTTTCGTTTAGACTCCGTCGGCAAATTTTGACTTTATTTTTATTAATTATTTTTAATAGGCCGGGACAGAAACTTTCGTTATAAATTCATAACTTCTTCGTTTGACGTCCGTTCTCGCCTAACTTTTTATCGTTTCAATACCAACAATGAGATCTTCGATTCTCATTTAGATTGCTTCGGCTAACAACCGCTCGATCTCAAATCGAGTAAAACAGGCTGTATATCGCTAAGCCGGAACTTCGATAAATCATAACTTCCTCATACGAAGTCAGATTTGGGCGTTCTATATATATTCGGAAACCTCGTTTCAATTACTACAACATTAACCAAAGATATTAAGTTTATTTTACACTTAAATTTTGACGCTTATTTTTATTCTTAATTAATCAAACCACATAATTAAGCAATTAAGCACAAAACACATAATACTCAAATAATACATTATTATTATCTCACAACGGGTTACAAAGGTTAACCTAGACTATTACATTGCTACAAATGGCAAGCCCGAAACACAGGCGTTACAATTCTCCCCACCTTAGAATGATTCCGTCCCCGGAATCACACATCAACAAACAAATGCGGATAGCGACTCAACATGTCACTCTCCGTCTCCCAGGTGAGATTCGGCCCATTCGTGTGTTTCCATCGGACAAGCACTAACCCAACCATTTTGCGTCGCAACTTCTTAGTCTTTCGGTCAACAATTGCCTCTGGTTCTTCAATCAACCTTTTGTTCTCATCAATTCTCAATTCAGAAATTGGAATTATATCGGGAACTTCTCCCGTGAACTTCCTCAAATAACACACATGAAAGGTGTTGTGAATTCCATTCAGTTCTTCGGGTAATTCGAGCTTGTAAGCTTGATTCCCAATCCTCTGAAGGACTCTAAACGGTCCAATAAACCTTGGACTCAACTTTCCCCTTTTACCAAATCTTATAAGTCCCTTCCACGGCGAGACTTTAAGCAAAACCGAATCTCCAACCTCAAAAGTCATCGGTCTTCGCTTCTTGTCAGCATAGCTCTTTTGACGATCTTGAGCTGCTAACATTCTTTCCCTAATTATTTTCAACTTTTCAGCAGTTTGATGAACCAACTCCGGTCCCATAAACTGCTTTTCCCCAGCCTCAAGCCAACAAGACGGCGTACGACACTTTTGTCCATACAAAGCTTGGTAAGGTGCCATCTTAATGCTCGAGTGAAAACTATTATTATAGGAAAATTCTACCAACGGTAAATGTTCATCCCAATTACCTAGGAATTCCAAGGTACATGCTCTCAGCATATCTTCAAGTGTTTGTATCGTTCTTTCACTCTGACCATCAGTCTGCGGATGGTAAGCTGTGCTTAAACATAACTTGGTACCCATTTCCTCTTGTAGACTTTTCCAAAACCTTGAGGTGAAACGGCTATCACGATCCGATACAATCGTTAACGGAACACCGTGAAGCCTCACAATTTCCTTCACATAAGAATTTGCAAGCTTCTCCATAGACCATTTCTCCCTGGCCGCTATGAAATGTGCACTCTTAGTGAATCGATCAACGACCACCCAAATCATGTCGTGACCATTCTTTGTTCTGGGCAGTTTAGTGACAAAATCCATAGCAATGTCTTCCCACTTACCCATAGGCACAGGCAAAGGTTCTAAACTCCCGTAAGGTTTCTGATGTTGTGTCTTGACTCTCGCACAAGTCACACACTCGGCCACATACTTTGCAACATCAAGCTTCATCGTCGGCCACCAGTAGTAGGGTTTCAGGTCCCTATACATTTTAGTGCTACCCGGATGAATCGAGTACATGGTCTTGTGAGCTTCTTCCATCAGAAGATCCCTAATTCCTCCTGACTTAGGTACCCAAATACGATCTTGGAATACCTTCAGTCCATGACCGTTAGTACCAAACACCAACGTTTTACCCAAACGTTCCTCCTTTCGGTCATTTTTCTCAGAAGCTTCCTCTTGAGCTTTCTTTATACTTTCCACAATGGTCGAGACAACTTCAATTTTCAACGCTCTTGGCCTCTTCCTTTCAAGATTGACTTTCCGACTGAGAGCATCAGCAACAACATTAGCTTTACCGGGGTGATAAAGTATCTCGCAGTCGTAGTCTTTAAGTAATTCTAGCCAGCGTCGTTGCCTCATATTCAATTCTTTCTGATTAAAGAGGTATTGGAGACTCTTATGATCAGTGAAAAGTTTGCACTTCGTGCCATAGAGGTAATGCCTCCATATTTTCAGAGCGAAAACTACCGCTGCCAACTCCAAATCATGAGTCGGGTAATTCTTTTCATGCTCTTTCAACTGTCGAGACGCATATGCTATCACCTTTTCTCTTTGGGTCAAAACACAACCCAATCCAACACCAGACGCATCGCTATAAACAGCGAAGTCTTCAACTCCATCGGGTAGAGAAAGTATCGGTGCCTCGCATAGCTTCTTCTTTAACTTCTCGAATGCTTCTTTATGCTTCTCACTCCAAGCATAAGTAGCTCCTTTGTGGGTCAAAGCTGTCAATGGAGTAGCAATCGAAGAAAAGCCTTGGATAAACCTACGGTAATATCCGGCTAATCCCAAAAAGCTTCGAATCTCCGTGGAACTTTTCGGTTGTTCCCACTTCGTCACAGCTTCGATCTTCGCTGGATCAACCATTATCCCTTCTTGGTTGACCACGTGACCCAAGAATTGGACCTCACGAATCCAAAAATCACATTTGGAGAACTTCGCATAAAGCTTCTCCTTCTTCAAAACTTCTAACACTTCTCGCAAGTGCCTGCCATGCTCCTCCTGGCTTTTCGAGTAGATCAGAATGTCGTCTATGAATACTATCACGGATTTATCAAGGAAAGGATTACAAACCCTATTCATCAAATCCATGAACGCTGCTGGAGCATTGGTTAGTCCAAACGACATAACCAAGAACTCGTAGTGTCCATATCTAGTTCTGAATGCAGTCTTCTCGATATCTTGCTCTCTTACTTTCAGCTGATGATATCCTGACCTAAGATCGATCTTCGAGAAATAGCTCGAACCTTGCAATTGATCAAACAGGTCATCAATCCTCGGCAACGGATATCTATTCTTTATTGTTGCCTTGTTCAGCTCTCTGTAATCGATGCACATTCTCATACTTCCATCTTTCTTCTTTACAAATAACACCGGAGCTCCCCAGGGCGATGAACTAGGTCTAATGAAACCTTTGTCCAATAACTCCTGAAGTTGCATCATCAGCTCCTTCATCTCCGTCGGTGCTAATCGATAAGGTGCTTTTGCTATTGGCGTGGTTCCTGGTAACAAGTCTATTCTGAACTCCACTTGTCTATCAGGTGGTAATCCAGGAAGATCCTCGGGAAATACTTCCGGATAATCACACACCACTGGAATACTCTGTATCACCTTCTTTTCCTTCTTAGCATCAATCACAAATGCTAAATATGATGTACATCCCTTGGTCAAACACTTTCTGGCTTTCATTAGAGAAATGATCCCAAAATTCACTCGCCGTTTGTCCCCATACACCATAAACGAATCTTTTCCAGGCGGGTTTACTTTAACTATCTTTTTCTTGCATAAAATTTCGGCATCATTGGCGCTAAGCCAATCCATTCCCAAGACGATGTCGAAACCATTAAGTTCGATAGGCAATAACGCCTCGTGAAACTTATTCCCATTAAGGTCGATCAAGACGTTTTTCATACGATGGCTAACAGGTACAAACTTGCCACTAGCTACTTCGAATAATAAAGCATTATTTAGTCTATCAACAGGCAAAGCTAGCTTTCTACCAAACTCATGCGAAATAAAGGAGTAGTTGGCTCCAGAATCAAACAATATATGAGCAGGTAATTCGTTTACGAGAAAGGTACCTGAAGCGACATCAGCTTCATCTTTCGCAGCCTCAAGTGTCATTTGGAAGGCTCTCGCCTTCGGCTTTGGTGGAATGTTGGGCTTAGCTGCCTCCTTCTTCTTCGGACAGTCTTTCAAAATATGCCCCTCTTCATTACACCCAAAACACATCCTTTTGTTGTTCGGACATTCATTGGCAAAATGTCCAACCTTTCCACACTTGTAGCAGGTTACATCCTCGCTACATTTCCCAAAGTGCTTTTTCCTACACTTATCACACCACTTCGCTTCGCCTCCTTTTCCTCCAAACTTTTTCGAATCAAATTTCGAAAATTTACTCTTCTTACTGGAACCAGATGTTCCTTCAAACTTCCTTTTCTCACCAACCTCAACCTTGTCGGTGGTTCTTCCCTTTATCATGTTCTCCACAGACTTGGCAGCCCAGATAGCTGCCTCTAGAGTAAGTGCCTGACGTACCGGCACCTCGTACTCCCATGGAAGTCCCTTCGCATACCGATCCACCTTTGTCAGCTCGTCTGGAACGATACGCAAGGCAAACTCCATCTTATCGGTGAAGTTATTGGTGTATTCATCTACTGACATGCTACCCTTCGTCAATGTCAGAAACTTGTTCTCCAACTCCAACAGATTTTGAGCCGAGCAGAACTTGCGCTTAAACTGCACCAAGAACTCTGCCCATGACAATTGCAGTGGCTCGCTAGGGCTTAAGGTCTTCCCTAGAGTGTTCCACCAACGAACGGCTCCACCTCGGAATTGTCGCACGGCATAGATAGTCTGCAACTTGCCTCTACAGCCACATGTCATAAAGGCTAACTCCATTTCGGAGATCCAATCCATAACCCCAATCGGATCCTCCTTTCCATTGAAGGTCGATGGTTTACAAGTCAAAAAGTCCTTGTACTTGCATCCCATTCCATCATTCCTTCCATCATGGTTATCTTGCCTAACTATCGGTGGGTTGGCTGGACCAACAGACCCACTGAAGTTTCCACCTTCCGAGTGCCCTTCATTCAGTTCAGGCTCTTCCACACGAATCGACAGTTCTTCACGATTTTGTTGAAGCAACCGTCTAGTTTCATCCATCTGACGATCCAACATCGTCTGAATCATCAATTGCACACCAGCCATGGTTATTGGCTCAGGTGCTGCTGCTACGACAGGTATTGGCTCAATCACTGGTGGTTGATTCCTGTTTTCGTCAGCATTTCCAACTCCACTTCTTGTTCTCACCATTTTGATCTACACCGAATAAGGTGAAATTAGATCCTCAATCATGATAGATATTCAAATCATCCTTATCACTCCGAAACGTTTACATGCTAGTTCTAATATCGTAGACGTACGCTTAGAATCCTACACACATAAGGTTTCTAGATCCGGTCGGCAACAGACCATAGATCCGAACAAATAATATCATATATGGCAACATATAACATTTAGCACATAAATCATTTTAGGCAACTTTCCTAAAATAAACTAGTGCTCGTGTCTAAATCACAACAGACACACATCTCAAAACTTCACTTAGCATTCTAAGTTTAAGTCTAGAAATCCTACAAATTCCTAGTTCGCTTAAACTAATGCTCTGATACCAACTGTGACATCCCCAAAATCTCGGCCAGAAAAGACCGATTTTCATTTATGCTTTTAAATATTTTCAGAGTAAATCCTTTTGATTTGAAAGAGTTGCGGAATTTGTTCCCAAAAACAAAACATGATAAAACATTGTTTACCGAAGCATTTCATAAAAGAAATGTATTTTCATTATAATCAAAACTCGGGGTGTCATGTTCCGATACAGACCAATAAGCATAAACGAATACATTACAAGTCATATAACAAATATAAACATATGCAGACTTGTAAACAAAACAACTTGATGGTTCATCCATCTCATGCCCTTCCGCCACTACCTGTAATACAATTTAAAACTGAGTGGGTCAGGCTTGGGAGCCTGGTGAGCATATAGGGTTTTCAACCCACAATAAATATCATATTTAATTTTCACCAACCAACAATAACCCAATTACCCATTCCCGTTATTCTCACTTTAATGTCCCTAAAACAACTAACATAAGGGACCTAGTCTAAGAATATTTCATCGGGGTGACAACACATGCTTCGGGGGTACCTCAGCAATATAAGTCAAATAAGGCAACCATGAGGGGGATGGAGTACAGCGAATGAACACCCAAGTTCATTAACACCTACAGGTGGCGAACCTGCTAATGTTTCCACAAGACTGTCTAGAATAGCCAGTGGTCGTCATCTAAACTCCGCTAGATGACTCAATCAAACAATAACGAGGCCTCTCATCTGTTTATTACACACCAACTGTCTACCCATGTTCTACCCAACATATTAGTAGATAAAAATATACATTTGTATACATAGTTTAAAGAAAACCTGCATAGCATGCTTTAATCAACACATATATCACATAACAGATGAGGCACACACACACATAACACATATCTCATAAAGAAATAAGCAGATCTATAAGATAGAAGAGAGTGAATACTCATTCACACATAACACAACTAAATATATACACATAGCACGTATTTTTATATAAAATACTTCGTATTATTGTATTAGAAGAAATAACTACACACTCACTTGATCAGAAGATGATCGGACAGCACTACGGCTTATAGAAGTAGTAATCCACAGCAGATCTGGAAGATCTTCTCGAAAATCGAACTTCTCGCGGGCAGAGCTTCGACTCGGGAACCGCACTTTTCGGGATCTTCAGGATCTCGGGACTTGCCTCGGGGCTAGAGTATGATACCGGGACTTCGGGGTGGCTTCGGGGGTAAAAATGCAGAGCTTCGACTCGAAAATGAGAGGGAATTAGCAAATGACTCGGCTGCCTTCGGATTCCTTTTATAGAGGCTGGAGCCTCGGAGTACGCGGGGCGTACAGGCGTACGCAGCGCGTACGCGTCCGAAATCGTCACTGCATGCGTCATCCGAAGTGTCGACACTATGCTGAGTACGCGGTAGCGTAACCTCGTACGCGGGGCGTACTGCGGATCACACCGGTGACTCGGCTTCGGATAATGCTTCCGATTTTGAATTAAAAATAAATATAAAATGATTAATAAACTTCGGAAATTCATAACTTCTTCATACGAACTCCGTTTTCGACGTTCTTTATATCCACGCGAAGGTGAGACTACGCTCTACGACTTTCGTTTAGACTCCGTCGGCAAATTTTGACTTTATTTTTATTAATTATTTTTAATAGGCCGGGACAGAAACTTTCGTTATAAATTCATAACTTCTTCGTTTGACGTCCGTTCTCGCCTAACTTTTTATCGTTTCAATACCAACAATGAGATCTTCGATTCTCATTTAGATTGCTTCGGCTAACAACCGCTCGATCTCAAATCGAGTAAAACAGGCTGTATATCGCTAAGCCGGAACTTCGATAAATCATAACTTCCTCATACGAAGTCAGATTTGGGCGTTCTATATATATTCGGAAACCTCGTTTCAATTACTACAACATTAACCAAAGATATTAAGTTTATTTTACACTTAAATTTTGACGCTTATTTTTATTCTTAATTAATCAAACCACATAATTAAGCAATTAAGCACAAAACACATAATACTCAAATAATACATTATTATTATCTCACAACGGGTTACAAAGGTTAACCTAGACTATTACATTGCTACAAATGGCAAGCCCGAAACACAGGCGTTACAAATTCCTCCAATATCGGAGAAAACCGTGTAACTCCATTGAATATAAATTTCACAGTTAATACAAATTCCAGAAAGTGAAACCAAGAGGGGTGAGTAAAATTAAAACACAACTCCAAGAAATGTGTATCTTACTTTGTAAAGGTTGAATTGAACAAAAACTTTTATTTTATGTTAAAATTATTCATCTATATTTGAATTTATTGCACGAATTAATTGGTGCATATGTTTGGATTGCTCCTCTGATGGTACCACCATTGGGTGAGGGTATTTCTATTCCTAGCCCACTCACTACCTGATATACAAAGTTTTATAAAATTAATCGATTTTTTAAGAATATATAATATTAAATTACAATATACTTTAGGAATTAAATTCTTTCTTAGTGTATGGTAATCAAATTCTTCCTTCACAGATTTTGAAATCTTTTCTTCTAATTCAAGAGTGGTTGGATTTTCTAGGCCCTTCACAACAATTGGCTTCAATTCGATGATCCTATATTTCATGCAAAATTTGAATAAAAAATTAGTTCCAACCCACCATAAGCAATTCAATAGTTAACCACTTGATCAACCATCAATTACAAATTACTATTTATAATTATTTTTATGCTTTAGGCCAGATTGCATGTATTTTCAGGGAACTAGTGTTGATACTTTATATATATATATATATATATATATATATATATATATATATATATATATATATATATATTACATGTCGTTTTAAAGAATGAACCAGTTATAGCGAAAAGAATTGTAGATAATCTTTATTTGGAAATTGATATGTGTTCAAACATTTAGAATAAAGAAACACAACCTGATGCAGGATAACCGGAATGGTGGGCAAAATTGTTGGAGGAATTCTTCACGCATCTGTGCCTAAGTGGTGACTGAACCTGGTAAAAGTGCCTTCAACCAATCTTTAGTTGCTCCTTTAAAAGTAACGGGAAGCATTATTAACAAGACAGTCTCTCGAGGAACATTAGGAATGTTGAAATAGTCGGCTATGTCATTGATTTCATCGAGGTGCTTGTATGCATCTTCATGGTCTTTTTCAGAAAATGGAATATCCTTTAGGAGGTAAGGATATGTCTCTTAAGCTCGAAGGTAGCAGTAACGGGAATTGCGGGTTGCACAAGTCCTGGACCGGTGTCCTATCACATTCTTTTATTGTAGGCCTCCATCGTCATGTCAGCAATGTCCGTCATGATGCTTTTTGGCTCGCTTTCAGGTTCACTACTATTGTCGATTTTTGATTCGGGCTCGTAACCAGATTCCTTTTTGGTAGGAGTCTTCTCAAAGAATTCGATTTTTCTCTCTTTTTTTGGAATTTTGCTTAATCCTCCTACGTTCTTGTCCTTTTTCTTATGAAAAGTTGACTTTGGATCTTCAAGTAGTGATGTCAATGGTGTTTGATTCGCGGGTCATAAACTACTGCAACAAAAACAAAAATAAAAAACGTAAAAATGAACAAATCTAATTAAAAATTCCTACTGAAAGATTACCACTACGTGGTAATGATGCCACCTCATGGTAGATTAAATCAAGTCGACAGAATGAAAAGCTAAAAATATTAAAATCACCGATATCTCGTCGTAGGGAAGGCCCCCACATCGTGATGTCGAGGTTTTTGAACAAAAATTAAATTTTGCAGAAAATTATCTTTTTGTGGTTTTTATCCCACAAAAGGATCGATTAACCTAAAACAATTAAATTAAAAACTAAAATAGCCAAAAACTTGATGTGGTGCAGACTATACCTTTTCTAGTTTTAAATTTATAACCTAACTACTTGTCTTCTATTACACCTATAAGCAGTGTACCAAGTCGGTTTATAGTATAGTAAAGTAAGTTGGGTGTTGACCTCAGGAATGGATTTAATTAACTAAAATAATTACTAAGAATTAACCTAAAACAAACAATAATAAAAAGGGTTTTATCTAATTTTTCAAGTTTAGACAAACTTAAACACTTAACTAACAGCTTTAATCAATATTCTATAAATATTTTTTTAGTTCGAATCCACTTTTCCTCTATGGTTAGTTACTAATTATGGAACTAAAGTTGGTTACCAATTATTATGTAATTAGCAATTCCAGTCCAAATTTACTAATATTTTCACCAATTCATGAACTACCTCGTATGGTCATACACAAGAAAAACAGAGAATTGGTTATTAATTATAGATGGGTTATGTAAGGTTTATCTAAACACAATGGTCACAACTTATGCTCTCCAGCACAACTAAATTTGATACTTTTATTACTTATCTAAGATTTGGTCGATCCTAACTCTAGTAATTTAATGATCACTAAATCACTAGGTAATCAAGTTCATGTAATTTAATGGTCACTAAGCTACACTTAACTTGAATTTAAGCAATAAATTCACAACTATAACATGCTAGGTAATGATAATCAAACACAAGCACAAACCAACTATTAAAATCCATGATTTAATAAACTAAGCCATAGAATTGAAGTTTCATCTAACTAAACGAAAGCAAATAAGTTTAGCTACTCATGGCTAAAAATGAAAACATAAGTTCAACATAGATCAACATGATTAAAGTAAATCAAACCAATGTGATGATGTGCTCTTCAATCTCTTAATCTTCAAGCAATTTCTCCTTCAAAGGTATGATTTTCTCACTCTTCTAACCTCTGAAATCAAATATCCCCAAATATATCTCCTCCCAAAATCTCTCTCAAAACTCTCCTTAAATCGTGAGTGTGAAAGAGTATTTATAAATTTGGAAAATACGTGGCTCGCGACGTGAAATAGGGTTTTACGTTGTGACTTTGATAAAACTATGTATCAGGCAAGGATTCTGACTTCCCGTGTAGTTATCTTCTAGAATACCCTCTTCACGTCGTGGCCTTGAGTTGCCACGTCGTTGTCTTGGTTTTTTGCTGGAATTTTCTTCTTTAAAGCTTCAGTCCTCCAAACTTCCAATCATTGTCAATTATGGTCCATATTCTTCAAGAGTGTTCCATTTGGCTGCAAAATACAATTTAATTCAATAAGTACCAAATATCTTTGCAATTAACCATAATATTAATTAAAATGTATTAAGATATTGCCTAAAAATGTGTATAAATAAGGCAATATCAAAATTCATAAGAGGGTTAGGGTTTACATATCTTTTGATTATTCATGTAAATTGAAACATCCCAAAAAATAAGGTCCACAAATTCTGTTTTAAAATCATTTAAGAGAATCATAATCCATAAAACATCACTATAAAAATCATAAGTTATGTATCTCAATCATCATAATAAAATACTGTATCAAAATCATGTCTCAAAATATCAGAGTCTAAACATCTCAGTCTGAAAGTTGTAGTGTGTGCTATGCAGTCATCCCGATCTCTTCCCCTTGCTAGCGGAAGTACCTGAAACCAAAACTGAAAACTATAAGCACGAAGCTTATTGATGTTGGATAATGTGTCTAAGTCCATGACTATATTTGGTATGTACTTGACCCGACCCGGCATGGTCCATTTGGGTTGTATGGCATCATGCATTTGGATAAACTAAAATGAGAGAAATAACACTTATGGTTTATTAATATATTATAAGTTCTAATATATTAATAATATTATTTAACTAGTATTGATCAAGAATTAATTTAGATTTAATTAAGTGATCAAAAGATGACTAATTAAATATATGAGTTAATTATGTAAATCATCCATTCTTGTATAGTGGACTAGATGCTCCATGGATTATCAAGTTGGCTAAGGTCCATAGGATGCTCCATGGGAGTTATAAACCCATGGGTCATGGAAATGAAGAGTCATGTCACATTAGGGTTTACATGGTGTAACCCTAGATGTGACACACTATATAAAGAACATGTTATCCACCAAAATCGGCTACACTAAGAAAAGAAGAGGGCTAGGCCGATTTTGAAGTGTTATACGTTCTCTCAAAAGTTATTCCAAAGCACTTGGTGTTGTGTGAAACATTTGAGGAATCACACTTAGGGTGCTAGGCTCTCATGGTTTTCAAGGAATCAAATCAAATACAAGGTATGTAATTCTAGCCATTTTTTATGTTAAAAGTTCCCCATGTATGCTAGATAGGATTATGAACCTTGGAGATCATATTTTGCATGTATTTTAGACAAACATAGATCCTAGGTTTTCTAGGGTTGCATGTACACTTAGGGGTGTTATAATGCTCAAAACCCTAATTAAGTCTCCCCAAACTACCACATTCCATACACATAATCACATAATAGCATACATTGGGCCTTGCCCACTACATCGGGCCCTACCCGACATCGAACCGAAGCCCGGTATACATATAACATATCACTAGTATATAACATGAACACATAAGATAAACATACAAGCTAATTCCTTCCTCGGGCTTGCCCCGACATCGGACCAAAGTCCAGAACATATAAACAAACACATGCAAGAATCACGAAGACATCAAGCACACAAACATTCATCGGGCTTCCCCCGGCATCTAATCGGAGTTCAAAACATATAATCTACATTGTGTAACGACCCAATTTTTACCAAGAAATTTTTTCATTTTTAGTTAATCAAAACCAATCTCATAAACCATAAAATCCCAAAACATTTGTTTTCAAATCAACATTCATTACATCATTGTTTTCCTTTTTAAAAGATCAGAGGGTCCCAAACACTTCAAAAGAGAGATAGAGTGCATGCCACGTCATCACGCCTTGCCCTTTCCCTTAGGCTTAGAAGTACCTGAAACAAATCAACAACCTGTAAGCGAAATGCTTAGTGAGTTTCCTAGAGCATACCACACACATTCACATACACATATCCTGATAGCTAAATAAGCTATAAACATGCCACAGAACTATGCAATATGATTCAGCAAGAATGCCATGGGCTACCCCACATGGTCTTTACCTAGGACTACCATGGGCTACCCCACATGGCCTTACATCCAATGTCATGGGCTACCCCACATGGTCTTTTCCTAGGATTGCCATGGGCGACCCCACATGGTCTTATATCCAATGCCACGGGCTCCCCCCGGGGTCTTCCATACCAACATAATCTCACATAACATATTAATTCATAATTAAATAACACACACATAACATGATCACATAATGGGCCGACCTTGGTGCCGTGGACCCATAGGTATGGTGAGAAGACTCACCTCTGTCCGATGAATACAAATAATGCCCTCCTAATAATCTGCAACCTCCCAATCTGAATAATAACAATAATAATAGAATCAATGATAAGACCTTAAATTACCTAAGGAAAGGCCCAACCTTCAAACTCTACCCCCAAGGCCCAATTACCCTTTTCTTGCAAATGGGCCCCAAAATCCAAGTCCAATATCCTTAATGGGCCCCAAAACCCAATAAGGACCAACCAATAAGTCCTCAGCCCAAACAGATGAAAAGGCCTCAATCTTACAGAATCCAATCAAGCTTAACAGCCAAATGAGGCCCAAAGGCC
Source organism: Lactuca sativa (assembly GCF_002870075.4). Classification (NCBI taxonomy): domain Eukaryota; kingdom Viridiplantae; phylum Streptophyta; class Magnoliopsida; order Asterales; family Asteraceae; genus Lactuca; species Lactuca sativa. The sequence goes on from NC_056623.2 coordinate 17,138,436, forward strand.
CAAAACAGCTTAGGGCCCAACTGAGTTGCGTACGCCCAACGTACCTCCCTGGTAATCGCAGCATACTGAAGGTCTAGCGACTACGCGATGCGTACAGACAGTTACGCCCAACGTACAACCGTATTAAGCACTTTTCCCATTAAGTGCTTAATGCTCGAATCCCTCACGTCCAAAAGCTAGATCTAGTTCTGAAAAGATGTCCAAGGGCATAAAGTTGGAAACTTTATGGCCTTGCATGTCTTACACACACCTAACCACTCCATTAAGACCTTTCCAAGGTCTTTTACCCATGCATGAGGTCAAATCTCTCATCAAGCTTCCATTTTTATACTTCTAAATGACTAGGGGACCTCAGATCTGACTTTCATATCAAAAGGGAAGGCTTAACTCAACAAAAGAGGCCCAAAGTTCATAAAAGGGACAAACCACCAAAACCCTAGCTAGATCTAATTATTAGAAAGGAAAGATGGATTTTTACCTCCAGAAGCTTTGCAAGATGCTTTTGGTGCAGGATCTTGAAGCACCCACTTGATCCAAGCTTGCTTGACCACCCCTTCTTCTTGAAATACACACAAAAAGGCCACAAATGCACTCTTTAAGGCTTAAGAATGATCTCACAAGGTTTCCAGGAGTATAAGGACGTTCTAAGGCTGTGGGGCTCTCTAGGGTTTAGTCCAAGGAACTTAAGGTTGTTTAAATAGGCCTTAAGTCTGGATATTTAGGGTTTGCGACCCTGGCGTGTACGCCCCGGGTAACTCAAGGTACGCCCCGCGTACCTTGATTCCTCCGCGACCAAATCCATGCAGTACACTAAGCGTACACTTAAATACGCCCAACATACTTAAGGGACCATTTATGAATATATTATAATCCTTAGTGTTTTAAGACTTACCAGAATTTTGGATGTTACACATCGGGCTAGCCTCGGCATCGGACCTAAGTCCGGCATACGCTAACATACATAAACAGGTCGGCATTGGTGCCTTCGACCAGTTCCTACTGGAGAAAAACTCACCTCTCAGGTTGGCTACTGAAATCTCGACTGAGGAATCTTTGATGGCTGCTCCAACGTCTCCCCGACTATCGTTATCACAATAATCACTTAGTCAAAAACTGAGGATCCTTCTAAGGGTAAAATGACCATTTTACCCCTTGTCAAGGTCAATATTCTGGTCAAAGTCAACATTTTAGGTTAACCCAACCCACCGAGTTGCTCCATCAACTTGCCGAGTTCTAGAACCCTAAAATTGCGATCTAACTCGTCAAGTCATCGCCATGACTCGTCGAGTACTCATAGTCGCGATTCGGCAAATCAACTCGTTGAGTCCCTTCACAGACTTGTCGAGTTCTACCTTAAGCTGAAACGGGACAACACGACTCAACTCGTCAAGTTCCTCTATGTAATCGATGAGTTCCTATGTCTGTTTGGGCCATCTTAACAAATTAAGCCTCTATTCTCCATATCCAAAGTCCATACTTCATCTACATACTGGAAATACCCTTTTAAGGGTAAAGTTTCCAACTTTACCTGTTGATAGTCCTTCTTAATGGGTTTAGATAAAACCCTAGTTCTTTAGTACATAGATCTTTGTCCAAAAGCCTTATTACCCCAACCCAAAGCATGAAAACGGAGATCTAGGTCCTAAACACCAAATGAACACATAAAGTCTCATACTTTCCTTCCATGCATGCCCTTTTGGGCTTTAAAAGGCCAAACCAACCCCTTAGAGCTTGCATGAGGGCTTCAATGGCATAAAGTTTGCACATTTATGCCTTAACAACCCTTAATGATCCCAGATCTGAAAGGACCCTTACGTCAAGCTTTTTGGACCAAAACCATCAAAAAGTGGAATTAAGGAGATCTAATGAGCTAATAGACAAGTTAGAGACTTGGTTACCAGAAAGTGAAGGAATGAGATGTTGCTTCTGGATCTACAATCTTCTCTTCGAGTCCTCTAGCTTCTTCTTCTTCTACAAGCTTCAAATCACACAAGATCACTCAAAAATAACTCATACACTCACACAATGCACTAGGGTTTCATGGATTAGGGTTTAGGACTTGGAGGCTGGAAATGAGGGCATAAGGTGGGATTAAGATGCTTAAATAGGGTGCAAAACCCCGAAATTAGGGTTTCACTCTGGCAAACCTACTTGCCGAGTTGAGGGCTCTTAACTCGTCGAGTAGATTGCTTAAAACCCCGCAGCCAATCTCGTTCCTACTCGAAGAGTCTGGGGCTTCCAACTCGTCGATTAGCTCTATAAAAATGAATAAATTATAATTAAATGCGTACCAAGAATTAGACGTTACATAAATAACCAATGAAATCCTTCCTCAAAAGCTCTTGGAAGCAAGTGTGACATCCCCATTTTCACGGCCAGAAAAAACTGATTTTGTTTATGCTTTATAAAAATCAGAGTACTTCTTTTCATAAAAATGTTGCGGAATTTGTTCCCAGAAAAAACATGATAAATACGTTATCAAATCATTTTCAAAGAAACGTATTTTATTCATTTTAAAACGTTTGGGATGTCATCGTCAATACAGAAACATAATCATAAACAGAACTTACATTTATTTACACTAGCGATCTACATCTCTTTAATCTCTCAGTGTAATGAGACTTCATATCAACACCTGTGATAATAATAAATTGAGTGGGTCAGGTTGGGAAACCTAGTGAGCACATAGGGTTTTCAACCCACAATAATATAATTATTATATTTAAACATCAAACAATCAACCCAATTATCCATTCCCGTTATCCTCACATTATGTCCCTAAAACATCTAACACAAGGGACCTAGTCTAAGGACTATCATCGGGATGGACACTACTGCTAAGGGGATTCCTCAGCAATGAATGTCCCAAAGGCAACCATGTAGGGGATGGAGTACACCTGGTGAGCACACAGTTCAAACAAACACACAGTTCGAATAAACACCTACAGGTTGCGAGCTTGCTAGTGTTCTACTGGACTGTCTAGAATAGTCCGTGGTCGACATCTATACTCCGCTAGATGACTGGATCATCAATAACATCTATAACGAGGCCTCTCATTATTTTATTTTATCACACAACAATTATTACATCTACCCATGTTTTACCCCAATATTTTCGTAGATATAAAATACATATACAGTTTAAATCATTTAAAACGTGTATAAAATCATTCATCCAGTATAGATAGCAAGTATACAGATAACATGCACACACAACACGTAATTTATATAAAATACTTTATATCTATGTATAAGCTGAAAGTAACTATGCACTCACCTGAAAGGTGGTGACTTAGCACTCGGACAACGCTTCGATACTCTTAAAACAATTTTCCTTTGATAAAACCTAGTATCAATATGACTAGGGTTTAGTCTGACATTAACCGCGACTAATTAATAGTCTAGCTATTATTATTATTATATAAGTGTTAAATAACACTCAATCTAACTCATAATAATAGCCCAAATAATTATTTTAAGGTCCTAATAACATTACTATATTGAAACATAAGCTATACTAAAGATAGGTTAGGCGTAGCTCACTTACAACGGGTTTTCTCGAAAATCGGGCTTCGCTGGAGCAGCGTTTTCAAACCAAAAGACCCTTTTTCTCGAGACTCCGGGAGCCTCGGGGCTTCTTCGGGTGCTAGGGGGTTTACCTAGGCTTTTAGGGGGGTTTGGGGGGGGGGGGGGGTAGAGAGAGAGTTTAGAGAGAGAAAGAAGTGGGGAAAGGTGTGAGAAATGAGGGTGCCCCGACTCCCTTTTTATAGGCTGGAAAAGCCGAAAACCCATCGAGTTGGCCTCAAACTCGTCGAGTTCCAGGCCAGGTGTCACCATCTGGTGGCTAGCCTTGGGGAGGAAGCAACGGCCAGGATTGCGCCACGTCACCCGATTTCGCACAGCAGCCTCCCGACTTAGAAAAATCATAACTCTCGCATAAGAGCTCCGTTTTTGATGTTCTTTTTTTCCATGCGTAGTTAAAAACAAGATCTACAACTTTCATTTAGACTCCGTTGGCTAATTCTCGGCTGATCCTAAATTTAACAGTAGGAGGAGATTAGACTACTAAATGACCGCGAAGAATTTGTAACTCCTTCATACAGACTCCGTTTTCGTCTATCTTTTTACCGTTGAGTTCCTATTAATGAGATATTCAAATCTCATTAAGGTTGCGTAAGCCAAAAACCATTCGAACTAAAATTCGAGTTTCGGGTTGTACACTGCTAGGCCGAAACTTCGAAAAATCATAACTTTCTCATACGAAGTCAGATTTGGGCGTTCTTTTTATGGATTTTATTGGTTTAACATACTCTACAACTTCGGTTTAGATCACTATGGCTAAAAAGGCCTCTATCTTAAATTCACTATTTACGTCTCCTGGTGTCGTGCCGGTTTTGCTGAAAAACTTCGACATGCCATATCTTCTTCGTTATAACTCGGATTTTGGCGTTATTTATATGTACGGAAACCTTGAGACATATTATACAACTTGGTTAAGATTATTTATTCTAAATAATATTTTGTCGAAAAGTCGTTTTCGACCCCTATTGCCTCTAAATTGACTAGCCCGGATCTGCGGGCGTTACAGCAAGCACCAGAAATATCATGACTCTGATGGTTCACACCCAAACCCTAGCAACTAAGAAAACTTAAGGAGAGAGGAGAAGGGATGGAATTTTCGGATATCCTTCTAGGAGTATAAGTATCCAATATTAATAAGCCAAAGGATCTTATTTATAGTTGATAGGAAACCCTAGAAACCCTAATTTGAAATAAAATAATATATTTTCAAATTTGGAATTATATAGTTTTACAATTATCCATATTATCTATATGAAATATTCCATAAACCCTACGGAGCCTCCAATTTTCTGCCAACCTTATGAATATTCTAGAATTTCTCTCTTGTTCAACTATTGAAAAATTATAGCTTTAGTCCTTGCACTTTTAATTAACCCAATTAATCGCAAAATTAATTATAACTAATTTCTGATTAATACTTAATTAAATAATACTATTTCTAATTAATATATTAATCTCACAATAAATTAATAAATCATTTATTGCTATTTATTAATCATATAAAAGATCAATAAACCAACCTCTTGTGACATCTCTATTTTTACGGCCAAAAAAGACCGATTTGTTTATCCTTGTGAAATTAGCGTATTCTTTTAAAAAGGATTGATTATGTGGAATTTGTCCCAAAAACATGATAATAATATTATCAAAACATTTTCGGCGAAATATGTTTTATTTATAAAACTCGGGATGTTATCGCCAATGTAACGACCCGTCTCCGGTATGATGATTCCATAGCATTTATTTTGAAGTTTGCAAGAGGGACTCGGCGAGTTCATAGCCTGACTCGCTGAGTAGGGACGGGATTTCGAGCACGTGTTAGCTGGCGACTCGGCGAGTCCATATTCTGGACTCGGCGAGTCCATATTCTGGACTCGGCGAGTCCATATTCTGGACTCGGCGAGTCTGTCTGTCTGGGAGAAACCCTAAATCCCCGGGTTGCCCACTATTTAAGCCACCTTATAGCCCCCAATCTCGCCTCCTTCACCCTCAGTGAGCTGTGAGAAAACCCTAATTCGTTCTTGAGTGATTTTAAGTGATCTTGTGTGCATTTGTGAAGGCTTGAAGAAGGAGAAGAAGAAAGGAGCAAGGAGAAGAATTGTAGAGCAGAGATTCAAGGGAAAAGTAAGAGCTCTTTGAGGTATTCTTCAGATTTCCTTCCCTTTTATGCTTTAAAACCCCCTCTAGATCTAGTTGATGCTTTTCTCAAGCCTTATGTTGATATGGAAGCCCTATTATGCCGAGATATCCTTAGATCTGTTCATTTAGGAGTTGTAGAGCCCAGATCTATTGCCTTTATGGAGCTATTTTGCATATTAACCCTAGATCTACCCCTTTTAAGTCTCTTTTAGCCTTTATTCCCCTTTTCATGTGTTTGTACACTTAAAGTTGGAAACTTTACGTGGTAAATCAGCTTATTGGACTCAGATCTATCATTTGTATGTAATGGATTCGAGCAGAATCGAGTGTAGAATAGTTGCATGGCTGTGACTCGGCGATTCGGAAGAACGACTCGGCGAGTCGAGTCGCGAGCCCCCGATTTCTTCCTTTTGAGCGGTGTCGAGTGGGATCAGTGAGTAGTGGAGTGGACTCAGCGAGTTTGAGGGTAGACTCAGTAATGGAGAGACTCGGCGAGTTGTTCATACAACTCGGCGAGTCCAAGGCAATCTTCTTAAGCTCAAGATCAACTCGTCGAGTTGTTCATATGACTCGGTGAGTCGGATGAAGATTGTCTGAGTTCTTGGATCGAGAGGGTACTCGTCGAGTCGATGCCATACTCGACGAGTAGCAGCGAGTAGGGTCGAGGAGTGAGAATAGGGACTCGGCGAGTTGGCGGCCCAACTCGGCGAGTCAAGTTGACCGAGAGTTGACTTTGACCGAGAGTTGACTTTGACCAAGGGTAAAAGAGTCATTTTACCCAGTGCAGTGTTTAGTATTTGATTGAGTGTGTTTATGGACTTGTAGCCGGGGAGATACCGGAGCAGCAGCAGTTAGCTTCCAGAGCCTTACACACAGCAGCCAGTTTACGAGGTGAGTTTCCCTTCACTAGGAACGGGTCTACGGCCACAATGTCGGCCTGTTTAATTATCAGTAGTTCCGGACTTTGGTCTGATGCAGTAGTTGGAGTGCTTGATGTCTTTGTGATACAAGCATGTTTGTGTTATGTGTTCCGGACTCTGTTCCGATGCAGTATGCAGTATATGTGATTATAATAGTTGTTATGTTTTATGCTATGCCATGATCAGTCAGTTCCGGACTTCGGTCCGATGCAGTCAGTTCCGGACTTTGGTCCGATGCAGTTAGTTCCGGACTTCGGTCCGATGCAGTCAGTTCCGGAATTCGGTCCGATGCAGTTAGTTCCGGACTCTGGTCCGATGCAGGGGACAAGGTCCCAGTCAGTTCCGGACTTCGGTCCGATGCAGCTAGTTCCAGACTTCGGTCTGATGCAGTGGGCAAGGCCCAGTATGTGCTTTATATATGTATTGTATGGTATGTGGTAGTTTGGGGGAGCTCACTAAGCTTCGTGCTTACAGTTTCAGTTTTGGTTTCAGGTACCTCCGCAAGCAGAGGGAAGAGCTCGGGATGATGGCATCGCACACACCACAGCTTCAGCTTTTATCCTGGGAGTTGATTTACTTTTTGATTTTGATATGACATAGATATGATACAGTTTTCCGCACAGTGTTTTTATTATGTTTGGGATACATCACGTATGGTTTTATGATATGACACTCAGATTATGGTTTTTGGTTATATTGAAAAATGAAATTTTTGGGTCGTATTTTTGGGTCGTTTCAAGTTGGTATCAGAGCCCTGGTTTGAGGGATTCGAATACACTTACGGGTGTATCTGAACTCAAACTAAGGGGAAATAAAAAGATTTTTAAAAGGAAAATGTTTTCTAAAAGAATTTTGAAAGCACTTAGAAAGAAAGAAATTTTTAAACGAGATAAGGGTGTGGTGCATGCGATCAGCCGAGCTCAAGTAAGTACTCCCAAATTACCCATACAAGTTATTTGTTCAGTTTCAGTTTCAGTAGAACAGCATGCTAGTATAGGACTAAGGATCTAGGAGGATGCCTTATGTGCCTGCTTTATGTGGTACAGCTTTATGAGTATTGCATGCTAGTATTGAGTAGACAGCAGTAGGATAGCCTGTTTAGGTTATGCCTGATAGTATGAGCTTAGCATTGTATGTTAGTACAGTTTCTCGTTATGAGAATAGTTTTGCCTGAGTATGTTTCCTTTATCTGAATGCTGCTTGCTTCGTGCTTTGTGGGGTTCTGAGTGATGGGAGTTAGCCATTAGGTGAACACGTCACACCACATGTGATCAAGGTTGAATAATCCCAGAGTGCCGGAATTGGCCCTATTGCGCAGCTCTTGTTTGAGTCCAACCGTTATAGGGACGAGTCTTTTACTTGAAGGATTATCTGATCCTCGTCACATGTGATGGTGTTCAGGTGGTGGCTAACTAGCATTATAAGGAGACCTTCAACAGCTGAGAACTAGTTGAGTTGAGTCTGAGGTTTCCCTAGGGCAAGCCTAGGATGAGAGTAGTAGAGATCAGTAGTAGTAGAAGTGACTTGGTGGAATCAAGGCAGTTCTTGAAGAAAGTACGGATATATGTGGAAGGTAGTATGGGCCCGTACTACTGAAAGCAGAGGATCCGTACTCGAATCAAGAAAGGCCGAGACAAGACCAGGGAGCTAGTTGTAGTATCAATGATCCCTTGAGATATTTCAGTTTTCTGATGTAGTTGTGATGTGTTTCAGAATGGTGGTTTTGCGTTCGAGACCAGCAGCCGGCAGTGGAGGTGCCGGGGAGGGATCAGGTTCAGGCTCGGGGGATGAGCGCATGGATGAGCAGACCCGAGAGTTTCTTTCTTCGGAGATTACGCGCATCATTTTAGAGCAGACTCCTGTGATTTTCGGTTCGATCAAGGAGGGAATTCTAGAGCTGATGGATGAGAGATTGGGCACCTTCCGTGCCGAGGTGGCGGCCATGATGGGGTCGCGCACCCTTACTTTCAGGGAGTTCAGGGCATGTGGAGCTCCGGACTATCATGGGGCGCGGGACCCCATAGCGAGTACTAGATGGTTGGCAGATGTGGACAACGCTTTCCGCACTAGCAGGTGTCCCGAGGGGGACAAGGTCAGATTGGCATCCTGTCTTCTGAAGGACAGGGCACGGGATTGGTGGGAAGAGGTCGGACATTCCATTGGAGATGACGCAGCATTAGACGCCATGACTTGGGCTGATTTCTCTACCAGGTTCAGGGCGGAGTTTGCACCGGTTATTGAGGTGCAGCAGTTAGCTAGGGAGTTTCAGGACCTCACCCAGACTACAGAGACAGTGGCGGAGATCACCGCCAAGTTCAGAGAGAGGGCTCTTCTCGTTCCTCAGTACGTGGCTGATGAGGAAATGAAGAAGGCCCGTTATCATGAGATGTTGCGGAGCGATATCCGCCAGTTTGTGAGCCGGTCCAGCAGTAAAACGCTGGAAGATATGATTGCTAGGGCTCGGGAGAGGGAGATTGATCTCGAGATGGAGAAGAAGAGGAAACCGGAGGCGGTTTCGGGTTCAGGCGGTTCGGGCAAAAAAGCCCAAGGTTTCCGATCACAGATCTAGGAGTCAGCAGAGCCACGGTCGATGTGGCAAGTGTGGGAGATTGCACGAGGGGGCGTGCAAGGAAGGGAGTTCCGGCTGCTACAAGTGCGGTCGGATTGGGCATTTGAGTAGGGATTGTACGGCCCCTGCTACTGCCGTTGCAGCATCAGATCTGATTTGCTTTCAGTGCAATCAGAGGGGACATAAAAAGTCCCAGTATCCGAGTTTAGCTGCAGCAGGGAAGGTGGCTGCACCTGCCCCTGCTACCTTGAGGATTACAGATGGCCGGCAGGGCCGAGCCGAGACGCCAGTGGCGAAGAGCAGGGCGTTTCAGATGACAGCAGAGGAGGTGCGAGCGACTCTTGATGTGGTGACGGGTATGTATCTTCCCTTCATCTCTTTATTATTATTATTGATTGAATATTGCTTATGATTGTATGTTTTATTTAGGGTCGTTCTCTGTGAACGGCATTTCTGCTATGGTATTATTCGATTCGGGGGCTACCCGATCATTCGTATCGCTTGCGCTTAGCAAGAGATTTAGTAGAGCTCCAGGGGAGCTGGATTGTCCATTAGAGGTTGAGATAGCAGATGATAGGACCGTGAGGGTCGACAGAGTGCATAGAGGGTGTTCTCTTTAGTTGTTCGATGAGCAGTTTTTAGTGGACCTGGTACCTATTCCCCTGCGAGGGAATAAGGTTATTGTGGGCATGGATTGGCTAAGCCCCAATGGGGCGGTGATTGATTGTGAGCTTCATCTAGTGAGGGTTCGCACTCCCAGTGGGGGAGAGTTAGTGATTCAGGACGAGAGACCACAACGGGGACCGACCATTTGTTCCGCCGCAAGGGCGAGACGCTATGTTCAGCAGGGTTGCGCTGGTTTTGTAGCTTACGTCTTGGATGCCCGGGAGAAGGGCAAGACGACAGTTGATGATGTTCCTATAATGCGAGACTACCCGGATGTGTTTCCCGAGGATTTGCCGGGGATACCTCCTGAGAGACAGGTTGAGTTCAGGATCGACCTAATTCCTGGTGCGGCCCCGATAGCCAAGGCACCGTATCGACTAGCTCCCCTGAGATGCAGGAGTTGTCTACACAGCTGCAGGAGCTGTTAGACAAGGGTTTCATTTGGCCGAGCAGTTCGCCTTGGGGAGCGCCGATCCTGTTTGTGAGGAAGAAGGATGGGTTGCATCGTATGTGTATAGATTATCGGGAGTTGAATAAGGTAACGGTGAAGAACCGTTACCCACTTCCAAGGATAGATGATTTGTTTGATCAGCTTCAGGGAGCGTCTTGGTTCTCCAAGATCGATCTACGCTCCGGTTATCATCAGATGCATGTTAGAGGTGAGGATGTACAGAAGACTGCTTTCAGGACCAGGTATGGTCATTATGAGTTTGTGGTGATGCCATTTGGGCTCATCAATGCTCCAGCCGCGTTCATGGATCTCATGAATCGCGTGTGCAGGCCGATGCTGGATCGGTCAGTGATAGTATTCATAGATGATATCTTGGTGTATTCCAAGACGCAGGAGTAGCATGAGGAGCACCTGCGGGAGGTGCTGGAGGCTTTGAGGAGGGAGAGACTTTTCGCAAAGTTCTCCAAATGTGAGTTCTGGTTGCGCGAGGTGCAGTTCCTTGGTCACCTCGTCAACCAGAAGGGTATTTTGGTAGACCCGGCCAAGATAGAGGCCGTGATGCAGTGGGAGGTCCCGAAGTCTCCATCCGAGATTCGGAGCTTCCTAGGGTTGGCAGGGTATTATCGGAGATTTATTCAGGACTTCTCCAAGATAGCAGTGCCGCTCACCCGACTGACCAAGAAGTCGGTGGTATTTCGTTGGGGGCCTGAGCAGCAAGCAGCGTTCGAGACCCTCAGACAGAGATTGTGCGAGGCTCCGATCCTTACCTTGCCAGAGGGAGTAGAGGACTTCGTAGTCTACTGTGATGCCTCGATCACAGGTATGGGAGCAGTATTGATGCAGCGAGGCCATGTGATAGCTTATGCCTCGAGACAGTTGAAGCCTCACGAGGCTAATTATCCTACCCATGATTTGGAGCTGGGGGCAGTTGTGTTTGCCCTCAAGATTTGGAGGCATTACCTTTATGGGGTCCGTTGTACTATTTACACGGATCACAAGAGTTTGAGGTACCTTATGGATCAGCCGAGTCTAAACATGAGGCAGAGGAGGTGGTTGGATGTGCTAAAGGATTATGATTGTGAGATCCTTTACCATCCAGGGAAAGCCAACGTGGTGGCCGACGCCCTAAGCCATAAAGTGTCGGCGGCCCCTATCAGAGATCTGTGTTTGAGGATGACAGTGATCACTCCGTTGTTGGAGCGGATCAAGGAGGCTCAGGTGGAGGGCCTCAAGGAGGAGAGGCAGAAGTGTGAGAGGATAGTGGGCCGAGTAGCCTCGTTTGATTATGACAGTCGGGGATTGCTGACGCTTCACGGGAGGGTGTGGGTACCGTACTGAGGTGGAGTACGGCAAGTGTTGATGGATGAGGCTCATAAGTCTCGGTTTTCTATCCACCCAGGGGCGACGAAGATCTATCGAGATCTTCGACCTGATTATTGGTGGCCCTGCATGAAGCGGGAAGTCGCCTGGTACGTTGAGAGATGCCTGACCTGCCGGAAGGTCAAGGCGGAGCACCAGAGACCTCACGGCAAGATGCAGCCGTTAGACATTCCCGTGTGGAAATGGGAGGACATCACCATGGATTTTGTCACCAAGCTTCCGAGGACCGCACGAGGAGTGGATTCGATATGGGTAGTAGTGGATCGGTTGACGAAGAGTGCCCATTTTATCCCGATCCAGGAGAGTATATCGGCGGAGAAGTTAGCCGATATCTATGTGCGAGAGATTGTGGCACGTCATGGAGTGCCGGTATCGGTGGTGTCAGACCGAGATGTCCGTTTCACATCCAGATTCTGGAAGCAGTTCCACAAAGAGATGGGTACTCGTCTCCATTTCAGCACCGCTTTCCACCCTCAGACGGACGGGCAGAGCGAGAGGACGATTCAGACTCTCGAGGACATGCTTAGGGCATGTGTTCTAGATTTCGGTGGCAGTTGGGATACGTATCTTCCGTTAGCGGAATTTTCGTATAACAACAGTTATCATGAGAGCATTGATCGACCTCCCTTTGAGATGCTTTATGGGAGGAAGTGTAGGACCCCGATTTGTTGGGGCGAGGTTGGTCAGCGAGTCATCGGGAGCACAGAAGTGGTGCTCAAGACGACCGAGTTGATCCAGCAGGTCCGTAGTAGACTGCAGACTGCGCAGAGTCGGAAGAAGAGCTACGCCGACAGGAGGCGTTCGGACTTGGAGTTTCAGGTGGGAGATATGGTCCTTCTGATGGTTTCACCTTGGAAGGGTGTCATCAGATTCCGAAAGAGGGGCAAGTTGGGCCCCAGATTTATTGGTCCTTTCAGGGTTTTGGCCCAGGTGGGTCGGGTTGCTTATCGGATATATCTTCCTGAGGAGCTTAGTCAGATCCACAACACTTTCCATGTGTCTCAGTTGAGGAAGTGTTTGGTGGATGAGTCAGCAGTCGTTCCCCTAGAGGATATTCAGGTTGATAGCAGCCTGAATTATATTGAGAGGTCGGTCGCGATTCTGGACCGGAAGACCAAGACCTTGAGGAACAAGGAAATTTAGTTAGTGAAGGTGCAGTGGCAGCACCGGAAGGGGTCTGAGTGGACGTGGGAGGCTGAAGAGGAGATGAGAGAGCACTACCCAGAGATATTTGCAGATTCAGCCGTAGCAGACTTCGAGGACGAAGTCTGAGATAAGTGGGGGAGAATTGTAATGACCCGTCTCCGGTATGATGATTCCATAGCATTTATTTTGATGTTTGCAAGAGGGACTCGGCGAGTTCATTGCCTGACTCGCCGAGTAGGGACGGGATTTCGAGCACGTGTTAGCTGACGACTCGGCGAGTCCATATTCTGGACTCGGCGAGTCTGTCTGTCTGGGAGAAACCCTAAATCCCCGGGTTGCCCACTATTTAAGCCACCTTATAACCCCCAATCTCGCCTCCTTCACCCTCAGTGAGCTGTAAGAAAACCCTAATTCGTTCTTGAGTGATTTTAAGTGATCTTGTGTGCATTTGTGAAGGCTTGAAGAAGGAGAAGAAGAAAGGAGCAAAGAGAAGAATTGTAGAGCATAGATTCAAGGGAAAAGCAAGAGCTCTTTGAGGTATTCTTCAGATTTCCTTCCCTTTTATGCTTTAAAACCCCCTCTAGATCTAGTTGATGCTTTTCTCAAGCCTTATGTTGATATGGAAGCCCTATTATGCCGAGATATCCTTAGATCTGTTTATTTAGGAGTTGTAGAGCCCAGATCTATTGCCTTTATGGAGCTATTTTGCATATTAACCCTAGATCTACCCCTTTTAAGTGTCTTTTAGCCTTTATTCCCTTTTCATGTGTTTGTACACATAAAGTTGGAAACTTTACGTGGTAAATCAACTTATTGGACTCAGATCTATCATTTGTATGTAATGGATTCGAGCATAATCGAGTGTAGAATAGTTGCATGGCTGTGACTCGGCGAGTCGGAAGAACGACTCGGCGAGTCGAGTCGCGAGCCCCCGATTTCTTCCTTTTGAGCGGTGTCGAGTGGGATCAGTGAGTAGTGGAGTGGACTCAGCGAGTTTGAGGGTAGACTCAGTAATGGAGAGACTCGGTGAGTTGTTCATACAACTCGGCGAGTCCAAGGCAATCTTCTTAAGCTCAAGATCAACTCGTCGAGTTGTTCATATGACTCGGCGAGTCGGATGAAGATTGTCTGAGTTCTTGGATCGAGAGGGTACTCGTCGAGTCGATGCCATACTCGACGAGTAGCAGCGAGTAGGGTCGAGGAGTGAGAATAGGGACTCGGCGAGTTGGCGGCCCAACTCGGCGAGTCAAGTCAACTGAGAGTTGACTTTGACCGAGAGTTGACTTTGACCAAGGGTAAAAGAGTCATTTTACCCAGTGTAGTGTTTAGTATTTGATTGAGTGTGTTTATGGACTTGTAGCCGGGGAGATACCGGAGCAGCAGCAGTTAGCTTCCAGAGCCATACACACAGCAGCCAGTTTACGAGGTGAGTTTCCCTTCACTAGGAACGGGTCTACGGCCACAATGTCGGCCCGTTTAATTATCAGTAGTTCCGGACTTTGGTCTGATGCAGTAGTTGGAGTGCTTGATGTCTTTGTGATACAAGCATGTGTTGTGTTATGTGTTCCGGACTCTGTTCCGATGCAGTATGCAGTATATGTGATTATAATAGTTGTTATGTTTTATGCTATGCCATGATCAGTCAGTTCCGGACTTCGGTCCGATGCAGTCAGTTCCGGACTTCGGTCCGATGCAGTTAGTTCCGGACTTCGGTCCGATGCAGTCAGTTCCGGAATTCGGTCCGATGTAGTTAGTTCCGGACTCTGGTCCGATGCAGGGGACAAGGTCCCAGTCAGTTCCGGACTTCGGTCCGATGCAGCTAGTTCCAGACTTCGGTCTGATGCAGTGGGCAAGGCCCAGTATGTGCTTTATATATGTATTGTATGGTATGTGGTAGTTTGGGGGAGCTCACTAAGCTTCGTGCTTACAGTTTCAGTTTTGGTTTCAGGTACCTCCGCAAGCAGAGGGAAGAGCTCGGGATGATGGCATCGCACACACCACAGCTTCAGCTTTTATCCTGGGAGTTGATTTAGTTTTTGATTTTGATATGACATAGATATGATACAGTTTTCCGCACAGTGTTTTTATTATGTGTGGGATACATCACGTATGGTTTTATGATATGACACTCAGATTATGGTTTTTGGTTATATTGAAAAATGAAATTTTTGGGTCGTTTCAGCCAATACATAAACATAAGCATAAACGAGCCTTACATTATCTTAGACTAGCATTATTTATAAAACTCGGGATGTTATCGCCAATACATAAACATAAGCATAGATGAGCCTTACATTATCTTAGACTAGCATACTACATCTCCTTAATTCTCTCATCATGCATGCAACTTTGTACTACTACCTGTGATACAAAGAAACTAAGTGGTTCAAACCTAATGAGTACATACGGTTTTCAACCCACGGTAATATAATTAATGTGTTTAATCATCAAACAAAGAATTAACCCAATTATCCATCCCCGTTTTATTATTTATTCTTCCCTAAGGATTTATCCTAAGGGTCATCACCTCCATTGCATTTATATTATATGTTTGTTGCTAAGGACTTTTCGTAAGGATCATCGCATAGACAATATTGTTTCAGGGATTACTCCCCCAATAAGTGTCCAGTAAGGGTTAGAGTATCATTACATGAATATATAGTTACTACATCGCCTGAACTTGTAATTCATCACCAACAGATTATGAGCCTGCTGTTGTTTCCATATGACTTGGTTAGATTAGTCGGTGATCACCATCTATACTCCGGTAGATGACTACATCGCAACATCGCAAGTCAATGTCAGGGCATCTCATAGTCATCTCTGATTTATCATCACCTATTTATCATTACCTATCTACCGTCAGTTATCTATCATATCCTTATCTACTATCCCTTATCACTACCTAATACATATTTATAAGTGTAAAATACTTATATGATTAAATCAATTTAAATGTCAACCCATACTATTTTATCTAACACATAACATTTTCGGCACATAGAATAAGCACATAAAGCAGATAATTATCTAGATACTTCATATCTATATGTAAAATGAAATTAACTATTCACTCACCTAACAAAGTGTCTGGTGATTGGTAAATTGGGCAAAGCTTCGCCTTACACCTTTTTCCAACATACCTAGATGTACATAGCTAAGTCTTAGTCTAATTTCATACTTCATGGAACTATTATCCTAAGGGTTCGAATTTCTCAACAATCCTAAAGTCTACTTCAAGATCTAAATAAGGAATAACCAGGTAGGATCATATCGAAGGTAGGGTCTATTTGGTATAGATAGTATATTGTTTGGAAATCCCACTTTAAACACCTCACTAAATCCATCCTAGACATCACTCATGTAAGTAGATCAATCAGTATAACGACATGGAATTACTAATAAATCTTATTTATAGGTTCATAATAGCGACTTATGACCATAAATATAAGTTACACTGAAAACGATAGAGTGTAACTTAACTTACAGATGATTTAGCAAAATGTTGCAAATTATGTGGGCAAAATTCTGATCTGGGAGCTTCTATTCACCGACTATCTGACACCGCATGGCTTCTACTTGATAGCTACTACTATTTCAAAGATTACAAGGCTTTGCTAAAGCCTAAAACTAAAGGAAACTGGGGGTAAAATCAAGAGAGAAATTGTGGGTGGTGTGAAGGAGAATGAGGCTCAACACATCTATTTATAGCCCATATACACGTCGTGCATGAGGTGCACGCCGCACACTCTAGCCACATTGATCCTCTCGTTTTTGCGACACGTGTCAGGTCCAGATTTGTCCGTGTCCTTATGTTGGTAGCCTATTGCTCCCCGTTCCCTTCTCATGCACGCGTGTGAATTTCTGATTTTTCAAAAAATCATATCTTCTTCATACGAGCTCTATTATTGATGTTCTTTATATCTCCGGAAATCTCTTGACGAGATCTACAACTTTCATTTAGACTCTATCGGCTAATTTTGAATATATTGTTAAATCTATATTTTTAACAAGCTAAGACAGTTAAAGTCCGTAAAAAATTCATAAATTTTTCATACGATATCCGTTCTAGACTGTCTTTATATCGACAGAACCATATGGATGAGATCTTCAACTCTCGTTTAAATTGTTTTTCCTAACAATCAACCGATATTTACTTCGGTTTTTGATTCGTATACTTCTGTGCTGAAACTTCAAAAAATTCTAACTTCCTCTTACGAAGTCAGATTGGGACATTCTTTATATGCACTCTCATGGTTTAACGACTACTATGACTTTCGTTTAGATTATTTTCCCTGAATAATCCTTCTTTGATAATGTCTAATTGTCGCTGTGACTATTAATTATCCTAGTATTCTTTAATCATCTATCCCTATCTTGCGGGCGTTACACATCTCTCTCCAAATGTCATTCTAGTTAATTGATAAGTTTGGGGGCAACCCCCAGCTCCAAATCATGCATAGGGTAATTCGCCTCGTGATGCTTCAACTACCTCGAAGCGTATGTAATCACATGAACCCTATGTATAAGTACTGCTCCCAATCCCAAAATTGATGCATCACAATAAACCACAAAATCATCCATACCCATGGGAAGAGTCAGAATTGGAGCCTCACACAACCTCTACCTCAAAGTCTCGAAAGCTTCATGCTGATAAAAACCCTTTGTATAAGTACTGCTCCCAACCAAAATTGATGTATCACAATAAACCACAAAATCATCCATACCCTCGGGAAGAGTCAGAATCGAAGCCTCACACAACCTTTGCTTCAAAGTCTCAAAAGTTGTTTGCTGATAAAAATCATAGGGGAGTGTGTTGTCCAATCAAGTTGGGCCCTTCCCTTTACAACTAGAAGTACCTAAAAACATTAAACCACAAAACCATAAGCACAAAGCTTAGTGATTTCCCCAAAGTACCACATACCATACAATAGGCCCAACCCAACATACAAACGGGCGCAGTCCAGTATACAAATAGGCCCAAACCAACATGAAAATGGGCCCAACCTAACATACAAATGGGCCCATCCTAACATATAAATCCAAGAGTCACAAAGATAGCTAGCATCCTCCACAATATAGTGAGAAGACTCACCTCAATCCACAGACAGACAAATCTCACACTCGAGTTGTTGATACTAGAACTCCTCACATTAATCATATACATAATAAAACCCTAATCAGAATATTAAGGTAATAATCCATATTCAAGGGTCTTAGTTCATAGCTAACTCTCCTTCGGGTAAAATACAATTTTTCCCTTCCAAGACTAGGACCCACTCCACTTGACCAATAGTCGACTTTATCAAAAGTCCAACTTTTGGTGCTACGCTCAGCATAATACCATTCTCTACACTCAGTGTAGAGCTTCATATGGGGATATGGGGAAAATCCATGCTATACTAAGCGTAGTGAGGATTACGCTCAGCGTAATCTCGCTGATCCACCAACTTCCTATTAAGCTCTTAATACACAAAGACCAACCATCCAATCCTCATATTTGAATCTAATGAACGTACTAAGGGGTAACGTCTTTGACTTTACTCCTTTGCATGAAAAAAAAAGAGAACAAGGCCAAACCCTAAGTCCATAAAACACTCTAATACTCAAGAGCTCATGCATGGATGGATGAAAGTGAGCAAGCTCCCATTTTTATGACTCTACAAGCTCAAAAATGTATGGAAATGATACCCAAAAGGTCTGGAGTAGCTCATACTCATTAATACCAAGGTTATGAGACAAAAAGCATATAAACTCATGAGATTACTAGATTTAGCATAAAGGAACATCAAGGTGGAGATCACACTCGCAGGCTTGAAGAGCTGCTCGAAAAAGTGAAAGTCATGGAGACGGTAGACTCGCCAGTAAGGCACACTGTGAGGCTAACTACCTGGTTTATATCCCGGAATACTCCTATGGCCGATCTGTCACCCAACCTACTTAAACAACCTAAAGGATTGGTCTCGTCCCGTTTGGAGAATGACCCCTTATGGCATCGCTTAGTCAGTTATTCTCACAGTGCATGATAAATGCATTGCTTGTGAAGTATGTGTTTGTGTATGACCTATAGATTTGCCCTTTGTTGAATGGAAATTGGAAACTAATATCATAAAGAAACGATTGCTTAATTACAGTATTGATTTCAGATATGTAACACCATGTTTCAGGTCATTTCTTAATTCGGGGCCGTGATCTGAAGATCGATTATCATAAGGCTTTGGAATTTGAGGGAAGAAAGGTTGTGACCCAATTGGATTTGGGTAATATAGGTTATGTGATCCAAGCCCTCGGTTCGTGTTTTGGAGTCAAAAGGGTAATATGGGAATAAATGATGCTTCAGGCTTCTTTCATGAATTAAAAATCTTAGTTCGGTATGGTTTTAGTCAAAGTAATGAGATAAGTTTATGGGGCTCTTTAATAACTTTTCGAGCATATAAAGATCATCGAAAACTAAGTTGGAAAAGAGACATTATAGCTATTTTAAGTTGAGCGGGATTTATGGATTTTCTATTTATGATGGGTGTACACAAGGTGTACATTAGGTGTAAATCACTAAAAGGATCGCGGGCATCTTTGAGTACATTGGGCGTATGTATGGAGTATACTGGTCGTACTCATCAAGAATCCAAACCCTAATTTTTAGGGTTGTACCCCTATTTAAGCACCTTAAGTCCCTTGAGACCTCACCATTTCCAGCCTCCATCCTCCCCAAACCTAGTTTTGAAACCCTAATCTTTGAGAGCTTGTTTTTGGACCTTTAAAGTGTTCTTGGTGCCTTGTGGAAGAAGGAAAAGTTCATCCTTGTGGATTGTTGTGGCTAGAGCTTGGAGATCAAGGACTTTTATCATCTTTGCAAGCTTCTGGAGGTATAAAGCTTCAAACCTTATGGGTCTTTAGTGTAGATCTAGTTTTGGTTTATGTTTTGAGCATGTATTTGGTCCCATGGATTGGATCTTGTGAGTAGAAGTTACTCCAGAACCTTTGAGCCTCATTTCTAGTCATTTTTTAGGTCAATAAGTCATAAAAATCAAATCTTGATGGGTATATCTCTTCCATGCATGAGTAAGTGGTTCTTTTGTGAAGTTATGAATATAGGGCTTTGGTTTGGATTCTACTAAGCCATGCAAAGTCATAAAGTTAGGAAATTTATGACTTAAGACTTCCCATAGAGTCAAATATGAGAGTTGGGAATTGGGTCCTAAAGTATTCAGAGCTTAGAAAATTATTTTTGGCTTCAGTTAGAGTATGATGGGCATACCTCTCAGGTACGTTGTGTGTAACGAGTCTCAAGCCATTTCCTTTTCGGTGACCAACCAGTACGCGGGGTGTATGTGTGTAGTATGTTAAGCGTACTCCTAGATACGTATTTGGGCCATTAGGGGGTTTAGGTCATGGTTGTTGGGTCAGGTGTGGGAAGGGTAAAAGGATCTTTTACCCTTAGTAACTTAGCATAAGAATTGGACCCTTGGTAATAGGTTATTACCTTAATTATTGATTATGAATTATTTTGGATATATTAAGTGTGAGGAGCCCTTGTAGCAGCCGTGTGTGTGCGATTCAGTTATCTTCAGTTCGAGGTGAGTCTCTTCACTGTACTTGTGGGTCAAATGCACCAATGCCGACCCACTGGAATGTGTTTTATAGAATGTTAGTTATCTTTATGACTCTCGCATTATATGTTGGGTTGGGCCCATTAACATGCAAGAAGGACTAGGCTTATTGTATGTTGGGCTAGGCCCATTATATGGCGGGTTAGGCCCATTGATAAGGAAAGGCTAAGCATATTATTATGGGTTGGGCCCATTGTGCAGGACAGGTCCAACGATATGTATGTATGCGGTATTTTGGGGAGCTCACTAAGTTTTATGTTTACGATTATGTGTTTATGGTTTCAGGTACTTCCGATTGCAAAGGGAAGGGCCCAGTGTGATTGCACAACATCCCCTAGCGTTTTCCACATTGGCTATTTATGATTTTACTATGATGTTTAAATGATTAAATCTCTATAACTGGTTTCAGAACAACTTAATTATATGGTTTAAGTGTTTTAAAAATGAAAATTTTACTCTAAATTTTTGGGATGTACATTATACCTCCTGGAGGTGGATGATAAGGTGCAAAATCTATATCTACAAAGCTTGGAGCTCTCTAATGCGTCTCCAATGGAATCCTCCTTCAAAAATGAACACAAAAACACTCTAAATCTTAAAAACTCTCACAAGGTGGCTAGGGTTTCTAGATAACTGAATATGAGGGCGAAGTGTAACAGCCCGAAAACCAGGTACCCTTCTATTAGCCCTTCATCCTGGTTATGTTGCCATTTAGGGTTTGCATGTTAGGCGAGTACGCTGCGCGTACTCGTGCGCTTCATTTGGACGCGTTCACCCTCAGGTACGCTGGGCGTACCCAAGGTTATGCGGGGGGGAACCGGTCCATACCTAAAAACCCTAATTCATTCGGAGGGCTATAAAAGGAATGTGTGGCTCGACTTCTCAGCCACCATCCCTCAGAAAGAAACCCTAAAGAGAGTGTGCATCCGTTCTTAGACCATTTGTGAGTATTCTAAGCTTGGTGGTGCCTTTTCAAGGTAGCAAAGGAGAAGAGGAGCTCATTGGGAAGGCTAGAAGTGGTACTCAAGTGTGGATCTGAGCTTTGCAAAGGTTGAAGCTTCATTATAAGGTAAAAAGTTCGGATCTTGTCCTATAGTTCTTGTAATATGCTTCAAGTACCATTTTCTAGGGTTTTAGTCCCAAAGGTGGAGACTTTTTGAGCAAATGGTCTCCATAAGCTTAGATCCTTCATATTTTTGGTCTATTTGAGTTGTAGACTCATAAAAACGTAATCTTGGTCGTGAACATTGCACCATGCATGAGATCTAGGTCCTTGAGTTGGAATAGAATGATGTTAAGAAGTGTTGGAGCCTTTATAGCCATGCCAAGGCTTAAAGGTCTCGACTTTATGGGTATAGACACATAAATAGAGCCGGATCTAGAAGTTGGAGTAATGGCTTAACCGATTAAGACCTGAAATGATGTATGCTAAAGTCTGATGGTTACGTTGGGTGTAACTCCCAGTACGCGTAGCGTACTGGGTGGAGACCCCGATCCATGGATTGGCGATGTACGCCCCGCGTACATCAAGCAGTACGCCCCGCGTACTCATAGGGTTGACTTTTGTTGACTTTTAGGGTTTTGGTCAACATGAAGACTTTGGGTCGAGGAAGGGTAAAATGGTCTTTTACCCTCTGAGGAATGATGATAAGGGGTAAAGTTTAGTTGTGGAAGTCTTTAATTATTAAAATGTTATTTTTATGATTAGGCGAGGTAGAGTCGTCGTTGGGTTTTGGAGATAGCGAGTACACGAGATCTTAGACTTTCCACGAGGTGAGTCTTCTCACTATACGTTACCTTGAGTGGTATTCCAAGTTGGCCAGAGGGTCTTATGTGCTATGTATAAGATTATGTGCTATGTGTTATTTGTATGCTGTATGACTATATAGATCGGACCGGAGGGTCCAACGATTCAGACCGGGCCAGAGGGCCCAATGAGCTATGACTGGACCAGAGGGTCCGACGAGCTGCGGGACTGGAGGATCCTGCTGAGACATCTTGACCGGAGGGTCGGGTTCAGCCTCGGGTGGCGTATTTGTGGTATGTGGTATTTTGGGGAACTCACTAAGCATTATGCTTACAGTTGTTGTGTTTGATGTCTCAGGTACCAGTGAGGACCGTGGGAAGGCGACGGCTTGACTCGTACACACTCACACCGATGGAGTTCACATTAGAGAGATCTTGGGGATTTGTTTCGAAAACACTATTGATTCGGATTTGAGATTATGATATGATATACATTTTGTGGTTTTAAAAATTAAAAATTTAATTGGAAATTTTACGTTGTTACAATTTATGATTAGGCGAGGTAGAGTCGTTGTTGGGTTTTTGAGACAGCGAGTACGCGAGATCTTAGACTTTCCACGAGGTGAGTCTTCTCATTATATGTTACCTTGAGTGGTATTCCAAGTTGGCCAGAGGGTCTTATGTGCTATGTATGAGATTATGTGTTATGTGTTATTTGTATGCTGTATGACTATATAGACCGGACCGGAGGGTCCAACGATTCAGACCGGGCCAGAGGGCCCAATGAGCTATGACTGGACCAGAGGGTCCGACGAGCTGCGGGACTGGAAGGTCCCGCTGAGACATCTTGACCGGAGGGTCGGGTTCAGCCTCGGGTGGCGTATTTGTGGTATGTGGTATTTTGGGGAACTCACTAAGCATTATGCTTACAGTTGTTGTGTTTGATGTCTCAGGTACCAGGACCGTGGGAAGGCGACGACTTGACTCGTACACACTCACACCGATGGAGTTCACATTAGAGAGATCTTGGGGATTTGTTTCGAAAACACTGTTGTTTCGGATTTGAGATTATGATATGATATACATTTTGTGGTTTTAAAAATTAAAAATTTAATTGGAAATTTTACGTTGTTACACGAAGGTTGGGCATAGAGAGGCCCTCAAGGAGTTAGAGCCTTTAATTAGGGCTCACAACCCCACGATTAAGGTTTTGATGATACACACCTACAATCAACGTGATTAGCTCTACTCTTAGCTATGACATTAAACCCTTGCATGAGACCTCTGCCTACACTCATCGTAGGAGGCTATCCTACGCCCATTGTAGGACACCCAAAATGTAAAAATGACAAAATTAGACTTGAAGAATTATACTTGAGGATATGGGTGAAACAATAACTTAACAATTGAAGTATTTAACAATTAATATCTTAAAAACATCAAATTTCAATAACTTACTTTAAAAATTAAAACACCACAAAACCATATTATAAAATGTTCAAGAAATATTTAAAACACACAACTTGCTAGGGCAAGATGAAGTTCTTATGCACTTATTTCTACTATCCTGCTAAATCTCAATGATATTTTTAATAATTATTTTATTAATAAATATATAATTATGTAATATGTATAAATCTTTGCGGTTTTGTTTTAGATTTGGTTTGTGGTTCAATTAGTTTATGATGTGTAGTTTTGATTCTTTTCGGCTATTCCATTAGCACAAACCGCATCGCAATGAAAACTTTTGGTTTTTGGAAAAACTACGAATCACATTATCGTTTTTTTTTCTTCGGTTTCGATTTATGTAGTTTGTTGGTTATTTTAATTACAACTTAGTTTTTGTTTGTCATGCTCATTTAGATATATATATCATTTAGGTTTAAATCCATCGTAATAAGTAAATATTATTTTTGCCAAATGTCAACTTCACATTGAATTTGATACATGTCATTGTCTTAGAATTAATTTTTTTTTTCTACTTGTCATTTATGTGTTTTTTTGCTTTTTATTAAAATGTAACCTAATAAATGTATCTATTAAATGTCACCTTATATTAATTAATTTTATTAATATATTAATTAATATATATTAATGTAGATGGTAACTTTCCATTTGTGAATTCTTATCTTTTAGGTTTGAAACAAAAAAGAAAAAGATGCTCTTTAAAATACATATTTGAACAATAATAAAAGAAAATATTAATGATTTTGAAATCAAAACTGTTTAATAAACAAAGAGTTAACTTCCAAAAGTTTAAAAATATTTTTATTATTATTGAGGTTTGAATCGAAACTTGCAAATCACAATGATGAAATCAAACCTCTATAATGATACTTTGTAAACAAAACCTTCTAATTAATTTCTTTCTAATGATATGTTTTTAAGACAATGATTATATATATATATATATAAACTCGTTCGTCGACTTGTGTCCATGAACATGTAATTTATTAAAATTTAGTTTACATATATAAATATAAATTTTGAATTATGCTCTATATTATTATTATTTTTTATTTTTTAATATCTATATTATTAATTACTATTATTTTTATTTTTTTAGTTATTCAGTTAATTGAACAAAACATAATATATTATTTTATAAATTTTTATATTTATACATCTTGATTATGTAATGATATTTTGTTTGAATCAATATAAATTAAACATTTATATAATGTTAGTACTTTGACTTAAAAGAAAACTAAAGAATAACTACTTAATCAAGAACTAGGGGAATGTGACTTTAGAATAGTTACTATAAATTGTGAAAATATAATTTGTTAAAGTGCAATGTATTTATGGAGTTTTCTCTCAATATTTAAGTTATTGCTGATTTTTTTTTTTTTTGAAATTTTGGTATATATGTTGATCATTGAAGGCTTTTAGCTATGTTTATAGTTCTTTGACGAGCGTCATTAAATTCTAAAAAGTTTACGGTTCTTGTAGTTGCTTAGTTTTCGACTTTATTAATGTTTATTTTTATGGGGGATGGAGTGGGGTATTAAGTTGTTGTACTATTACGCGTTAGCATGTTGGCTTGAATTCATCATAAGTTTTTTTAACGGGTGGCGTAAGTTTCTTGAGTTTTAACTACACAAATTTTGTCAATTTTTATTGCATTTTGTTGAAGGGTATAAAAGTCATTATGATTAATTAATGATTTTTGAACATTAATTACTTTGTCAACCATATAGATTGAATTAAATACTTATTTATTATTTTATTAGGTTGTTGTATTATTATGCGTTAACATGTTGACTTGAATTCATGATAAATTTTTTAAAAAGTGATAAGTTTCTTGAGTTTTAGCTACAAAAATTGTCAATTTTTGTTGCATTTTGTTGAAAAGTATAAATGATTTTTGAATATGAATTACTTTGTGACCCATATAGATTAAATTTAATACTTTTTTATTATTTCGTTTATATTTATTTTAATATTTTACTTTAAAAAATATTTAATTACATAGTCACCCTTACCCCCGAGTTATTTATATATTGCCAAAAGAACCCCTTGAAATCATACCGTGTATTGTTGAAATTGACTTGCAAAGACTTTATTACTCGAAACACAACCAACTCCAAATAAAATATTGAACTAGAATTCCTTCATGCTTACACTGTCCGTACGAGGAGAGGATGAACGAAGGGAAGCACCGCGCAGAATCTGATTGATTTCAAAACCCCTTTTCTTCAATAGATCATCTCTTCAATTATATGTACACAATTTTCACATTTCCCTTTTAATTTCTGCTCAGAACATACCATACCATAATCGACATTGTTAGTTGTCTGATAAGCTGGTGAGTTCTCCTTCAATCACCTTCAATTTCACCCTTTTTCATTCTTCCGAAAGTGTTTCTATCTGTTATTTGTCCAACAATGTTGCTGTAAATCCGTGGCGACTTTTTATTTCCTTTTTTTCGAAACGATACCAATCCCTTGATATATTGAATTCATGTGATATTTCGTCTCGTTGTTCGTTGAATTTGTGAATTCCGTAAAAAAGATGGATTTGATTTACCTTATTCACAGAAATTTGTTCTTATATTTTTCACGAATCATATATTTGCATGTATAAATTTCGTTTGATTGAGACGGATTTGCCTTTTCAATCATTTAGCTTTTGTGATTACGACATATTACTATATACATGATACGATAATTGTTCTTGACTTACTTGAATATAAATATCTCTTCCTTCCGATTTTTGACAGTCGTTTTTAATCAGTATTTCCCTAATTTCTATATTAAGTCATTTATTTTTTGTTAATCGTTTTTGTTTACTAATCAAGTAATGATTGAAGTTGTCCATGTATTACTATGTGTATCTATGTTCTAATGAATAAAATCACGGATACTTTAGTGTACTTCCCAATGTTCTTCAGTGAATGAAATCATGAATGCTTCTATTTAAATCATTCCTGGTATATCACTCAAAGCTCTTCAGTTATTGTTGTGCTATAGTATTTTGTATCTAAATTATTGCACCATGAATATTTACTTTTACAATGATTCATATTTAATTTTTATTCTTGGGTTATCCATCTAAATGTTAAGGGTATGATCCATTATTGCATGTTCCATTAAAACACCCCTAATTTGAAAAGATCATAACATATTATATAGTAAATTATGGATATACTTCTACCTTAGATTTACATCTTGTTGGTATCTTTAGTATGTAAAACTCATAGCTTCTTAAAAAAACATTTTTTAAGGCAAAAGGGTGTCATTTTCATTGTGCAGTTCTTCCATGTTCAAATACTATGGTTCAAACTCAACATGTACCATAGTTGGCATGGTATCCTGCTGTTAAAACAATGTACATAATAACGCGTTTTTCGTGTTTGTTTGCAATTAATTCCTAGCTTAATTTCCACTTGCAAGTGTGCTTATTTTTCTATATTAGGCTTTATTTGGTAAATGATATAATTTTTAATCTTATTTTATAAGGAAAAAATGAACAGTGGACATGACGGGAACTGGTCCGTAGATTCGTGGAAGGAATCCGTAAGGTTGACCATGGTCAACCAGGAATCTGTGTTCAAAGATCAGGTACAAGATTTTGCATCATTTTCATGTTGTGTATCACATTTTATCTGGAAAGGATGAGAGCATTGATGTCTTTTGCACAAGTGAGAGACTGAGACTGAGACTGAGTCTATCTCCCACGTTGTTGTCTCATTGACATCGGTCCTAGTCCCAGTTCAGTGCATGCTAAACACAATACAATCTGTTATGTCCTGTGTAACTTTAATGAGCTCAGGTTCAGTTTGTCAGCTAAAAAAGTTACAAAAATGAGAAAAAACGAGAAACGAGTCTTACAAAAATGATTTATTTATATTGACAGCTCAAAGAATTACACCGAATATACAAAAAGCAAGTCGAACTGATGGAAGAAATGGGAATCGGGCAGTTAAAGCACACAACGAAAGGGTCAAAGAAACCGAAGTTGAACCATGAAGAGAAAACGGTCAACATCAATGAGCTGATCACCAGGGCCCACGTTCAGGTTGGCAGAAACACAGATGCACCCGTGACTCCAGAAACCACAAACCGGACCACGGCTCGAGGAAAACTAGCCTTACTGGAGGACAAACACGCCAGGTCAGCAGCAGATACGTTGGTCGCCATGTCGGCAGATTCCTTACTTTGGTTTGCCAAGATAGCCACTTCTGTCAAACGCAATGCTGACTTGGCATCTGTTCAGCAGAAGAGAACAAGGAAGCCACACCAGCGTGGCAAGGAAAAAACACAAGAGATACAGATGCCAGGTCAGCATGGGAAATGCCAGATGGGAAAGAAGCGAAAAGGCGTGCGTGTGGTCCCATGCATAAGCAGCTGGGGAAAGATAAAAAACGGTCGCAGAAGCAAAAGGATTCCGGATCGTAATCCTCTATATACTTTCCAAAGAGGAGCATCTCTGTGTTGATGGAGGTAAATAGATTAGGGTATATACTATATACTATATATATAGTAATACAAATACATACATGTTATATGAATATATATATATATATATATATATATATATATATATATATATATATATATATATATATATATATTTCATACATATATACAATAACTTCAAATATTTGCTGCTTAATGCATATACAAATTACAGTATCATGTTTGGTGTCTAAGATCAGTGGCATAAAGAAGTAACAACACTTGAAAACAAAAAGATAAGCCAAACATAACATATTCATCACATTAAATGCATGGTTAATGTGAGTATAACTAGTTATTGGATTTGTTTAAAATTGCTCACTTATGTTAATTTGCACCATATCAGGGTCATCATTCAACCTATAATTATTGTTTAATTATGTTAATATAACATAACATATTCATAATCTGTTACTCTTTATGTGGCGTTGAGGCGAAGAGAGTGTGACATGTGGCAACCAATCAAAAGTTATTTTTTAATTTTTAGTTTTTATTAAAAAGATTGTTATTAATAGTTATACATTCATACTTTTCTTATTCATATATTTCCCAGTGAAAGCCATTGTCACTACATGGTTTTCTTGTTCTTCATTTGCAACGATGAAGACGAAGACCCAACGTGCAAGTTTTAAGTTTTACTAAAATTGAATACGATGATATAACATGATGATGGGGAAATGTTCAAGATTTGTTTTAAGTTATTAGTTTTTAGATTTTTTTCTCAATTTGTCGCATGATGATGATATGGAAACACATGAACGATGAAGATGAAGACCCAATCTCCAAGTGTTACACTAGAAAACAAAGAACCCTAAATGAAAGATTGACAAAGAACCCTAATTTCATCATTCAAAATCGATTTGATCCTCCAAAACAAAGAAATAATGTTGATGCCATTACAAGCCTTCAATGCATTTGACTTTTTTTCATGTAGTATCTAAAATGTAATGACTCAAATAAGTCACACAATAATACTTATCACAAAAATAAAAATATATCAAATGAATACCTAACACGAACACCGAACATGAGGTGATGCTATAATAGACTATACCAATGTTTTCTCTTTCAACGAAATAAATAGAGATGCCAGGAATGTAAATTACAAGGAATAAGAAATGTTACTACCAACATCGATCCACCAAAAATAGATACTTCAAATATAGGAACAAAACCATAAGTACAAGTTTCTTTTGTACTCAGCTTAACATTTCAGATCTATATATATCTCATTATAATGAACACTTATACAAAGATAAACATAGTTGGTATTCAACCAACAATTTATATAAGTAGAGAAGTGATATTTGCTAAAGTTTTTATTCAAATATGTAATACAAATGTTTCGGCTTGGATACTATGTAAACCCTAAAATAAATAATTACATTGTATGATTGTGATTCATTGAATAATAACAACATTCTGAAAGAAAAAATAAAAAATAAAAAATAAAAAAACATCAAAATCTAACAAAAACACTGATCTATTCTGAAAGAATATTATTTTTAAGTAACACTTTATACATTGTAGCATAACACATTCTGGTATAATACACTTTCGTTCTATATGTTTTCTTCCTTCTCCACATCAATGTTAGCCTCTTCAAAACCTAAATCCACAAAGAAAAAATAATCAAGTTTCAAAAATTAAACAATTCAATGCATTCTAATAGAATACAACAATAAATATTCTTACAGAGTAAACTATTCTTGCAGAATGGTTTTGAATATTCTTAGAGAATTTGTAACATTAAAAAAATCAATTGTTGGGGATTGAATGATTCAACTCCACTAATATAAAACACAAACCTTGGATTCTTTCAAAATCGCTATTTTACACTTGTTTATTGTTTTTTACATTCTAAATCAAAATCGAATGACATTGATACTTCCATGAAAACAAGCCTTGAGCAAGCTATATTTACAAACTTCAAAAACATATTACAACCTTATTCTCCAATGGAGAAAGAAAAACAACCCTACAGGGCGTGTTTATTAATAGGCTATTCACAAATATCATACAAATCAATCATATGCAACTCCATTCACAACATTCTATGTAGAAAAAGAATCAATGAATAATAACAAAGACTTACATGTGCATCAGTAAAAGATATATCAACATCTTCCCATTGTCGTATGCAATCGTGGGTTTACTTCCAGTTTTCTCTACTCCTTTCACAAAAAGGTATAAAAGTTTGCATATTTCTCCAATTCAGGCTTTTACTAAGTCAACTTTTTGTTCATATTTACTCATGCCTCAAAGCTCCCGATAATGTTGCTTTGTAAAGGCCTCATATTCACATGAATGTTCTCCTTGATAAAATCGCTCAACTCAATAAGATTTTCACTTGGGTCTTTTGGGAAGTCCTGATTTGATTGAATTTTCGTGTTCCTTTTCCTGTCAAATGAATTAAACCCAAACACTCATTTGGGTTCTACCGATCACTGGCAAACATCTAAAAAAACTGAGATACCTTTTGCGTTTGACCTCTAATCACCGAATAATCTATCCTCCAACCTTTCTTTTCCTTCCGTCGATCCTTGCTGCCAAATCATTCCCACCTGATGTCGTTGAAGTCCTGATTTGATTGAAACGATTCATCAAAAATGGAAGCTAGCAAGTAAAGATTAGCAAAAAGTGAGAAAAATCATATAATGTACCTTTTCCCAGTTCGGATTCAAGATTACATCAATGGTGATTGTACCTTCCAGGATTAAAATCAAGAAAATGAAGATAAGGTGGAGGCGTGAGGACCTTTGATAGAGCAGCGATGGTGGGGATCATATTCATAAACTGAGATACCTTCTGCGTTTGGCCTCTAATCACCGAACAATCTATCCTCCAACCTTTCTTTTCCTTCCGTCGATCCTTGCTGTCAAATCGTTCCCACCTGCTGTCGTTGAAGTCCTAATTAGATTGAAACGATTCATCAAAAATGGAAGCTAGCAAGTAAAGATTGTGGAGGGGGAGGAGCTATTTCGATTGGAGAAAGGAAGCAAAGATGAACACAAGCCCTATTTTGAAACAGAGTGGTCGTTCGATGCAGACGAAAAAAAGGGTGATGTCTAGGGTTTTAAACTGATTTCCATTATTTAAAGAAGGCATTAAATGATTTATTATTTTTACCATAATTAGATATTCTAAGTTTATCATTAACCCTTTTTTTAATTTATTTAATGATTTATTATTTCCTGAAATCTCATTGGTGCATACATGCACACAATAGTTGGTAAAAACATTTGAACCTAGCTCTCTCTCTCTCTCTCTATCTCTCTCTCTCTCTCTATATATATATATATATATATATATATATATATATAGAGAGAGAGAGAGAGAGAGAGTTAGGTTCAAATGTTTTCACTATCTATTGTGTGCCCGTATGATTGATTCTGGACCAATCATTTTAGTTATTTTAAGAAAGTAATTAATGCTGAAGATGTAATTAATACCTATTATATCTTCAACATGTAATATGCATTAATTACTTTCTTAAAATAACTAAAATGATCGGTCCAGAATCAGTCATACAGGCACACAATAGATAATGAAAACAAAATAACCTAACCCTATATATATATATATATATATATATATATATATATATATATATATATATATATATATATATATGGTAAATTCAAAATAGTAAAACATATTGCATTGACCTATTTGTTAAAATGAATGAACATCTTATGCTAATTGGATAATACCTTTTTAGAAACCTTCTTCAAATGGCCATCCACCTTAAAAAGAAATTATTCTTAGCCCTTCGGGTCATCAATCTCCTAATCATTGTATTGCTATTTACCATTATAGTATTATACTTGCGCAAGGGGTATGGCTTTCATATTTGTTATTTATTGTTGTTTCATGTATATAAATTCCTTTTCTAATACAAGGTTAGATAGCGACAGTAAAACAGAGTAATTGGCGTGAATTAATCCCTTGGGGATATGTTTGACTATATATATATATATATATATATATATATATATATATATATATATATATATATATATATATATATATATATATATATATATATATATAAGGAAGGGTTATATGGAAAATAAATAATTAGGGCAACACATGTTGGAACCAATGAAAACATGACAACACATCACTTTGGAATAACTACATAAATAACTTCTATAGTACATTACTTATGAATACAGAAATGGACACATGTCACTTGATCATTGGTTCCAGCATATGTTGCCATAATTATTCATTTTCCATTTAACCTACTTCTATATATATATATATATATATATATATATATATATATATATATATATATATATATATATATATATATATATATTTACAAATGATAGGATAAGCATTGATCCTAACTATTTGGATCTAATCTATACATTTGAATTGATGCTAATCTACTATCTCTTATGTACCCGTTTTACATTCTCCCTCAATCTTAACTGTGACAAGGTTTATATTGTATTTGAGACGCTCTAACATGTTTCGTGTTGAAGGCTTAGTAAAATCATCTACTAGCTGATCTCCAAAAGATATAAAACGAACATCGAGTGCACCCATTGCTACTTTCTCACGAACGAAATGTAACTTGACTTCTATGTATTTTGTACGAGCATGAAATACAGGATTAGCAGTTAGATAAGTGGCTCCGAGATTATCACACCATAAAATTGGTGGTCGAAACTGATGAACACCCAGTTCTTTGAACTGTACCCAAGTTGCTTCTGTTGTACCATTATCAAGCGCCTTGTATTCAGCTTCCATACTTGATCTGGACACCGTGGGTTGTTTTGGAGAGCTCCAAGAAATCAAATTAGGCCCTAAGAATATAACAAAGCCTCCAGTTGATTTGCGATAGTCTATATAACCAGCCTAATCCGTATCCATGAATATACTAAGAAGTGTGGAATTAGACCGTCGGATATAGAGCCTACTCGAAACCGTGCCCTTAATATATCTTAGAACTCGCTTGACTGCCTCCCAATGAATATTAATGGTTTAGAAAGATATTGACAAACTTTGTTTACAACAATCGATATATCCGGTCGTGTTAGTGTGAGATATTGAAGACTACCAACCAGAATTCTATATTTGAACACATCATCATCGCTTAGAGCTTTACCATAATAATGAGCTAGTTTCTCAGTCACCGACATTGGGGTTGAAACACTTTTATAATTCACCATATGAGCACGATGAAGTAAATCCAATGCATACTTGTGTTGCACCAGACTAATCCCCC
Source organism: Lactuca sativa (assembly GCF_002870075.4). NCBI lineage: Eukaryota > Viridiplantae > Streptophyta > Magnoliopsida > Asterales > Asteraceae > Lactuca > Lactuca sativa. The sequence goes on from NC_056623.2 coordinate 17,171,847, forward strand.
TGAATGGTGAACGACTTCAATCCCCAAAAAGTAATGTAAGCGACCAAGATCCTTGATCGGAAACGAAGAAGATAATGCACGAATCAAATTATCAACCACTTTTTGTGAAGAACATGTGATAACAATGTCATCTACATACACTAACATGTAGATGATGGCATCCCCCTAATTAAATAAGAAAAGAGAGGTGTCTGCTTTGGATGAGCAAAAACCAAGCTAGTAGAGTTTTTCATTGAGTCTAGAAAACCAAGCTCTAGGAGATTGCTTTAAACCATAAATTGTCGTCTTTAATTTTCACATATAATGGGGTCGTTGAGCATTTTCAAATCCGGGTGGTTGTGGCATATATACTTCTTCATTTAAGAATCCATGGAGGAAAGCATTGTTGACATCAATTTATCGAAGATGCCAACCTCGAGAAACAACTAGTGAGAGAATCAAGAGAAATGTGGTTGGTTTTACAAGTTAACTGAAATATCATGATAATCAATACCATGTTGTTAGGTAAAATTGCGAGCCACTAAACGTGCTTTATGTTTGTCAATAGAACCGTCTGGATTTTACTTGACTTTGAAAATCCATTTCTAGCCAACTATATTGACATTAGGTGGTCGATGGACCAAAGCCCATGTCTGATTTTGCTGAAGAGCATCAGATTCAGCTTTCATGGATTTTTTCCATGAGGGCTCAGTGAGTGTCAGTCGGTGGGAAGTATGGACTGCTATGAAAACTCGCTTATTGGGATCATATGTTACCATCCCATCAGTATATTTCTAAGGAAAAACTTTTCCTGCATGACCATGAGTTATAATACCTGATAACGATGAAGCGGAGATTGCTGGAGCAGTATGGTCTGAAGGCGTAGGGTGTCACCGGTAGGCGGAACGGTGGTAGTATCAGCAGGTAGAGGTGGTGTCATTGCTATTTCATCGACTGTTGTGGTTGTCCCCGGTGTACTGGTTGAGTTGTTCAAGACAGCTTGTTGATTTGATGTGGATGGAACCTTAGTTGATTGTCGAGCGCCTGTGTCTACATTGGTGGTTGTATGAAAACTCTAAATAGGTGCAAGAGGTGTTGCAGTTTCATTATAATTGTTAGTCCACAACATAGATAAGTCATAGTTCCTCATATGGTCATTAATAATTGTCAGTTTAGATTGAGGAAAAGACACAATGTTAGAGGTGGAGGGGGGTGTGGTATAGATGGATGATGTTGCAAATGGGAGTCATGATTCGTCAAAGATAACATCACAAGATATGTAAACATGTCCGGTATTAACATCGAGACACTTATACCTTTGTGAATTGAGCTATAACCAAGAAAAACACACATTTTGGACCGGGGTTCAAGTTTGTGAGAGTTATACTTGCAAAGACTTGGCCAACAAGCATACCCAAAGTTGCATAAAAATGAGTAATCTGGGGTTATTTTAAGTAAACGTGTGATGGGTGTTTCATTATGTATGGTACGGCTGGGCATGTGATTTATGGGATAACATGCAGTAAGGAAAGCTTCATCCCAAAAACGAAGTGGGAGAAAAGAGTGAGCTAACAATGCTAGATCGGTTTCAACAATAAGACGATGTTTACGTTCTGCCATGCCATTTTGTTGAGATGTGTGAGGACACAATACTCGATGAGAAATATCCATGCTTTGAAAATATTTTTGAAGTTTGTGATATGATTGAACAACACAAATCTTAGTATTTAAAAGACATTCAACATGTTTTTGAAAATTGTAAAAGACTTGTTTAACATCATATTTGTTTTTGATAAGTGTTGTGATATATTAGAGAGGATTGAGTTGGGACTGTAGATGAGATCCATGAAGGTATCTTCTCCTGATATCACAGTGTAAAAGAGAAATATGATCGTTAGTCTACGTCCGGGAGGAATTCCCGGGACGAAGCTCCAACGATCAAGATAGTATGAAGACTGAGAGAGATAATAGTAAATCACATGAAAAAGAGTTAAGTCCCCTTCTTCGTGAGGAAGAAGGATCCTTTTATACCTATTTGAAAGGTGTGCCCCTCAACTGACTCTGTTGAGCATTCCCTGGTAAGGTGCGACGTGGCGGACCCATATTGGAGGATCCTCTGTTACGTTTTTTTGCCACATTCCCTCATTAGCTAGATGGAGATCTTTTAATTATTATGAAGATTGTGGCTATCGTCTAATGGGCAAGTGGAACTCTCTTATTGGTCCCACGTTTGTCGGGATGTAATTCCTTGGAGAAGAGGTTAAGGCGCGGTTATGCACCATAACCACCACACCAGTGATCTTCGCATTGGCGAAGAACAGGCATTGACTTCGGGCTGGGTCCGACTGTGTTCTGACCAGGCCAAGTCCGACATTAGTTTGACTTCTCCTTTTTTGACGTTTTCCCTGAGGGATATGTTAACAATAAGATAGATCGAAGTGTAGCGACTATAATAATCCACAAAACTAACATAATATTTAAAACCACCACTTGAGACTTGAGTTGGTCCCCAAACATCAGTGTGAACAAGCTCAAGTGGACAAGAAGCAATATGAACATAACTATTGTAAGACAATTGATGACTCTTAGCACGTTGACACGCATCACACTGTAACGACCCGTCTCCGGTATGATGATTCCATAGTATTTAATTAGAAGTTTTCAAGAGGGACTCGGCGAGTTCATAGCCCGACTCGCCGAGTAGGGACGGGATTTCGAGCACGTGTTAGTCGGCGACTCGGCGAGTCCATATTCGGGACTCGGCGAGTCTGCCTGCCTGGAAGAAACCCTAAATCCCCGGGTTGCACCCTATTTAAACAACCTTATAGCCCCCAATCTCGCCTCCTTCACCCTTAGAGAGCTGTGAGAAAATCCTAATCCATCCCTTATTGTTTTAAGTGCTTTTGTGTGTGGTTTTTGAAGACTTGAAGAAGAAGAAGAAGAAGAAAGGGGCAAAGAGAAGAGGTGTAGAGCAAAGATCCAAGGGCAAAATCAGAGTTCATTGAGGTATTTCCATGGATCTCTTCTCAAGCCTTATGATTGTATGGATGCCCTAATAGGTCGAGATATCCTTAGATCTGTTCATTTAGGAGTTGTAGAGCCCGGATCTATTGCCTTTGTGAAGATACTTTGCATGAAAACCCTAGATCTAGCCTTTATTATGCTTTTTGAGCCATTTTATCTTCATGGATGCATATGGGCACGTAAAGATAGAATCTTTACGTGCTAATCGAGTTAAGGGAGCCCAAATCTATAAGTTTTATACACTGGATTCAAGCAGAATCGAGTTTAGAGTTGCTGCATGCAAGCGACTCGGCGAGTCGGAAGAACGACTCGGCGAGTCGAGTCGCGAGTCCCCAATTTTCCCTTATTGAGTGATGCCGAGTGGGACCAGTGAGTAGTAGAGTAGACTCAGCGAGTTGAAGGCCAGACTCAGTAATGGAGGGACTCGGCGAGTTGTTCATACAACTCGGCGAGTCCAAGGCAATCTTCTTAGCTCGAAGAACAACTCGTCGAGTTGTTCATACGACTCGGCGAGTCGGATGCAGATTGCCTGAGTTTTAGATTCGAAAGGGAACTCGTCGAGTTGATGCCATACTCGACGAGTAGCAGCGAGTAGGGTTGAGAAGTGAGAATAGGGACTCGGCGAGTTGGCGGCCCAACTTGGCGAGTCAGGTCAACTGTAGGTTGACTTTGACCAAGGGTAAAAGAGTCATTTTACCCCAGTGCAGTGATTAGCATTTGATTGAGTGTGTTATGGATTTGTAGCCGGGGAGACACCGGAGCAGCAGCAGTTAGCTTCCAGAGCCATACACACAACAGCCAGTTCACGAGGTGAGTTTCCTTCCAGTAGGAACGGGTCTACGGCCACAATGCTGGCCCGTTTAGTTAGTAGCAGTTCCGGACTTCAGTCCGAAGCAGCAGTTCAGTATGCTTGAGGTCTATGTGATTCGAGCATGTTTGTGTGTTATATGTTCCGGACTTCAGTCCGATGCAGTATGCAGTATATGTGTTTATGTTAGTTGATATGTGTTATGCTATGCTATGATCAGTCAGTTCCGGACTACGGTCCGATGCAGTTAGTTCCGGACTTCGGTCCGATGCAGTCAGTTCCGGACTTCGGTCTGATGCAGTTAGTTCCAGATTTCGGTTCGATGCAGTTAGTTCCGGACTTCGGTCCGATGCAGTTAGTTCCGGACTTCGGTCCGATGCAGTCAGTTCCGGACTTCGGTCCGATGCAGCTAGTTCTGGACTCCGGTCCGATGCAGTGGGCAAGGCCCAGTATGTGCTTATATGTATTGTATGGTATGTGGTAGTTTGGAGGAGCTCACTAAGCTTCGTGCTTACAGTTTCAGTTTTGGTTTCAGGTACTTCCGCAAGCAAAGGGAAGAGCTCGGGATGATGGCATCGCACACACCACAGTTTCAGTTTTTGTCCTGGGAGTTGATACAGTTTTCTTAGATATGTTTTGATACAGTTGTGACTCAGTTTTGTCACAGTATTTTGGTATGGTTTGAGATACATGGTGTATGGTTTTGTTATATGATACTCAGATATATGATTTTGGTTATATTGAAAACGAAATTTTCAGGTCGTATTTTTGGGTCGTTTCAAGTTGGTATCAGAGCCTTGGTTTGAGGGATTCGGATACACTTCCGGGTGTATCTGAACTCAAACTAAGGGGAAAATAAAAAGATTTTTAAAGGGAAAATGTTTTCTAAAAGAATTTTGAAAGCACTTAGAAAGAAAGGAATTTTTAAACGAGATAAGGGTGTGGTGCATGCGATCAGCCGAGCTCAAGTAAGTACTCCCAAATTACCCATACAAGTTTATTAGTTCAGTTTCAGTTTTAGTTCCAATTTCAGTTTCAGTTTCAGTAGAACAGCATGCTAGTATAGGACTAAGGATCTAGGAGGATGCCTTATGTGCCTGCTATATGTGTTTCAGCTTTATGAGTATTGCATGCTAGTATTGAGTAGACAGAAGTAGGATAGCCTATTTAGGTTATGCCTGATAGTATGAGTTTAGCATTGTATGCTTGTACAGTTTCTCTTTGTGAGAATAGTTTTGCCTGAGTATGTTTCCTTTATGCGAATGCTGCTTGCTTTTGTGCTTTGTGGGACTCTGAGTGATGGGAGTTAGCCATTAGGTGAATACGTCACACCACATGTGATCAGGGTTGAATAATCTCAAAGTGCTGGATTTGGCCCTATTGCGCAGCTCTTGTTTGAGTCCAACCGTTGTAGGGACGAGTCTTTTACTTGAAGGATTATCTGAGCCTCATCACATGTGATGGTATTCAGGTGATGACTAATTAGCATTATAAGGAGGCCTTCAGCAGCTGAGGACTGGTTGAGTGGAGTCAGAGATTTCCCTAAGGCAAGCCTAGGATGAGAGTAGCAGAGATCAGTAGTAGTAGAAGTGACTTGGTGGAGTCAAGGCAGTTCTCGAGGAAAGTACGGATAGATGTGGAAGGTAGTATGGGCCCGTACTACTGAAAGCAGAGGATCCGTACTCGAATCAAGGAAGGCCGAGACAAGACCAGGAAGCTAGTAGTAGTAGCAATGATCCCTTGAGATATTTCAGTTTTCTGATGTTGCTATGATGTGTTTCAGAATGGTGGTATTGCGTTCGAGGCCAGCAGCCGGCAGTGGAGGTGCCGGGGAGGGATCAGGATCAGGCTCGGGAGACGAGCGCATGGATGAGCAGACCCGCGAGTTTCTTTCTTCAGAGATTACTCGTATCATTGTAGAGCAGACTCCTGTGATCTTCGGTTCGATCAAGGAGGGTATCTTAGAGCTGATGGATGAGAGGTTGGGCACTTTCCGTGCCGAGGTGGCGGCCATGATGGGGTCACGCACACTTACATTCAGGGAGTTCAGGGCATGTGGAGCTCCAGACTATCACGGGGCGTGGGACCCCATAGCGAGTACTAGATGGTTGGCGGATGTGGCCAATGCGTTCCGCACTAGCAGGTGTCCCGAGGGGGACAAGGTCAGATTAGCGTCCTGTCTTCTGAAGGACAGGGCACGGGATTGGTGGGAGGAGGTCGGATATACCATTGGAGATGATGCAGCATTGGATGCCATGACCTGGGCTGATTTCTCTACCAGGTTCAGGGCGGAGTTTGCACCAGTTATTGAGGTGCAACAGCTAGCTAGAGAGTTTCAGGACCTCACCCAGACTATAGAGACCGTTGTAGAGATCACCGCCAAGTTCAGGGAGAGGGCTCTTCTCGTTCCTCAGTATGCAGCTGATGAGGAGATGAAGAAGGCCCGTTATCATGAGATGTTGCGGAGCGATATCCGCCAGTTTGTGAGTCGGTCCAGCTGTAAAACGCTGGATGACATGATTGCTAGGGCTCGAGAGAGGGAGATTGATCTCGAGATGGAGAAGAAGAGGAAACCAGAGGCGGTTTCAGGTACAGGTAGTTCGGGCAAAAGGCCCAAGGTTTCAGATCACAGATCCAGGAGTCAGCAGAGCCACGGTCGATGTGGCAAGTGTGGGAGATTGCACGAGGGGGCGTGCAAGGCAGGGAGTTCCGGCTGCTACAAGTACGGTCGGATTGGGCATTTGAGCAGGGATTGTACGGCCCCTGCTACTGCCGTTGCAGCATTAGATCTGATTTGCTTTCAGTGCAATCAGAGGGGACATAAAAAGTCCCAGTGTCCGAGTTTAGCCGCAGCAGGGAAGGTGGCTGCACCTGCCCCTGCTACCTTGAGGATTAAAGATGGCCGGCAGGGCCGAGCTGAGGCGCCAGTGGCGAAGAGTAGGGCGTTTTAGATGACAGCAGAGGAGGCGCGAGCGACTCCTGATGTGGTGACGGGTATGTATCTTCCCTTCATCTCTATTTTTACTGACTGATTGTTGCTTATGATTATATGTTTTGTATAGGGTCGTTCTCTGTGAACGACATTTCTGCTATGGTATTATTCGATTCGGGGGCTACCCGATCATTCGTATCACTTGCGCTTAGCAAGAGATTTAGTAGAGCTCCAGGGGAGCTGGATTGTCCACTAGAGGTTGAGATAGCAGATGACAGGACTGTGAGGGTCGCCAGAGTATATAGAGGGTGTTCGCTTCAGTTGTTTGACGAGCAGTTTTCGGTGGACCTAGTTCCTATTCCCCTACGAGGGAATAAGATTATAGTAGGCATGGATTGGCTAAGCCCCAATGGGGCGGTGATTGATTGTGAGCAGCAGTTAGTGAGGGTTCGCACTCCCAGTGGGGGAGAGTTAGTGATTCAGGGAGAGAGGCCACAGCGCGGACCGACCTTTTGTTCCGCCGCGAGAGCGAGACGTTATTTCCAACAGGGTTGCGCTGGATATATAGCTTATGTTGTAGATGCCCGGGAGAAGGGTAAGGTGGCAGTAGATGATGTTCCGGTAGTGCGAGACTACCCAGATGTATTTCCCGAGGATTTACCAGGAATACCTCCTGAGAGGCAGGTTGAGTTCAGGATCAACGTGATTCCTGGTGCGGCTCTGATAGCCAAGGCACCGTATCATCTAGCTCCCCTTGAGATGCAGGAGTTGTCTACGCAGCTGCAAGAGCTGCTAGACAAGGGTTTCATTCGGCCGAGTAGTTCGCCTTGGGGAGCGCCGATCCTGTTTGTGAGGAAGAAGGATGGGTCGCATTGTATGTGTATAGATTACCGGGAGTTGAATAAGGTAGCGGTGAATAACCGTTACCCACTTCCGAGGATAGATGATTTGTTTGACCAGCTTCAGGGAGCCTCTTGGTTCTCCAAGATCGATTTACGCTCCGGTTATCATCAGATGTGGGTTAGAGATGAGGATGTGCAGAAGACTGCTTTCAGGACCAGGTATGGTCATTATGACTTTGTGGTGATGCCATTTGGGCTCACCAATGCTCCAGCCGCGTTCATGGATCTCATGAATCGCGTGTGCAGGCCGATGCTGGATCGGTCAGTGATAGTATTCATAGATGATATCTTGGTGTATTCTAAGATGCAGGAGCAGCACGAGGAGCACCTGAGGGAGGTGCTGGAAGTTTTGAGGAAGGAGAGACTTTTCGCAAAGTTCTCCAAGTGTGAGTTCTGGTTGCGCGAGGTGCAGTTCCTTGGTCACCTCGTCAACCAGAAGGATATTTTGGTGGATCCGGCCAAGATAGAGGTCGTGATGCAGTGGGAGGTCCCGAAGTCTCCATCCGAGATTCGGAGCTTCCTAGGATTGGCAGGGTATTACCAGAGATTCATTCAGGATTTCTCCAAGATAGTTGTGCCGCTCACCCGACTGACCAAGAAGTCGGTGGTATTTCGATGGGGGCCTGAGCAGCAGGCAGCGTTCGAGACCCTCAGACAGAGATTGTGCGAGGCTCCGATCCTTACCTTGCCAGAGGGAGTAGAGGACTTCGTAGTCTACTGTGATGCCTCGATCACAAGTATGGGAGCAGTGTTGATGCAGCGAGGCCATGTGATAGCTTACGCCTCGAGACAGTTGAAGCCTCACGAGGCTAATTATCCTACCCATGATTTAGAGCTGGGGGCGGTTATGTTTGCCCTCAAGATTTGGAGACATTATCTTTATGGGGTCCGTTGTACTATCTACACGGATCACAAGAGTTTGAGGTACCTTATGGATCAGCCGAGTCTGAACATGAGGCAGAGGAGATGGTTGGATGTGCTGAAGGATTATGACTGTGAGATCCTTTACCATCCAGGGAAGGCCAACGTGGTGGCCGACGCCCTAAGCCGCAAAGTGTCGGCAGCCCCTATCAGAGATTTGTGTTTGAGGATGACAGTGATCACTCCATTGTTGGAGCGGATCAAGGAGGCTCAGGTTGAGGGCCTCAAGGAGGAGAGGCAAAAGTGTGAGAGGATAGTGGGTCGAGTAGCTTCGTTTGATTATGACAGTCGGGGATTGCTGATGCTTCACGGGAGAGTGTGGGTACCGTACTGGGGTGGAGTACGACAGGTGTTGATGGACAAGGCTCATAAGTCTCGATTTTCTATCCACCCAGGGGCGATGAAGATGTATAGAGATCTTCGACCCGGTTATTGGTGGCCCTGCATGAAGCGGGACGTTGCTTGGTATGTTGAGAGATGCCTGACCTGCAGGAAGGTCAAGGCGGAGCACCAGAGGCCTCACGGCAAGATACAACCATTAGACATTCCCGTGTGGAAATGGGAGGACATCACCATGGATTTTATCACCAAGCTTCCCAGGACCGCACGAGGAGTAGATTCGATATGGGTAGTAGTGGATCGGTTGACGAAGAGTGCTCATTTCATCCCAATCCAGGAGAGTATATCGGCAGAAAAGTTAGCCGATATCTATGTGCGTGAGATCGTGGCACGTCATGGAGTGCCGGTATCGGTGGTGTCAGACCGAGATGTCTGTTTTACATCCAGATTCTGGAAGCGGTTCCACGAAGAGATGGGTACTCGTCTCCATTTCAGCACCGCTTTCCACCCTCATACGGACGGACAGAGCGAGAGGACGATTCAGACTCTCGAGGACATGCTCAGGGCCTGTGTTCTGGATTTCGGTGGCAGTTGGGATACGTATCTTCCGTTAGCGGAATTTTCGTATAACAACAGTTATCATGCGAGCATTGATCGAACTCCCTTTGAGATGCTTTATGGGAGGAAGTGTAGGACCCCGATTTGTTGGGGCGAGGTCGGTCAGCGAGTCATTGGGAGCACAGAGGTGGTGCTTAAGACGACCGAGTTGATCCAGCAGGTCCGTAGTAGACTACAGACTGCGCAGAGTCGGCAGAAGAGCTACGCCGACAGGAGGCGTTTAGACTTGGAGTTCTGGGTGGGTGATATGGTCCTTCTGAAGGTCTCACCTTGGAAGGATGTCATCAGGTTCCGGAAGAGGGGCAAGCTGGATCCCAGGTTTATTGGTCCTTTCAGGGTTTTGGCCCGGGTGGGTCGGGTTGCTTATCGGTTGGATCTTCTTGTAGAGCTTAGCCAGATCCACAACACTTTCCATGTGTCTCAGTTAAGGAAGTGTTTGATGGATGAGTCAGCAGTTGTTCCCCTAGAGGATATTCAGGTTGATAGAAGCCTGAATTATATTGAGAGGCCAGTTGCGATTCTAGACCGGAAGACAAAGACCCTGAGGAACAAGGAGATTCAGTTAGTGAAGGTGCAGTGGCAGCATCGGAAGGGGTCTGAGTGGACGTGGTAGGTTGAGGAGGAGATGAGAGAGCACTACCCGGAGATATTTGCAGATTCAGCCGTAGCAAACTTCGAGGACGAAGTCTGAGACAAGTGGGGGAGAATTGTAACGACCCGTCTCCGGTATGATGATTCCATTGTATTTAATTAGAAGTTTTCAAGAGGGGCTCGGCGAGTTTATAGCCCGACTCGCCGAGTAGGGACGGGATTTCGAGCACGTGTTAGTCGGCGACTCGGCGAGTCCATATTCGGGACTCGGCGAGTCCATATTCGGGACTCGGCGAGTCTGCCTGCCTGGAAGAAACCCTAAATCCCCGGGTTACACCCTATTTAAACAAACTTATAGCCCCCAATCTCGCCTCCTTCACCCTCAGAGAGCTGTGAGAAAACCCTAATCCATCCCTTATTGTTTTAAGTGCTTTTGTGTGTGGTTTTTGAAGACTTGAAGAAGAAAAAGAAGAAAGGGGCAAAGAGAAGAGGTGTAGAGCAAAGATCCAAGGGCAAAATCAGAGTTCATTGAGGTATTTCCATGGATCTCTTCTGTTTTATGCTTTATACCTCCATTAGAACTCTTCTAGGACTAGTTTGATTTTTTCTCAAGCCTTATGATTGTATGGATGCCCTAATAGGTCGAGATATCCTTAGATCTGTTCATTTAGGAGTTGTAGAGACCGGATCTATTGCCTTTGTGAAGATACTTTGCATGAAAACCCTAGATCTAGCCTTTATTATGCTTTTTGAGCCATTTTATCTTCATGGATGCATATGGGCACGTAAAGATAGAATCTTTACGTGCTAATCGAGTTAAGGGAGCCCAGATCTATAAGTTTTATACACTGGATTCAAGCAGAATCGAGTTTAGAGTTGCTGCATGCAAGCGACTCGACGAGTCGGAAGAACACTCGGCGAGTCGAGTCGCGAGTCCCCGATTTTCCCTTATTGAGTGATGCCGAGTGGGGACCAGTGAGTAGTAGAGTAGACTCAGCGAGTTGAAGGCCAGACTTAGTAATGGAGGGACTCAGCGAGTTGTTCATACAACTCGGCAAGTCCAAGGCAATCTTCTTAGTTCGAAGAACAACTCGTCGAGTTGTTCATACGACTCGGCGAGTCGGATGCAGATTGCCTGAGTTTTAGATTCGAAAGGGAACTCGTAGAGTTGATGCCATACTCGACGAGTAGCAGCGAGTAGGGTTGAGAAGTGAGAATAGGGACTCGGCGAGTTGGCGGCCCAACTCGGCGAGTCAGGTCAACTGTAGGTTGACTTTGACCAGGAGAGTTGACTTTGACCAAGGGTAAAAGAGTCATTTTACCCCAGTGCAGTGATTAGCATTTGATTGAGTGTGTTATGGATTTGTAGCCGGGGAGACACCAGAGCAGCAGCAGTTAGCTTCCAGAGCCATACACACAGCAGCCAGTTCACGAGGTGAGTTTCCTTCCAGTAGGAACGGGTCTACGGCCACAATGCCGGCCCGTTTAGTTAGTAGCAGTTCCGGACTTCAGTCCGAAGCAGCAGTTCAGTATGCTTGAGGTCTATGTGATTCGAGCATGTTTGTGTGTTATATGTTCCGGACTTCAGTCCGATGCAGTATGCAGTATCAGCAGGTAGAGGTGGTGTCACCGGTAGGCGGAACGGTGGTAGTATCAGCAGGTAGAGGTGGTGTCATTGCTATTTCATCGACTGTTGTGGTTGTCCCCGGTGTACTGGTTGAGTTGTTCAAGACAGCTTGTTGATTTGATGTGGATGGAACCTTAGTTGATTGTCGAGCGCCTGTGTCTACATTGGTGGTTGTATGAAAACTCTAAATAGGTGCAAGAGGTGTTGCAGTTTCATTATAATTGTTAGTCCACAACATAGATAAGTCATAGTTCCTCATATGGTCATTAATAATTGTCAGTTTAGATTGAGGAAAAGACACAATGTTAGAGGTGGAGGGGGGTGTGGTATAGATGGATGATGTTGCAAATGGGAGTCATGATTCGTCAAAGATAACATCACAAGATATGTAAACATGTCCGGTATTAACATCGAGACACTTATACCTTTGTGAATTGAGCTATAACCAAGAAAAACACACATTTTGGACCGGGGTTCAAGTTTGTGAGAGTTATACTTGCAAAGACTTGGCCAACAAGCATACCCAAAGTTGCATAAAAATGAGTAATCTGGGGTTATTTTAAGTAAACGTGTGATGGGTGTTTCATTATGTATGGTACGGCTGGGCATGTGATTTATGGGATAACATGCAGTAAGGAAAGCTTCATCCCAAAAACGAAGTGGGAGAAAAGAGTGAGCTAACAATGCTAGATCGGTTTCAACAATAAGACGATGTTTACGTTCTGCCATGCCATTTTGTTGAGATGTGTGAGGACACAATACTCGATGAGAAATATCCATGCTTTGAAAATATTTTTGAAGTTTGTGATATGATTGAACAACACAAATCTTAGTATTTAAAAGACATTCAACATGTTTTTGAAAATTGTAAAAGACTTGTTTAACATCATATTTGTTTTTGATAAGTGTTGTGATATATTAGAGAGGATTGAGTTGGGACTGTAGATGAGATCCATGAAGGTATCTTCTCCTGATATCACAGTGTAAAAGAGAAATATGATCGTTAGTCTACGTTCGGGAGGAATTCCCGGGACGAAGCTCCAACGATCAAGATAGTATGAAGACTGAGAGAGATAATAGTAAATCACATGAAAAAGAGTTAAGTCCCCTTCTTCGTGAGGAAGAAGGATCCTTTTATACCTATTTGAAAGGTGTGCCCCTCAACTGACTCTGTTGAGCATTCCCTGGTAAGGTGCGACGTGGCGGACCCATATTGGAGGATCCTCTGTTACGTTTTTTTGCCACATTCCCTCATTAGCTAGATGGAGATCTTTTAATTATTATGAAGATTGTGGCTATCGTCTAATGGGCAAGTGGAACTCTCTTATTGGTCCCACGTTTGCCGGGATGTAATTCCTTGGAGAAGAGGTTAAGGCGCGGTTATGCACCATAACCACCACACCAGTGATCTTCGCATTGGCGAAGAACAGGCATTGACTTCGGGCTGGGTCCGACTGTGTTCTGACCAGGCCAAGTCCGACATTAGTTTGACTTCTCCTTTTTTGACGTTTTCCCTGAGGGATATGTTAACAATAAGATAGATCGAAGTGTAGCGACTATAATAATCCACAAAACTAACATAATATTTAAAACCACCACTTGAGACTTGAGTTGGTCCCCAAACATCAGTGTGAACAAGCTCAAGTGGACAAGAAGCAATATGAACATAACTATTGTAAGACAATTGATGACTCTTAGCACGTTGACACGCATCACACTGTAACGACCCGTCTCCGGTATGATGATTCCATAGTATTTAATTAGAAGTTTTCAAGAGGGACTCGGCGAGTTCATAGCCCGACTCGCCGAGTAGGGACGGGATTTCGAGCACGTGTTAGTCGGCGACTCGGCGAGTCCATATTCGGGACTCGGCGAGTCTGCCTGCCTGGAAGAAACCCTAAATCCCCGGGTTGCACCCTATTTAAACAACCTTATAGCCCCCAATCTCGCCTCCTTCACCCTTAGAGAGCTGTGAGAAAATCCTAATCCATCCCTTATTGTTTTAAGTGCTTTTGTGTGTGGTTTTTGAAGACTTGAAGAAGAAGAAGAAGAAGAAAGGGGCAAAGAGAAGAGGTGTAGAGCAAAGATCCAAGGGCAAAATCAGAGTTCATTGAGGTATTTCCATGGATCTCTTCTCAAGCCTTATGATTGTATGGATGCCCTAATAGGTCGAGATATCCTTAGATCTGTTCATTTAGGAGTTGTAGAGCCTGGATCTATTGCCTTTGTGAAGATACTTTGCATGAAAACCCTAGATCTAGCCTTTATTATGCTTTTTGAGCCATTTTATCTTCATGGATGCATATGGGCACGTAAAGATAGAATCTTTACGTGCTAATCGAGTTAAGGGAGCCCAAATCTATAAGTTTTATACACTGGATTCAAGCAGAATCGAGTTTAGAGTTGCTGCATGCAAGCGACTCGGCGAGTCGGAAGAACGACTCGGCGAGTCGAGTCGCGAGTCCCCAATTTTCCCTTATTGAGTGATGCCGAGTGGGACCAGTGAGTAGTAGAGTAGACTCAGCGAGTTGAAGGCCAGACTCAGTAATGGAGGGACTCGGCGAGTTGTTCATACAACTCGGCGAGTCCAAGGCAATCTTCTTAGCTCGAAGAACAACTCGTCGAGTTGTTCATACGACTCGGCGAGTCGGATGCAGATTGCCTGAGTTTTAGATTCGAAAGGGAACTCGTCGAGTTGATGCCATACTCGACGAGTAGCAGCGAGTAGGGTTGAGAAGTGAGAATAGGGACTCGGCGAGTTGGCGGCCCAACTTGGCGAGTCAGGTCAACTGTAGGTTGACTTTGACCAAGGGTAAAAGAGTCATTTTACCCCAGTGCAGTGATTAGCATTTGATTGAGTGTGTTATGGATTTGTAGCCGGGGAGACACCGGAGCAGCAGCAGTTAGCTTCCAGAGCCATACACACAACAGCCAGTTCACGAGGTGAGTTTCCTTCCAGTAGGAACGGGTCTACGGCCACAATGCTGGCCCGTTTAGTTAGTAGCAGTTCCGGACTTCAGTCCGAAGCAGCAGTTCAGTATGCTTGAGGTCTATGTGATTCGAGCATGTTTGTGTGTTATATGTTCCGGACTTCAGTCCGATGCAGTATGCAGTATATGTGTTTATGTTAGTTGATATGTGTTATGCTATGCTATGATCAGTCAGTTCCGGACTACGGTCCGATGCAGTTAGTTCCGGACTTCGGTCCGATGCAGTCAGTTCCGGACTTCGGTCTGATGCAGTTAGTTCCAGATTTCGGTTCGATGCAGTTAGTTCCGGACTTCGGTCCGATGCAGTTAGTTCCGGACTTCGGTCCGATGCAGTCAGTTCCGGACTTCGGTCCGATGCAGCTAGTTCTGGACTCCGGTCCGATGCAGTGGGCAAGGCCCAGTATGTGCTTATATGTATTGTATGGTATGTGGTAGTTTGGAGGAGCTCACTAAGCTTCGTGCTTACAGTTTCAGTTTTGGTTTCAGGTACTTCCGCAAGCAAAGGGAAGAGCTCGGGATGATGGCATCGCACACACCACAGTTTCAGTTTTTGTCCTGGGAGTTGATACAGTTTTCTTAGATATGTTTTGATATAGTTGTGACTCAGTTTTCTCACAGTATTTTGGTATGGTTTGAGATACATGGTGTATGGTTTTATTATATGATACTCAGATTTATGATTTTGGTTATATTGAAAACGAAATTTTCGGGTCGTTTCACACACACAGACAACTTATTATCATAGGAAGCACCTAATTTGTTTGACTTTAGAATAGACTTAATGATAGGTGAAGTAGGATGACTAAGTCGTTGATGTCATTGAGACGACGACACCTTGACACTAGACGAGGCATGATGAGGAGTACTAGAAGGAGAACGACTAATTGGCACCGGATAGAGACCTCTTTTTCTTTTACCGAATAGAAGAGTTTTCTTCGTACCCTTGTCCTTAATAAAGAAAGCATCATTATGAATTTCAATATACACATAATTATTAAAAACAAGTTTATGAGCAGAAAGAAGATACTTATTGATTTTTGGAACATGCAAAATATTTATAAGGGTAAGAAGTTGTGACTAAACCGGAAATTTTAGAATGACCAATATGTGAAATATGCAAACCTGCTCCATTGGCAAACTGAACTTGATCCTTGCCTTGATAGCGATCTTGAACTAAGAGTCGATCAGATCACCGGTGAGGTGATCTGTTGTACCAGTATCAATGTACCAGTTGATGTCATGATTATAATTTGCTGTAATGACACTATTTCCCCCACGATACTCATCCGGCTGATATGCATGATGGAATCGATTTCTACAATTTAATGCAATGTGACTAGGTATGCCACACACTTGACATCGAGGACCTCCATTGCTGCTGCCACAGCCCCTGTCGCGACTACCACCTCCACCATGATAACTGTTATGTCGGTAGCTGTGAGAGGAGTTATTGTTTTGATTACGACGAGATGATTTTAAATCTTGACGTGTAGCCTGGTTGACGAAAGCTATGAATATTGTCACATTATTCGATGCACTGGATTATGCCTCATGAGCAATTAAATAGGAATAGAACTCAGGTAAAGTTACTGTGTGTTGATTACTCAGAATGGTGATGGCGGTGAAGAGATCACCGTGACTTGGTCCTAGGTCGACTAAGATGTAGCCAATTACTTATTCATCAAGCATGGGATGGCCAATATTTGCCATGGTATCTGTGAGGCTTGTCATCTTCAGGTAGTATTATGATGCAGTCAAGTCGCCTTTCTTTGTAGTCGAAAGTTTTGTGCGTAATTGGATGGAGTTGCCTCTATGTTGTGCAGAGAACATGGTATGGAGTGAAGTCAATAACTCATTGGATGTATTGGCTCATCGAGTGAGCTGAGCAAGTACCTCTTCTATCATAGAAGATAGAAGGTCGTTGATGATTGCATGATCTTGAACAAACCAAGCATTGTATTTAGGATTTGAGACTTCCCCAATATTAACACCTATTCCGATGGTGAGTTTGGCAGCAGGGGTAGTGGTGGTGCCATCAAGATATCTGAAAAGCTGCACACCATTGAGAATGGGGATAACTTATGCCTTCCAAAGTAAGAAGTTGGTTCTCGTCAATTTGCACGAGATAACAGTAGCAATTTTTGAAGAAGTGATGGGGGTAGACATGGCGAATCTGGAAGGAGACCAGAAGGTCAGTGATGTTGGTGAGTAGAGAGACGGGGAAATGAAGCCCCGGGAAGGCTACCTGGGGCTTCTGATACCAAGTAAAACAGAATTATTCCATTGGGGATATGTTTGACTATATATCTTTATACCTTAATAAGCATTTAGCCTCAAATGCTGAATTTTAAGAGGTACAACCCCTAGAACAACATATACAATCAATTTATGCATTATAGTTTATCTCTCAAAGACTTTCACCTGTTCCTTTAATGTGTGATATTTGGTTAAAAGCTTAAATTTAAGTCGTGCAAACCATACTCCAATAGGTACAAACATTTTATGCATTAAACTTATCTGCAAATTTAATCGGTCAAAAAAAATATCCAAAGTTCCTCAAGTTCCGCCAATTGAATCGGTCAAGAGGGAATTCACTTTATATGGCAATAGCACACACTTAGTTCCTTCTAAAATGGTGATCCCCTCTAACCCTAGATCCTTCGTCGCTGCTTTATAGCACCCTTCCTCATTCAGCATTGCTACTTCAACAGAACCCTAGATATATCGTTGCTAATCGTATCGCTAAGTGAACAAAGGTTAGTCTCATTTAATCAATGATGAGTCATTTTGAAGCCTGAAATACTGGAAAAAATGTTTCAATTATGTATCATTTTCCCTTATATCAGGCGCCCTTAGTCTCTTACGCTGTAATTATTTTCCATTTTTTTATTTTATTCTTCCTTTCCCCGTCAAGAAACCCTAACATGACTCACCACCATCATTTACCCCTGCCACTACTAAATAACCAACGTAGTAACGAATTTGCTGTCATTATCAATTCCCGTTTTGTGAGAATATGTCTTCCCAATTGTCGAAGAACACAACTGTCACTCTCTGTTTTTGATTTATATAGGTGTTGTGTGTTTAATTTGTTTCTTTAAGGATATCTTGATATCGATTTCAAGTTTAATTTACTCTTACCCTTCCATATGTTGTGTAGATTTTAATTTGATGGGTTACTTTGGTGTCTCTATACATATGTGTTCCAGTAATCAGAGGGTTATTTTCTTTGGTGTATTCGTACATAGTAGGTTAATGAAATTCTGGAAGAAAATCATTTTTTCCTCATACTTCCCTTTCTCTATCTTTCTTCTTGAAGCAAAATCCACCATTGTCTTAGGTGACAAAAACAATAACACTATCTCCATCTCCGACAAGAATGAAGAGGTAATATTCTCGAGTTTAGCTTTATTTTATTTATATCTGTTTTTCGTTTAATTGTTTCTTTTTTTCGTGAATCAGATTTTGGATGAAGAGTAACACTATCACCATCTCTACTCAAATTGGTAATAAACCCTCTCTCTGTATATTTAGTTGAGGATGATCATGTTCAATACTCAAGCTATCCATCTTGGTTAATTATAATTGATTTCATTAGCTTAGAGGTTGTTGCTGGTAACTTCAGGTGCCTTTTTATATGTTATACTTTCATTGTTTTGAACTTCAACATTTTATGAGCTCACATTATTTTAAAGATTTTAGTTTGTTTTGTTTTCAAGGTTCAATTTGGATGCGGGGTTGTTGTAGTTGGTGGCAATAAGCTAGATTGGGGATTTGTGGTTGTTTTGATCCTATCAGGTACCATTATTTTTTTCAGTTTCATGAAAAACATTACCTATTATAGCATTGAACTTCTTTGTATGATAACATTCTTAATTTTTTTCTTATTAAGACGGTATACTTCATAGCAATGGAAATTGATTTTGATTTGGATAGGTTTAGTTGGCTAGATTTTACAAGGTATTATGTTGTAACATGATTAAATAAAAAGTAGGGCATTATAATAATCAACTCAATGAAAGTACATTGATATTTCTTTTTGGCTACATGTGTGTAAAATAGTCTAAAAAAGGCACTTAGGTTTTGATGGATGAAAAAAATAAACATGCCAGAGTTTTGTACTTCATAAAAAAAGAAACCATTATCTACGTAATGGGGAAAGAACATGACAAGCCTTTGTTGTTTCATCTATTTTACCCAAAACACTTTCATGTCAACCTTTTTTTTGATCTAAACTATATGTATGTGGCGATTTCTGAGGTTTTTGTATTTTTTGTACTCAAACACATTCCTATTTCTGCATTTTTTTACTCGAACATTGATTATGGTGTTTTTCTCTGTTGTATTTTTTGTCCCAAATACTAAATACATTGCTTTTTCTCTACTTCTTTATTTGTTGACCTAATCCAAATGTGACACTTCTTACCTCAAATGGTTTCTTATTTCTTCTGTTCTACAACTCTATAGTTTCCATGATTCCTGTTGTGTTTCACGTTTTATGGTCTTTTATGTTTCTTCAAAAAAATAGAAACTGAGATGTGTTAAAATGAAGTATTGGTTTTGTTGCAAATGTGTGTGGAAGGAACATTTGATGGTTTTGTATTATGTTTAATTGTTTAATGTTGGTTAAAGTGTTACTGGAATATTGGGATGTGTTGGTGAAATAATGAGTTTGAGCTTTAAATAACTGTTGTCTTACTTATAATTAATATTCAAGTAATTACATATAAATATATCTTTTTTTTACAATGTCTAATTATAAAAAGAGATCAAATTAGTGTAAATCACAAAACTCCTTTTTTTAATAATTGCAAATTTTAATATAAATTTAAAGATTATAAATAATTTTAAAATATATATTTTTTATTATACAGTTTAAGAGGTCGACCAAAATATTACTAAAATATTCAGAAATCTTTTTTATAAATGATTTCACATCCCTTTCATTGATAATATTTTTAATAAAATAAATTTCTAGGTTAAAAACAAGTTTTTAAAATTTTTGTAAATGACTCTCTTCTTAAAATTAAGTCGTACAAATAATAACAAATAATAACGCAATATGTATAAAACTTAATTGCTCCCTATCCTCCCTCACATACACTACATATGGATCGCATACGAAATTGATATCACATATGAAACTTGTCTTAGTCATCATTTCAATACTGCAATATGTACAGTAATTAATTGCATATGAACCCAATTACCAAAAAACCGAATACTCGAACCTAAAGGGAACAAACTGCGAAAAGAAGACTAATATTTTGTTCTTGAACCCCCCCCCCCCCGGCATATTAGTGTATGTAACAGCCCGGATTTCCAGGTATCTTTATTGATTTGATTATTTTGTGTTTTGAGAGGGGGGCTCGGTGAGTTGGAGCTCAGACTCGCCGAGTAGGGTCGCGATTTTTGGACGCGGGATTCGTCTGGACTCGGCGAGTCTAGGATATGGACTCGGCGAGTCTGTGCTGTTTAATGAAACCCTAATTTTCCGGTCCTAAGCCCTATTTAAAGGACCTTATGGCCCTCATTTGCGGCCACCTTGAACCCTAAGAGCCCCCATTCGACTGTGAGCCCTTGTGAGTGTATTTGGAGGCCATTTGTTCACCATTTTGTGTGATATTGCAAGAAAGGAGGGAGAGGATCAAACTTGAGGAGTTGGGGAGCGTGGATCTGTTGCTAATTCATCAAGGGAGCCTTCTTGAGGTAACTTTCAGAGCCAAACTTCGTGTTTTGTGTTGATGTGTCAAATCTAGGGTTTCTTCTTGCATTTCTTGGCTTAAATTGGAAGTATGAAAGGTTCCATGGAGATATGGAACCTAGATCTGGGCCTTAGCAGGTCCAGGAGACCCCATATGACTAGCTTTACTTCCATCCTTTTGAGTTAGAAGCTAAGGTGGTCATATTAGAGGTTGTTTCCCCAAAATAAGCCTTGTACGCATTGCATGGCAACCAAGATTGAGACTTTACGTGACAAATAAGCTTGGGAAGGCCAGATCTATGAATGGATGGAACGGATCTGACCGCTAAGGCCAGTTTTAGCTGGTGCATGGCATGGACTCGCCGAGTCTAATGAACAGACTCGACGAGTCGCTTGAAGATTGTCCTTGAGGACACCCAGTGTGTAGTCCTGATCGAGTTATGGGCGACTCAGTGAGTCGCAGAGAGTTGGAAAGGTTTTGGCAGGTGGTCGAGTCAAGCTGGGACTCGCCGAGTTGTTCTTGAAACTCGGCGAGTTGAGTCGGGGTGGCCCCGCGACTCTCCCAGGTGGAGCTCGTTGAGTCAGGGGAAGCACTCGACGAGTAAGAAGGGAATCCTATGGAGTCGGCGGATACGTCTAGACTCGCCGAGTTGCCCTTGTGCACTCGCCGAGTCCGTTCAAGTTGACCGTTGACCGTTGACCAGAGTTGACCTATGTTTGACTTCTTAGGGATAGTCAAACTTAGAAGATAAAAGTGTTAATAAGAGATGTATGATGTTATAGGGAGATTGTAGCTCGGCGGATCGAGCACGAGTGACTTCGGGATTTGCTAGCTTTTGATATTCGCGAGGTGAGTCTTCTCACTATACTTTACCTTGAGTAGGTAATCAGAGCTATGTGTTAGTGTATGTATGTTATGTGTATTCTATGTGTTGTACTGCATTATTTCTATGTGATTTATGCTGTGCATGATTACAGAGTTGGAACCGGAAGGTTCCTAGAGTTAGAACCTGAGGGTTCACAGAGTTGGGTGCACGGACCCATAGAGTTATAGCCTCGAGTGGGCAATATGTGTTATATGTGTGGTATTTTGGGGAACTCACTAAGCTTCATGCTTACAGTGTTAGTGTTGTTGTTTCAGGTACTAGCGATGACCGTGGGAAGGCGCCGGCTTGATCTGTACACACACAGGGGACTTTTGATATATTTATGTAATCTTGGGATTTGTATGATACAGATTGGAATTTGAAACTTAATGTTTTTATGAAATTAAATGAGAAATGTTTTTATATTGCGAAAATTATTTTGAAAATTTACGGTGTTACAAGTTGGTATCAGAGCCTTGGTTTGAGGGATTCAAATACACCTTCGGGCGTATTTGAACTCAAACTGAGGATTTGAGATGTATTTTCAAAAAGAGTAAAAGATTTTTGAAAAACGCAGAGCAAGAGATGTGTGTACGATCAGTCAGCACCCGAACGGTGATTTCCCAAAATACCTTTATATATTATGTGATATTGACATTGATATGATGTATTCGCATGCTAGAGTAGGCTAGGTATTGCTATTAGGACTAGAGTGGCCTGATTTGTGATGCCTTAGCCTAGGGAGAGGTGAGCTGCTATGAGATGCTTGAGAGTGAATAGGTAGCAGCGAGGGACTTATGAGAGATCTATTAGAGAGTGGTCTACGCATGATAGAGTACTTGAGGCCTGGGATCCGAAGAGGAGGACTTGGAGTGTATTCTGGTGCGGTGCGGACAGTAGTATTGGGCCCGTACTACTGGAAGCACCGGAGCGGTGTGCAGCCCAAGTAAGAATCTTTGGAATGCCAAGAATCAAGGAAGAAAGAGTCGACGAGTGTGAGCATACTCGTGTGGGTTCTAATTTATCGTATGTTGTATTTCAGAGGTAGATCATGGTGAGGACACGTTTGATGCCCGAGAGCAGCGGTACCAGTGAGGAGGAGATCCACCGGATCATTCAGGAGGAGGTGGCTGCGGCCATCAGGGCAGAGATACCGGAGATGTTTGGGTCTATAAAGACCACATTGATTGAGACGTTTGATGAGCGTTATGCCGCTCTTTCTAAGGCTGCTGCTGCAGCGGCTACCGCAGCGATTGCTGCTGCGAGGCCGCAGGGTGGGGATGCGTTGCTGTTCCGTGAGTTCAGCAATACAAAACCACCAGAGTTTGATGGTACTCAGGACCCAGTGGCAGCTATGAGGTGGATATCTGATATTGAGGGGTGTTTCTTCACTTGCTCGTCTCCTGAGCATTTGAAGGTCCGGTTCGCGCTGAACCAGCTTCGCTTGGGAGCGAAGGACTGGTGGAAGTTTGTGACGGCGCACTATACGCCTGCTGAGCTTTCTGCGGTGACCTGGGAGAGGTTCACCACCATGTTTCGGGATGAGTACGTTCCCCAGGTGGAGAGGGAGCGTTTAGCTCAGGAGTTTCTGACCCTCAAGCAGGGTACTGAGTCTGTTACAGCGATCACGAGGATGTTCCACGAGAGGGCGATGATCTGCCCTGAGCACGTGTCCACTGAGCAGGCACGTATGAGCCGCTACTTGAGCATCTTGAGGCAGGATATTCGGGAGTTCGCTGCGAACTCCTCGTACCGGACATTTGCCGAGCTTCAGGCAAATGCCCGAAAGAGGGAGATCGAGCTTGAGACTCAGGCCAGGGAGGAGGCGGAGTCTCAGGGGAGGGATCGGCGACCGGCACAGTCACAGCCGGCCGCCAAGCAGGCCAAGCCTGCTGATCCCAGACCAGGGAGCCAGAAGGGCCGCACTTGCGGAAAGTGCGGCAAGGGTCATGACGGAGTTTGCCGAGCGGGGTCTTGCTACAAATGTGGCAAGGAGGGGCACATGGCCAAGGAATGCCCCAAGGGGTTTGCAGTGTGTTTTCACTGCAACCAGACTGGACACCGGAAGGCCGAGTGTCCACAGTTGCGCGGAGCATCTCAGGGGTCTGCTCCTGCTGCCATCAGAGCTACAGAGAGTCGGCCTGTGAAGGTCGAGGCGCCGAGAGCTCGAGGGAGAGCCTTCCAGCTGACTGCGGAGGAGGTCCGCGCTGCGCCCGATGTTGTGGCCGGTATGTTTCCTTTCATGTATTTATTTTTGATGATGAGATATTATGCTTATATTATATTATGCGTAGGTATCTTTCTTGTGAACTCTGTACCTGCTTTAGTGTTATTTGACTCGGGTGCGAGTCGGTCTTTTGTATCTTTGGCCTTTAGTCAGCATATCAGTGTTAGTCGTGAGGCATTGAGTCGGCCTCTGAGAGTTTCCATAGCTGATGATAGAGTGATTTGTGCCACGGAGGTTTTTCGGGGATGTGTGTTAGAGATTTTCGGGGTTGAGTTTCCGATTGATCTGATTCCTATTGCGATGGGTGATGTCTGTGTCATTGTGGGCATGGACTGGTTGAGCCGATTCGGCGCAGTCATCGACTGCGAGCGTCAGCTGGTGACTATACGAGACCCTAATGGGGGAATTCTTTCGGTGTACGGTGAGGGTACCCGTTCGGGATCAGCTTTTTGTTCGGCCGCTAGGGCGAGGCAGTGTCTACAGCAGGGCTGTAAGGGTTTTGTGGCGTATGTGATGGATACGCGGGAGGTTTCCGAGAGACCGAGATCATTTGAGGAGGTCCCAGTGGTGCGTGAGTTTCCAGATGTTTTTCCCGAGGAGCTGCCGGGAGTACCTCCTGTGAGGCAAGTAGAGTTTGGTATCGATCTGGTTCCGGGGGCCGCGCCTATCGCTAAGGTGCCTTATCGTCTTGCACCTCCAGAGATGCAAGAGTTATCCTCGCAGCTTCAGGAGTTGCTGGGGAAGGGATTCATTCGGCCGAGCAGCTCGCCATGGGGAGCACCTATTCTGTTCGTCAGGAAGAAGGATGGTTCACACCGGATGTGCATTGATTACCGGGAGTTGAACAAGTTGACGGTCAAGAACCGTCACCCGTTACCGAGGATCGATGATTTATTCGATCAGTTGCAGGGAGCATCTTGGTTTTCCAAGATCGATCTGAGGTCGGGGTACCATCAGGTGAGAGTGCGGGATGAGGACGTCCAGAAGACAGCGTTTAGGACGCGATATGGGCATTATGAGTTTGTGGTGATGCCTTTCGGGCTCACCAATGCCCCGGCTGTGTTCATGGATCTCATGAACAGGGTATGCAGGCCGATGTTGGATCGGTCAGTGATTGTATTTATCGATGATATTCTAGTGTATTCGAGATCTAGAGAGCAGCATGAGGAGCATTTGAGGGAGGTCCTTGAGGTATTGAGATCGGAGAAACTCTATGAAAAGTTCTCCAAATGTGATTTCTGGTTGCGGGAGGTCCAGTTCCTAGGACATCTCGTTAACCAGGAAGGGATTCTGGTCGATCCGGCCAAGGTCGAGGCAGTGATGAGCTGGGAGGTGCCGAGGTCACCATCGGAGATCAGGAGCTTCCTTGGGTTGGCAGGGTATTATCGGAGATTTATTAAGGATTTCTCCAAGATCGCAGTGCCGCTCACCAGATTGACCCGGAAGGGTGTCGCATTCTCATGGGGTCCTGAGCAGCAGACCTCCTTTGAGACACTTCGCCAAAGGTTGTGCGAAGCCCCAGTATTAGCTCTCCCGGAAGGGATGGAGGATTTTGTAGTTTATTGTGATGCATCGATTTTGGGGCTGGGTGCAGTGTTGATGCAGAGGGGTCATGTGATAGCTTATGCGTCGAGGCAGCTGAAGCCTCATGAGGCGAGATATCCCACGCATGATTTAGAGTTGGGGGCAGTAGTGTTCGCTCTCAAGATTTGGCGTCACTACTTGTATGGGGTTCGATGTACGATATACACGGACCATAAGAGTTTGAAATATTTGATGGATCGGCCCAACCTAAATATGCGTCAGAGGAGGTGGTTGGATGTGGTCAAGGATTATGATTGTGAGATCCTGTACCACCCAGGCAAGGCTAACGTGGTAGCCGATGCGTTGAGCCGTAGGGCGGAGAGCACTCCACTGCGAGACCTATGTTTGAGATTGACTGTGATAGCTCTAGTATTGGATGCTATTCGTGAGGCACAGGCCGAGGCTGTGCGACCAGAGATGCAGAAGAGAGAGCGGGTCGTTGGTTTGGTTTCAGAGTTCGTTATGGATGGACGAGGGCTTATGACGTTTCAGGGGCGGATTTGGGTACCGTTCGTGGGTGGTACGCGTATTACTTTGATGGAAGAGGCTCATCGGTCGAAGTTTTCGATCCATCCGGGGGCTACGAAGATGTATTTGGATTTAAGGAAAGAGTATTGGTGGCCCTGTATGAAGAGGGATGTCGCATGGTTCGTTGAGAGGTGCTTGACCTGCCGCAGGGTTAAGGCCGAGCACCAGAGACCGCATGGCAAGTTGCAGCCATTGGAGGTTTCCGAATGGAAGTGGGAACAGATCACTATGGATTTCATCACCAAATTGCCAAGGACTGCCAGAGGAGTTGATGTAATTTGGGTGATTGTGGATAGGTTGACGAAGAGCGCTCACTTCCTTGCCATCAGTGAGAGTTCTTCAGTGGAGAAGTTGGCGGAGTTATATGTGAGAGAAGTGGTATCTCGGCATGGGGTGCCGATCTCGATTGTTTCGGACCGTGATGTGCGTTTCACTTCCAGATTCTGGAAGAAATTTCATGAGGAGTTGGGTACTAGATTGCATTATAGTACCGCATATCATCCCCAGACAGACGGTCAGAGTGAGCGGACGATTCAGACGCTTGAGGACATGCTTCGAGCATGTGTGTTGGATTTCGGGGGTAGCTAGGATGCGTATTTACCCTTGGCAGAGTCTTCCTACAACAACAGCCGTCATTCGAGCATTGGTATGCCACCCTTTGAGTTGTTGTATGGTAGGAGGTGTCGGACCCCCATTTGCTGGGGAGAGGTTGGACAGAGAGTGATGGGCAGTACAGAGATCGTGCTTCAGACGACAGAGCAAATTCAGCAGGTCAGACAGAGGTTATTGACCGCCCAGAGCCGACAGAAGAGTTATGCAGACAGACGCCGGTCCGAGCTTGAGTTTCAGGTCGGCGACTTCGTTCTCCTGAAGGTCTCTCCTTGGAAAGGAGTGATTCGATTCAGGAAGAGGGGCAAGTTGGGGCCCCGGTATATTGGGCCATTTCGTGTGATTGCAAGGGTAGGCCGGGTAGTCTATCGTTTGGAGTTGCCAGCTGAGTTGGGACAGATCCACGACACTTTTCACGTGTCGCAATTGAGGAAGTGTATAGCCGATGAGTCGGCAGTGGTTCCATTAGAGGATATTCATGTGGATGCGAGTCTGAATTATGCTGAGAGGCCTGTGGCCATCAGGGATCGGAAGATCAAGGTTCTGAGGAACAAGGAGGTACCTCTGGTGTTAGTTCAGTGGCAACACCGGAAGGGATCGGAGATGACCTGGGAGCCGGAGCGCGAGATGCGGGAGCAGCATCCGGAGCTATTTTCAGAGCGAGACTTCGAGGGCGAAGTCTAGTTCTAGTGGGGGAGAGTTGTAACAGCCCGGATTTCCAGGTATCTTTATTGATTTGATTATTTTGTGTTTTGAGAGGGGGACTCGGCGAGTTGGAGCTCAGACTCGCTGAGTAGGGTCGCGATTTTTGGACGCGGGATTCGTCTGGACTCGGCGAGTCCAGGATATGGACTCGGCGAGTCTGCGCTGTTTAATGAAACCCTAATTTCCCGGTCCTAAGCCCTATTTAAAGGACCTTATGGCCCTCATTTGCGGCCACCTTGAACCCTAAGAGCCCCCATTCGACTGTGAGCCCTTGTGAGTGTATTTGGAGGCCATTTGTTCACCATTTTGTGTGATATTGCAAGAAAGGAGGGAGAGGATCAAACTTGAGGAGTTGGGGAGCGTGGATCTGTTGCTAATTCATCAAGGGAGCCTTCTTGATGTAACTTTCAGAGCCAAACTTCGTGTTTTGTGTTGATGTGTCAAATCTAGGGTTTCTTCTTGCATTTCTTGGCTTAAATTGGAAGTATGAAAGGTTCCATGGAGATATGGAACCTAGATCTGGGCCTTAGCAGGTCCAGGAGACCCCATATGACTAGCTTTATGTCCATCCTTTTGAGTTAGAAGCTAAGGTGGTCATATTAGAGGTTGTTTCCCCAAAATAAGCCTTGTACGCATTGCATGGCAACCAAGACTGAGACTTTACGTGACAAATAAGCTTGGGAAGGCCAGATCTATGAATGGATGGAACGGATCTGACCGCTAAGGCCAGTTTTAGCTGGTGCATGGCATGGACTCGCCGAGTCTGATGAACAGACTCGACGAGTCGCTTGAAGATTGTCCTTGAGGACACCCAGTGTGTAGTCCTGATCGAGTTATGGGCGACTCAGTGAGTCGCAGAGAGTTGGAAAGGTTTTGGCAGGTGGTCGAGTCAAGTTGGGACTCGCCGAGTTGTTCTTGAAACTCGGCGAGTTGAGTCGGGGTGGCCCCGCGACTCTCCCAGGTGGAACTCGTTGAGTCAGGGGAAGCACTCGACGAGTAAGAAGGGAATCCTATGGAGTCGGCGGATACGTCTAGAGTCGCCGAGTTGCCCTTGTGCACTCGCCGAGTCCGGTCAAGTTGACCGTTGACCGTTGACCAGAGTTGACCTATGTTTGACTTCTTAGGGATAGTCAAACTTAGAAGATAAAAGTGTTAATAAGAGATGTATGATGTTATAGGGAGATTGTAGCTCGGCGGATCGAGCACGAGTGACTTCAGGATTTGCTAGCTTTTGATATTCGCGAGGTGAGTCTTCTCACTATACTTTACCTTGAGTAGGTAATCAGAGCTATGTGTTAGTGTATGTATGTTATGTGTTGTACTGCATTATTTCTATGTGATTTATGCTGTGCATGATTACAGAGTTGGAACCGGAAGGTTCCTAGAGTTAGAACCTGAGGGTTCACAGAGTTGGGTGCACGGACCCATAGAGTTATAGCCTCGAGTGGCCAATATGTGTTATATGTGTGGTATTTTGGGGAACTCACTAAGCTTCATGCTTACAGTGTTAGTGTTGTTGTTTCAGGTACTAGCGATGACCGTGGGAAGGCGCCGGCTTGATCTGTACACACACAGGGGACTTTTGATATATTTATGTAATCTTGGGATTTGTATGATACAGATTGGAATTTGAAACTTAATGTTTTTATGAAATTAAATGAGAAATGTTTTTATATTGCGAAAATTATTTTGAAAATTTACGGTGTTACAAGTTGGTATCAGAGCCTTGGTTTGAGGGATTCAAATACACCTTCGGGCGTATTTGAACTCAAACTGAGGATTTGAGATGTATTTTCAAAAAGAGTAAAAGATTTTTGAAAAACGCAGAGCAAGAGATGTGTGTACGATCAGTCAGCGCCCGAACAGTGATTTCCCAAAATACCTTTATATATTATGTGATATTGACATTGATATGATGTATTCGCATGCTAGAGTAGGCTAGGTATTGCTATTAGGACTAGAGTGGCCTGATTTGTGATGCCTTAGCCTAGGGAGAGGTGAGCTGCTATGAGATGCTTGAGAGTGAATAGGTAGCAGCGAGGGACTTATGAGAGATCTATTAGAGAGTGGTCTACGCATGATAGAGTACTTGAGGCCTGGGATCCGAAGAGGAGGACTTGGAGTGTATTCTGGTGCGGTGCGGACAGTAGTATTGGGCCCGTACTACTGGAAGCACCGGAGCGGTGTGCAGCCCAAGTAAGAATCTTTGGAATGCCAAGAATCAAGGAAGAAAGAGTCGACGAGTGTGAGCATACTCGTGTGGGTTCTAATTTATCGTATGTTGTATTTCAGAGGTAGATCATGGTGAGGACACGTTTGATGCCCGAGAGCAGCGGTACCAGTGAGGAGGAGATCCACCGGATCATTCAGGAGGAGGTGGCTGCGGCCATCAGGGCAGAGATACCGGAGATGTTTGGGTCTATAAAGACCACATTGATTGAGACGTTTGATGAGCGTTATGCCGCTCTTTCTAAGGCTGCTACTGCAGCGGCTACCGCAGCGATTGCTGCTGCGAGGCCGCAGGGTGGGGATGCGTTGCTGTTCCGTGAGTTCAGCAATACAAAACCACCAGAGTTGGATGGTACTCAGGACCCAGTGGCAGCTATGAGGTGGATATCTGATATTGAGGGGTGTTTCTTCACTTGCTCGTCTCCTGAGCATTTGAAGGTCCGGTTCGCGCTGAACCAGCTTCGCTTGGGAGCGAAGGACTGGTGGAAGTTTGTGACGGCGCACTATACGCCTGCTGAGCTTTCTGCGGTGACCTGGGAGAGGTTCACCACCATGTTTCGGGATGAGTACGTTCCCCAGGTGGAGAGGGAGCGTTTAGCTCAGGAGTTTCTGACCCTCAAGCAGGGTACTGAGTCTGTTACAGCGATCACGAGGATGTTCCACGAGAGGGCGATGATCTGCCCTGAGCACGTGTCCACTGAGCAGGCACGTATGAGCCGCTACTTGAGCATCTTGAGGCGGGATATTCGGGAGTTCGCTGCGAACTCCTCGTACCGGACATTTGCCGAGCTTCAGGCAAATGCCCGAAAGAGGGAGATCGAGCTTGAGACTCAGGCCAGGGAGGAGGCGGAGTCTCAGGGGAGGGATCGGCGACCGGCACAGTCACAGCCGGCCGCCAAGCGGGCCAAGCCTGCTGATCCCAGACCAGGGAGCCAGAAGGGCCGCACTTGCGGAAAGTGCGGCAAGGGTCATGACGGAGTTTGCCGAGCGGGGTCTTGCTACAAATGTGGCAAGGAGGGGCACATGGCCAAGGAATGCCCCAAGGGGTTTGCAGTGTGTTTTCACTGCAACCAGACCGGACACCGGAAGGCCGAGTGTCCACAGTTGCGCGGAGCATCTCAGGGGTCTGCTCCTGCCGCCATCAGAGCTACAGAGAGTCGGCCTGTGAAGGCCGAGGCGCCGAGAGCTCGAGGGAGAGCCTTCCAGCTGACTGCGGAGGAGGTCCGCGCTGCGCCCGATGTTGTGGCCGGTATGTTTCCTTTCATGTATTTATTTTTGATGATGAGATATTATGCTTATATTATATTATGCGTAGGTATCTTTCTTGTGAACTCTGTACCTGCTTTAGTGTTATTTGACTCGGGTGCGAGTCGGTCTTTTGTATCTTTGGCCTTTAGTCAGCATATCAGTGTTAGTCGTGAGGCATTGAGTCGGCCTCTGAGAGTTTCCATAGCTGATGATAGAGTGATTTGTGCCACGGAGGTTTTTCGGGGATGTGTGTTAGAGATTTTCGGGGTTGAGTTTCCGATTGATCTGATTCCTATTGCGATGGGTGATGTCTGTGTCATTGTGGGCATGGACTGGTTGAGCCGATTTGGCGCAGTCATCGACTGCGTGCGTCAGCTGGTGACTATACGAGACCCTAATGGGGGAATTCTTTCGGTGTACGGTGAGGGTACCCGTTCGGGATCAGCTTTTTGTTCGGCCGCTAGGGCGAGGCAGTGTCTACAGCAGGGCTGTAAGGGTTTTGTGGCGTATGTGATGGATACGCGGGAGGTTTCCGAGAGACCGAGATCAGTTGAGGAGGTCCCAGTGGTGCGTGAGTTTCCAGATGTTTTTCCCGAGGAGCTGCCGGGAGTACCTCCTGTGAGGCAAGTAGAGTTCGGTATCGATCTGGTTCCGGGGGCCGCGCCTATCGCTAAGGTGCCTTATCGTCTTGCACCTCCAGAGATGCAAGAGTTATCCTCGCAGCTTCAGGAGTTGCTGGGGAAGGGATTCATTCGGCCGAGCAGCTCGCCATGGGGAGCACCTATTCTGTTCGTCAGGAAGAAGGATGGTTCACACCGGATGTGCATTGATTACCGGGAGTTGAACAAGTTGACGGTCAAGAACCGTTACCCGTTACCGAGGATCGATGATTTATTCGATCAGTTGCAGGGAGCATCTTGGTTTTCCAAGATCGATCTGAGGTCGGGGTACCATCAGGTGAGAGTGCGGGATGAGGACGTCCAGAAGACAGCGTTTAGGATGCGATATGGGCATTATGAGTTTGTGGTGATGCCTTTCGGGCTCACCAATGCCCCGGCTGTGTTCATGGATCTCATGAACAGGGTATGCAGGCCGATGTTGGATCGGTCAGTGATTGTATTTATCGATGATATTCTAGTGTATTCGAGATCTAGAGAGCAGCATGAGGAGCATTTGAGGGAGGTCCTTGAGGTATTGAGATCGGAGAAACTCTATGAAAAGTTCTCCAAATGTGATTTCTGGTTGCGGGAGGTCCAGTTCCTAGGACATCTCGTTAACCAGGAAGGGATTCTGGTCGATCCGGCCAAGGTCGAGGCAGTGATGAGCTGGGAGGTGCCGAGGTCACCATCGGAGATCAGGAGCTTCCTTGGGTTGGCAGGGTATTATCGGAGATTTATTAAGGATTTCTCCAAGATCGCAGTGCCACTCACCAGATTGACCCGGAAGGGTGTCGCATTCTCATGGGGTCCCGAGCAGCAGACCTCCTTTGAGACACTTCGCCAAAGGTTGTGCGAAGCCCTGGTATTAGCTCTCCCGGAAGGGATGGAGGATTTTGTAGTTTATTGTGATGCATCGATTTTGGGGCTGGGTGCAGTGTTGATGCAGAGGGGTCATGTGATAGCTTATGCGTCGAGGCAGCTGAAGCCTCATGAGGCGAGATATCCCACGCATGATTTAGAGTTGGGGGCAGTAGTGTTCGCTCTCAAGATTTGGCGTCACTACTTGTATGGGGTTCGATGTACGATATACACGGACCATAAGAGTTTGAAATATTTGATGGATCGGCCCAACCTAAATATGCGTCAGAGGAGGTGGTTGGATGTGGTCAAGGATTATGATTGTGAGATCCTGTACCACCCAGGCAAGGCTAACGTGGTAGCCGATGCGTTGAGCCGCAGGGCGGAGAGCACTCCACTGCGAGACCTATGTTTGAGATTGACTGTGATAGCTCTAGTATTGGATGCTATTCGTGAGGCACAGGCCGAGGCTGTGCGACCAGAGATGCAGAAGAGAGAGCGGGTCGTTGGTTTGGTTTCAGAGTTCGTTATGGATGGACGAGGGCTTATGACGTTTCAGGGGCGGATTTGGGTACCGTTCGTGGGTGGTACGCGTATTACTTTGATGGAAGAGGCTCATCGGTCGAAGTTTTCGATCCATCCGGGGGCTACGAAGATGTATTTGGATTTAAGGAAAGAGTATTGGTGGCCCTGTATGAAGAGGGATGTCGCATGGTTCGTTGAGAGGTGCTTGACCTGCCGCAGGGTTAAGGCCGAGCACCAGAGACCGCATGGCAAGTTGCAGCCATTGGAGGTTTCCGAATGGAAGTGGGAACAGATCACTATGGATTTCATCACCAAATTGCCAAGGACTGCCAGAGGAGTTGATGCAATTTGGGTGATTGTGGATAGGTTGACGAAGAGCGCTCACTTCCTTGCCATCAGTGAGAGTTCTTCAGCGGAGAAGTTGGCGGAGTTATATGTGAGAGAAGTGGTATCTCGGCATGGGGTGCCGATCTCGATTGTTTCGGACCGTGATGTGCGTTTCACTTCCAGATTCTGGAAGAAATTTCATGAGGAGTTGGGTACTAGATTGCATTATAGTACCGCATATCATCCCCAGACAGACGGTCAGAGTGAGCGGACGATTCAGACGCTTGAGGACATGCTTCGAGCATGTGTGTTGGATTTCGGGGGTAGCTAGGATGCGTATTTACCCTTGGCAGAGTTTTCCTACAACAACAGCCATCATTCGAGCATTGGTATGCCACCCTTTGAGTTGTTGTATGGTAGGAGGTGTCGGACCCCCATTTGTTGGGGAGAGGTTGGACAGAGAGTGATGGGCAGTACAGAGATCGTGCTTCAGACGACAGAGCAAATTCAGCAGGTCAGACAGAGGTTATTGACCGCCCAGAGCCGACAGAAGAGTTATGCAGACAGACGCCGGTCCGAGCTTGAGTTTCAGGTCGGCGACTTCGTTCTCCTGAAGGTCTCTCCTTGGAAAGGAGTGATTCGATTCAGGAAGAGGGGCAAGTTGGGGCCCCGGTATATTGGGCCATTTCGTGTGATTGCAATGGTAGGCCGGGTAGCCTATCGTTTGGAGTTGCCAGCTGAGTTGGGACAGATCCACGACACTTTTCACGTGTCGCAATTGAGGAAGTGTATAGCCGATGAGTCGGCAGTGGTTCCATTAGAGGATATTCATGTGGATGCGAGTCTGAATTATGCTGAGAGGCCTGTGGCCATCAGGGATCGGAAGATCAAGGTTCTGAGGAACAAGGAGGTACCTCTGGTGTTAGTTCAGTGGCAACACCGGAAGGGATCGGAGATGACCTGGGAGCCGGAGCGCGAGATGCGGGAGCAGCATCCGGAGCTATTTTCAGAGCGAGACTTCGAGGGCGAAGTCTAGTTCTAGTGGGGGAGAGTTGTAACAGCCCGGATTTCCAGGTATCTTTATTGATTTGATTATTTTGTGTTTTGAGAGGGGGACTCGGCGAGTTGGAGCTCAGACTCGCCGAGTAGGGTCGCGATTTTTGGACGCGGGATTCGTCTGGACTCGGCGAGTCCAGGATATGGACTCGGCGAGTCTGCGCTGTTTAATGAAACCCTAATTTTCCGGTCCTAAGCCCTATTTAAAGGACCTTATGGCCCTCATTTGCGGCCACCTTGAACCCTAAGAGCCCCCATTCGACTGTGAGCCCTTGTGAGTGTATTTGGAGGCCATTTGTTCACCATTTTGTGTGATATTGCAAGAAAGGAGGGAGAGGATCAAACTTGAGGAGTTGGGGAGCGTGGATCTGTTGCTAATTCATCAAGGGAGCCTTCTTGAGGTAACTTTCAGAGCCAAACTTCGTGTTTTGTGTTGATGTGTCAAATCTAGGGTTTCTTCTTGCATTTCTTGGCTTAAATTGGAAGTATGAAAGGTTCCATGGAGATATGGAACCTAGATCTGGGCCTTAGCAGGTCCAGGAGACCCCATATGACTAGCTTTATGTCCATCCTTTTGAGTTAGAAGCTAAGGTGGTCATATTAGAGGTTGTTTCCCCAAAATAAGCCTTGTACGCATTGCATGGCAACCAAGACTGAGACTTTACGTGACAAATAAGCTTGGGAAGGCCAGATCTATGAATGGATGGAACGGATCTGACCGCTAAGGCCAGTTTTAGCTGGTGCATGGCATGGACTCGCCGAGTCTGATGAACAGACTCGACGAGTCGCTTGAAGATTGTCCTTGAGGACACCCAGTGTGTAGTCCTGATCGAGTTATGGGCGACTCAGTGAGTCGCAGAGAGTTGGAAAGGTTTTGGCAGGTGGTCGAGTCAAGCTGGGACTCGCCGAGTTGTTCTTGAAACTCGGCGAGTTGAGTCGGGGTGGCCCCGCGACTCTCCCAGGTGGAACTCGTTGAGTCAGGGGAAGCACTCGACGAGTAAGAAGGGAATCCTATGGAGTCGGCGGATACGTCTAGAGTCGTCGAGTTGCCCTTGTGCACTCGCCGAGTCCGGTCAAGTTGACCGTTGACCGTTGACCAGAGTTGACCTATGTTTGACTTCTTAGGGATAGTCAAACTTAGAAGATAAAAGTGTTAATAAGAGATGTATGATGTTATAGGGAGATTGTAGCTCGGCGGATCGAGCACGAGTGACTTCAGGATTTGCTAGCTTTTGATATTCGCGAGGTGAGTCTTCTCACTATACTTTACCTTGAGTAGGTAATCAGAGCTATGTGTTAGTGTATGTATGTTATGTGTTGTACTGCATTATTTCTATGTGATTTATGCTGTGCATGATTACAGAGTTGGAACCGGAAGGTTCCTAGAGTTAGAACCTGAGGGTTCACAGAGTTGGGTGCACGGACCCATAGAGTTATAGCCTCGAGTGGCCAATATGTGTTATATGTGTGGTATTTTGGGGAACTCACTAAGCTTCATGCTTACAGTGTTAGTGTTGTTGTTTCAGGTACTAGCGATGATCGTGGGAAGGCGCCGGCTTGATCTGTACACACACAGGGGACTTTTGATATATTTATGTAATCTTGGGATTTGTATGATACAGATTGGAATTTGAAACTTAATGTTTTTATGAAATTAAATGAGAAATGTTTTTATATTGCGAAAATTATTTTGAAAATTTACGGTGTTACAAGTTGGTATCAGAGCCTTGGTTTGAGGGATTCAAATACACCTTCGGGCGTATTTGAACTCAAACTGAGGATTTGAGATGTATTTTCAAAAAGAGTAAAAGATTTTTGAAAAACGCAGAGCAAGAGATGTGTGTACGATCAGTCAGCGCCCGAACAGTGATTTCCCAAAATACCTTTATATATTATGTGATATTGACATTGATATGATGTATTCGCATGCTAGAGTAGGCTAGGTATTGCTATTAGGACTAGAGTGGCCTGATTTGTGATGCCTTAGCCTAGGGAGAGGTGAGCTGCTATGAGATGCTTGAGAGTGAATAGGTAGCAGCGAGGGACTTATGAGAGATCTATTAGAGAGTGGTCTACGCATGATAGAGTACTTGAGGCCTGGGATCCGAAGAGGAGGACTTGGAGTGTATTCTG
Organism: Lactuca sativa; assembly: GCF_002870075.4. Lineage (NCBI taxonomy): Eukaryota > Viridiplantae > Streptophyta > Magnoliopsida > Asterales > Asteraceae > Lactuca > Lactuca sativa. Next base: position 17,207,836 of record NC_056623.2, read on the forward strand.
GTGCGGTGCGGACAGTAGTATTGGGCCCGTACTACTGGAAGCACCGGAGCGGTGTGCAGCCCAAGTAAGAATCTTTGGAATGCCAAGAATCAAAGAAGAAAGAGTCGACGAGTGTGAGCATACTCGTGTGGGTTCTAATTTATCGTATGTTGTATTTCAGAGGTAGATCATGGTGAGGACACGTTTGATGCCCGAGAGCAGCGGTACCAGTGAGGAGGAGATCCACCGGATCATTCAGGAGGAGGTGGCTGCGGCCATCAGGGCAGAGATACCGGAGATGTTTGGGTCTATAAAGACCACATTGATTGAGACGTTTGATGAGCGTTATGCCGCTCTTTCTAAGGCTGCTGCTGCAGCGGCTACCGCAGCGATTGCTGCTGCGAGGCCGCAGGGTGGGGATGCATTGCTGTTCCGTGAGTTCAGCAATACAAAACCACCAGAGTTTGATGGTACTCAGGACCCAGTGGCAGCTATGAGGTGGATATCTGATATTGAGGGGTGTTTCTTCACTTGCTCGTCTCCTGAGCATTTGAAGGTCCGGTTCGCGCTGAACCAGCTTCGCTTGGGAGCGAAAGACTGGTGGAAGTTTGTGACGGCGCACTATACGCCTGCTGAGCTTTCTGCGGTGACCTGGGAGAGGTTCACCACCATGTTTCGGGATGAGTACGTTCCCCAGGTGGAGAGGGAGCGTTTAGCTCAGGAGTTTCTGACCCTCAAGCAGGGTACTGAGTCTGTTACAGCGATCACGAGGATGTTCCACGAGAGGGCGATGATCTGCCCTGAGCACGTGTCCATTGAGCAGACACGTATGAGCCGCTACTTGAGCATCTTGAGGCGGGATATTCGGGAGTTCGCTGCGAACTCCTCGTACCGGACATTTGCCGAGCTTCAGGCAAATGCCCGGAAGAGGGAGATCGAGCTTGAGACTCAGGCCAGGGAGGAGGCGGAGTCTCAGGGGAGGGATCGGCGACCGGCACAGTCACAGCCGGCCGCCAAGCGGGCCAAGCCTGCTGATCCCAGACCAGGGAGCCAGAAGGGCCGCACTTGCGGAAAGTGCGGCAAGGGTCATGACGGAGTTTGCCGAGCGGGGTCTTGCTACAAATGTGGCAAGGAGGGGCACATGGCCAAGGAATGCCCCAAGGGGTTTGCAGTGTGTTTTCACTGCAACCAGACCGGACACCGGAAGGCCGAGTGTCCACAGTTGCGCGGAGCATCTCAGGGGTCTGCTCCTGCTGCCATCAGAGCTACAGAGAGTCGGCCTGTGAAGGCCGAGGCGCCGAGAGCTCGAGGGAGAGCCTTCCAGCTGACTGCGGAGGAGGTACGCGCTGCGCCCGATGTTGTGGCCGGTATGTTTCCTTTCATGTATTTATTTTTGATGATGAGATATTATGCTTATATTATATTATGCGTAGGTATCTTTCTTGTGAACTCTGTACCTGCTTTAGTGTTATTTGACTCGGGTGCGAGTCGGTCTTTTGTATCTTTGGCCTTTAGTCAGCATATCAGTGTTAGTCGTGAGGCATTGAGTCGGCCTCTGAGAGTTTCCATAGCTGATGATAGAGTGATTTGTGCCACGGAGGTTTTTCGGGGATGTGTGTTAGAGATTTTCGGGGTTGAGTTTCCGATTGATCTGATTCCTATTGCGATGGGTGATGTCTGTGTCATTGTGGGCATGGACTGGTTGAGCCGATTCGGCGCAGTCATCGACTGCGAGCGTCAGCTGGTGACTATACGAGACCCTAATGGGGGAATTCTTTCGGTGTACGGTGAGGGTACCCGTTCGGGATCAGCTTTTTGTTCGGCCGCTAGGGCGAGGCAGTGTCTACAGCAGGGCTGTAAGGGTTTTGTGGCGTATGTGATGGATACGCGGGAGGTTTCCGAGAGACCGAGATCAGTTGAGGAGGTCCCAGTGGTGCGTGAGTTTCCAGATGTTTTTCCCGAGGAGCTGCCGGGAGTACCTCCTGTGAGGCAAGTAGAGTTTGGTATCGATCTGGTTCCGGGGGCCGCGCCTATCGCTAAGGTGCCTTATCGTCTTGCACCTCCAGAGATGCAAGAGTTATCCTCGCAGCTTCAGGAGTTGCTGGGGAAGGGATTCATTCGGCCGAGCAGCTCGCCATGGGGAGCACCTATTCTGTTCGTCAGGAAGAAGGATGGTTCACACCGGATGTGCATTGATTACCGGGAGTTGAACAAGTTGACGGTCAAGAACCGTTACCCGTTACCGAGGATCGATGATTTATTCGATCAGTTGCAGGGAGCATCTTGGTTTTCCAAGATCGATCTGAGGTCGGGGTACCATCAGGTGAGAGTGCGGGATGAGGACGTCCAGAAGACAGCGTTTAGGACGCGATATGGGCATTATGAGTTTGTGGTGATGCCTTTCGGGCTCACCAATGCCCCGGCTGTGTTCATGGATCTCATGAACAGGGTATGCAGGCCGATGTTGGATCGGTCAGTGATTGTATTTATCGATGATATTCTAGTGTATTCGAGATCTAGAGAGCAGCATGAGGAGCATTTGAGGGAGGTCCTTGAGGTATTGAGATCGGAGAAACTCTATGAAAAGTTCTCCAAATGTGATTTCTGGTTGCGGGAGGTCCAGTTCCTAGGACATCTCGTTAACCAGGAAGGGATTCTGGTCGATCCGGCCAAGGTCGAGGCAGTGATGAGCTGGGAGGTGCCGAGGTCACCATCGGAGATCAGGAGCTTCCTTGGGTTGGCAGGGTATTATCGGAGATTTATTAAGGATTTCTCCAAGATCGCAGTGCCGCTCACCAGATTGACCCGGAAGGGTGTCGCATTCTCATGGGGTCCCGAGCAGCAGACCTCCTTTGAGACACTTCGCCAAAGGTTGTGCGAAGCCCTGGTATTAGCTCTCCCGGAAGGGATGGAGGATTTTGTAGTTTATTGTGATGCATCGATTTTGGGGCTGGGTGCAGTGTTGATGCAGAGGGGTCATGTGATAGCTTATGCGTCGAGGCAGCTGAAGCCTCATGAGGCGAGATATCCCACGCATGATTTAGAGTTGGGGGCAGTAGTGTTCGCTCTCAAGATTTGGCGTCACTACTTGTATGGGGTTCGATGTACGATATACACGGACCATAAGAGTTTGAAATATTTGATGGATCGGCCCAACCTAAATATGCGTCAGAGGAGGTGGTTGGATGTGGTCAAGGATTATGATTGTGAGATCCTGTACCACCCAGGCAAGGCTAACGTGGTAGCCGATGCGTTGAGCCGCAGGGCGGAGAGCACTCCACTGCGAGACCTATGTTTGAGATTGACTGTGATAGCTCTAGTATTGGATGCTATTCGTGAGGCACAGGCCGAGGCTGTGCGACCAGAGATGCAGAAGAGAGAGCGGGTCGTTGGTTTGGTTTCAGAGTTCGTTATGGATGGACGAGGGCTTATGACGTTTCAGGGGCGGATTTGGGTACCGTTCGTGGGTGGTACGCGTATTACTTTGATGGAAGAGGCTCATCGGTCGAAGTTTTCGATCCATCCGGGGGCTACGAAGATGTATTTGGATTTAAGGAAAGAGTATTGGTGGCCCTGTATGAAGAGGGATGTCGCATGGTTCGTTGAGAGGTGCTTGACCTGCCGCAGGGTTAAGGCCGAGCACCAGAGACCGCATGGCAAGTTGCAGCCATTGGAGGTTTCCGAATGGAAGTGGGAACAGATCACTATGGATTTCATCACCAAATTGCCAAGGACTGCCAGAGGAGTTGATGTAATTTGGGTGATTGTGGATAGGTTGACGAAGAGCGCTCACTTCCTTGCCATCAGTGAGAGTTCTTCAGTGGAGAAGTTGGCGGAGTTATATGTGAGAGAAGTGGTATCTCGGCATGGGGTGCCGATCTCGATTGTTTCGGACCGTGATGTGCGTTTCACTTCCAGATTCTGGAAGAAATTTCATGAGGAGTTGGGTACTAGATTGCATTATAGTACCGCATATCATCCCCAGACAGACGGTCAGAGTGAGCGGACGATTCAGACGCTTGAGGACATGCTTCGAGCATGTGTGTTGGATTTCGGGGGTAGCTAGGATGCGTATTTACCCTTGGCAGAGTCTTCCTACAACAACAGCCGTCATTCGAGCATTGGTATGCCACCCTTTGAGTTGTTGTATGGTAGGAGGTGTCGGACCCCCATTTGCTGGGGAGAGGTTGGACAGAGAGTGATGGGCAGTACAGAGATCGTGCTTCAGACGACAGAGCAAATTCAGCAGGTCAGACAGAGGTTATTGACCGCCCAGAGCCGACAGAAGAGTTATGCAGACAGACGCCGGTCCGAGCTTGAGTTTCAGGTCGGCGACTTCGTTCTCCTGAAGGTCTCTCCTTGGAAAGGAGTGATTCGATTCAGGAAGAGGGGCAAGTTGGGGCCCCGGTATATTGGGCCATTTCGTGTGATTGCAAGGGTAGGCCGGGTAGTCTATCGTTTGGAGTTGCCAGCTGAGTTGGGACAGATCCACGACACTTTTCACGTGTCGCAATTGAGGAAGTGTATAGCCGATGAGTCGGCAGTGGTTCCATTAGAGGATATTCATGTGGATGCGAGTCTGAATTATGCTGAGAGGCCTGTGGCCATCAGGGATCGGAAGATCAAGGTTCTGAGGAACAAGGAGGTACCTCTGGTGTTAGTTCAGTGGCAACACCGGAAGGGATCGGAGATGACCTGGGAGCCGGAGCGCGAGATGCGGGAGCAGCATCCGGAGCTATTTTCAGAGCGAGACTTCGAGGGCGAAGTCTAGTTCTAGTGGGGGAGAGTTGTAACAGCCCGAATTTCCAGGTATCTTTATTGATTTGATTATTTTGTGTTTTGAGAGGGGGACTCGGCGAGTTGGAGCTCAGACTCGCTGAGTAGGGTCGCGATTTTTGGACGCGGGATTCGTCTGGACTCGGCGAGTCCAGGATATGGACTCGGCGAGTCTGCGCTGTTTAATGAAACCCTAATTTCCCGGTCCTAAGCCCTATTTAAAGGACCTTATGGCCCTCATTTGCGGCCACCTTGAACCCTAAGAGCCCCCATTCGACTGTGAGCCCTTGTGAGTGTATTTGGAGGCCATTTGTTCACCATTTTGTGTGATATTGCAAGAAAGGAGGGAGAGGATCAAACTTGAGGAGTTGGGGAGCGTGGATCTGTTGCTAATTCATCAAGGGAGCCTTCTTGATGTAACTTTCAGAGCCAAACTTCGTGTTTTGTGTTGATGTGTCAAATCTAGGGTTTCTTCTTGCATTTCTTGGCTTAAATTGGAAGTATGAAAGGTTCCATGGAGATATGGAACCTAGATCTGGGCCTTAGCAGGTCCAGGAGACCCCATATGACTAGCTTTATGTCCATCCTTTTGAGTTAGAAGCTAAGGTGGTCATATTAGAGGTTGTTTCCCCAAAATAAGCCTTGTACGCATTGCATGGCAACCAAGACTGAGACTTTACGTGACAAATAAGCTTGGGAAGGCCAGATCTATGAATGGATGGAACGGATCTGACCGCTAAGGCCAGTTTTAGCTGGTGCATGGCATGGACTCGCCGAGTCTGATGAACAGACTCGACGAGTCGCTTGAAGATTGTCCTTGAGGACACCCAGTGTGTAGTCCTGATCGAGTTATGGGCGACTCAGTGAGTCGCAGAGAGTTGGAAAGGTTTTGGCAGGTGGTCGAGTCAAGCTGGGACTCGCCGAGTTGTTCTTGAAACTCGGCGAGTTGAGTCGGGGTGGCCCCGCGACTCTCCCAGGTGGAACTCGTTGAGTCAGGGGAAGCACTCGACGAGTAAGAAGGGAATCCTATGGAGTCGGCGGATACGTCTAGACTCGCCGAGTTGCCCTTGTGCACTCACCGAGTCCGGTCAAGTTGACCGTTGACCGTTGACCAGAGTTGACCTATGTTTGACTTCTTAGGGATAGTCAAACTTAGAAGATAAAAGTGTTAATAAGAGATGTATGATGTTATAGGGAGATTGTAGCTCGGCGGATCGAGCACGAGTGACTTCGGGATTTGCTAGCTTTTGATATTCGCGAGGTGAGTCTTCTCACTATACTTTACCTTGAGTAGGTAATCAGAGCTATGTGTTAGTGTATGTATGTTATGTGTATGCTATGTGTTGTACTGCATTATTTCTATGTGATTTATGCTGTGCATGATTACAGAGTTGGAACCGGAAGGTTCCTAGAGTTAGAACCTGAGGGTTCACAGAGTCGGGTGCACGGACCCATAGAGTTATAGCCTCGAGTGGCTAATATGTGTTATATGTGTGGTATTTTGGGGAACTCACTAAGCTTCATGCTTACAGTGTTAGTGTTGTTGTTTCAGGTACTAGCGATGACCGTGGGAAGGCGCCAGCTTGATCTATACACACACAGGGGACTTTTGATATATTTATGTGATCTTGGGATTTGTATGATACAGATTGGAATTTGAAACTTAATGTTTTTATGAAATTAAATGAGAAATGTTTTTATATTGCGAAAAATTATTTTGAAAATTTACGGTGTTACAGTGTATGTCCTTTTTTTCCTTTGTTCCCCCTCTCCCATTTGCTTCTCACTTTTTGTCATTATATAACAGCCGACAAATGAAACTCTAGCCCTCACCACCGCATCTCGGTCTCATTTGCGCAAAAAAACTAATTGCTTTTAAAAGCTAATTTCTTAAAGAAATTATTCGCATCCGTCGCTTATCACAGGTAAACGGCTAATATATATATATATATATATATATATATATATATATATATATATATATATATATATATATATATATATAGAGAGAGAGAGAGAGAGAGAGAGAGAGAGGAAGGTTCAATTTTTGACAAAAAAAAAGGTTGAGAATGAGGGAATCATTCTCAGCCACACATTTATTTTTCCTCAAAACACTTAGTCATGCCGGCGGAAATGAACAATGGATAAACATGTATTTTCCAACCAAACATATTTCCTTAAACTATGTTAATCAGTACATTAATATACACAAAAACATTTTTTTTTTATTTTTAGAAAGTCATTTTTATCGAAAAAATATTTTAAATATATCAAAATTTATAATTTTTTTATTCTCTATAAATAGACATACATATTGATATAGTTTTAAGATAAAATAAAAAAATTATTTTTTTGGAGTTTCAGCTCTCGTTATTCATAAATGAATAAAAAATTATCATATTTTTATTACGGTACATTCGTTATTCACTTATAAATAAAATGTATGCTTAACTATTTTTATAGTTTAAGTATTGTTCACATATAAATATGACACATAATAAAGTTTTCTTACTTAAAATATATTTTTTATATCATCTTTCGCCATATATTCTATTTATATTTGAATAAAACGTATATTAGTTGGCGTCATATTTTATGTTCATATATGAATAAAACGTTTATCAGATTTTTGTTACAACTAATTTGTTATTCATATATGAATAAGTAGTATAAATGATACTTAAACTATAAAAAATTAATTATATATTTTTATTTATAAGTGAATAACGAATGTATTGTAGCAAAATTTTGATGCATTTTTATTCACTTATGAATAACGATAGCTGAAAATACAAAAAAAAATAAGTTTTTTTATTTTATCTTAAAACTATATCAATGTAGATGTCTATTTATAGAAAATAAATAATCGTGAATTTCGGTACATTTAAAATCATTTTTCGATAAAAATAGCTTATTAAAAATTTTTAAAAAGAAAACTATGTTTTTGTATTTATTAAGGTAATTATTAGCATAGTTTAAGGAAACATGTTTTGTTGCAAAATACATGTGTATTCATTTCCCATTTCCGCTGGTATGACGGAAGTTTTTGCGGCAAAAATAAGCGACATGTTGCAATTTGTTCTTTATTGAGTTGGAGGATACATTATCTTTATTAATGTTTACTCGTTTATATTTAATATTTCTTTTAATTAATGGTGTTTTATTTTATCTCCATTTAATTAAACAATATATATAATTCAAAAATATATTAATTAAATTTATAGGACAAAATATCAATTGGATCTTTATGGTACACAAAAATGCAACTCTCAAAGTTTTGTTGAAACAAACACTAATTTGATCTTTGAATCAAGGTTTTTTTTCTTGATCACTTGAATAACTTAAAAGCTAAATCATGAAATGTATTGATCCCTTACAAGATATAAATAGAATGTTGGATTACGTAGAATGTTGGATTACAATGGAGTTCGATTAACATTTGTTATCATCAAACTCAAATATAATGTCCAATGGAATTCAAATATGAAACATTTGGTCTAGCGGTATTAAGTGTTTGAAAGTGTGTCTCTTCCTTATGAGATTGAGAATTTAAGTCTCATTGTAGACAACTGTATAATTTATGAGTAAGATTTATATGGTGTGTAGGTTAGCCGCTCTAAAAAATGGCATATATGAGAAACACTAATTTGATCTTTGAGTCGAGTTTTTTTTTCTTGATCACTTGAATAACTTAAAAGCTAAATCATGAAATGTATTGATCCCTTACAAGATATAAATAGGATGTTGGATTACAATGGAGTTCGATTTAACATTTTTTATCATCAAACTCAAATATAATGTCCAATGGAATTCAAATTTGAAACATTTGGTCTAGCGGTATTAAGTGTTTGAAAATGTGTCTCTTCCTTATGAGATTGAGGGTTTAAGTCTCATTGTGGACAACTGTATAATTTATGAGTATAATTCATATGGTGTGTAGGTTAGCCGCTCTAAAAAATGGCGTATATGAGAAAATTCACGAACCATCTATGAGAAATCATCCCTAAAAAGAGCTAATTGCAAAAAACTATATGCATAAAACCATCTATAGGAAAATTCAAACAGATGATTCATAAGTAATAAACACAAATATATATATATATATATATATATATATATATATATATATATATATATTTGTGTTTATATATACGGTTAGGTTATTGTGTTCTAACTATCTATTGTGTGCATGTAGGATTAATTCTGGACCAATCATTTTAGTTATTTTAAGAAATTAATTAATGCATATTACATGTTAAAGATATAATTTGTATTAATTAAATGTTCAACATTTAATAAGCATTAATTACTTTCTTAAAATAAGTAAAATGATTGGTCCAGGATTAATCCTACATGCACATAATAGATAGTAGAAACATTTGAACCTAACTCTCTCTCTCTCTCTCTCTCTCTCTTTATATATATATATATATATATATATATATATATATATATATATATATATATATATATATATATATATATATATCCCTTAATAAATGAAGGTTTTCTGTCACGTGTCACCTCCTCATTCAATACGACACATGGCATTTTTGTAATTTTTTCAATTAAATTTAATTCCACTTGGCAAAATGCAGGTTTTTTGGTTTTTTATCAAATTAAAAAATGTCAAATATTTACTGCATCTTATACAAATAAAGGAAACGTGAATATCTCCTCATGCTTTTTGTCAATGAATACATTAAATCCAAATATATCTTCCTAAATTACAAACACAATTTTCGGAAATCACCACTCAAATTGACTCTTATTTGTAGAGACTTATCAAATTTCAATTCATTCATAGCTATTCTTCATACCCTTTCCAAATTCAATTTTATAAAATATATACAACTACAATCTCATTCATATGTCACGTTTTATTGAGAGATTGAAGGTTTACAGCATCACAACGTTCATCATCAAAGTCCATTATCGACAATCCTCCTACCTAATAAATGAAAATACTTTTGACACTTGTCAAATTCTCTTTCATTTTGACACGTGTCATTTTTTAGGATTTTTTATTTTGCACTTGTCATTTTTTAGGGATTTTAATTTTTTCTTAAAATAAATTTTCAAAAAATTCTAATGGGTTATATATATGTAAGGTTATCATTATATTAATTTGATAATAAGTTCTCATAAATGATTCAAACCATTTGATTTCTTTCATAAATGCTCCAAAAGATTACAAAGCATTATTGTATAAAATAATCAATGTTTATATATTCATATTAAATTTTTATTTTTAATAAACTCGTGTGATACACGGGTCTCACACCTAGTATATATATATATATATATATATATATATATATATATATATATATATATATATATAGAGAGAGAGAGAGAGAGAGAGTTAGGTTCAAATATTTTCACTACCTATTGTGTGCATGTATGATTGATTCTGGACTAATCATTTTAGTTATTTTAAAAAATTAATTAATGCATATTAAATGCTGAAGATGTAATTAATATCCATTATATCTTCAACATGTAATACGCATTAATTACTTTCTTAAAATAACTAAAATGATTGGTTCAGAATCACGTACATGCACACAATAGATAGTGAAAACAAAATAATCTAACCCTATATATATATATATATATATATATATATATATATATATATATATATATATATATATATATATATAAGGCTAGGTTATTTAGTTTTCTACATTTATTGTGTGCTAGAATACACCAATAGAAATTTAGTAAATTAAATAATTATTTAATTAAATAATTATAGATATTAAATGATTTCCATAATTATATGTATATTAAATGATATCCATAATTATAATTCTCTTTTTATGGAAACTAATTAAATCCGTCGTTAATGCCAGCAATAACTTTCTTTCAAAATGAATTTGCATCTAGGTTTTTATATGAGTTCGTACTTTGTTTCAAGAGTCAATCAATTAAAATACAATAAAGTTGTATGGAATATGAAGAACGAGAGTGTATTTTACTATAATACACTCTCATTCTGTTGCAATACACTCTCATTCTTCTAGATATGAATTTATTCTGAAAGAATATTATTGTTGACATTAATTACGAATTTAATTAGTTTCCATAAAAATGAGTTATAAGTATGGATAACATTTAATATACATATAATTAATACTAAATTCCTATCGATGCATTCCACCATACAATAAATGTGAAAAACATTTGAATATATATATATATATATATATATATATATATATATATATATATATATATATATATATATATATATATATATATATATATATATATATATATATATATATATATATATATGATGCATTATCAGAATCCTTAAATTGATAGGAATCAAATTTGTTGAACAAAATTATTTGCTATTATTTGTTAATCAATTGCATAGTTAAAAAGGGTTTGTAGATTACAAAAATGGTATAAGATTATATCGTTATTTGAATACTCAATTTAACATCATCAAACAATTTGAACCGACATTGACATCACAAGAATTTTGTTCTTTTTAGACTTATTTTATGTTAATAATTATATTAAATAATATAGTTTTATGAGTTTTGTCTATTTACTAACATGTTTTTATATTTTGAATATACATGTTTATCGAAAGTTTTAAAAAAAACTATGGTTGAAGGTTTGAAACTTTTAAAGATTAAATTGGTTTAATGTTAATTTTTAATTTGGGAATGATATATATATATATATATATATATATATATATATATATATATATATATATATATATATATATATATATATATATATATATATATATATATATATATATATATATATATATATATACTTTCTCTAATAAATAAAAATTATTTTGTCACATGTTATATTATTGTTGATTTCGTCACTTGTGGTTGTTTTCACATAAAAAATTTCCACTTGCCATTTTGTAATTTTTTTCGGTTTTATTACTTGGAATGTGTAGTATATATATATATATATATATATATATATATATATATATATATATATATATATATATATATATATATATATATATATAATGTTTTGTATTTTAGATAAGTTTTTCAATACTAAATTAGTTTAATCCTAAATAAAATATTAGTTTTGATATAGATATGAATTTTATAGTTCTAGGCATATAGTTTTAAATTTTGAATGAATTTTTTTTTTCTTTTTTATATATATGGTAGATATTTGTATGCTTGAAAATATGTAAGTTCATGCCTGCTCCAAGAAAAAAAAAGACGCAAACATTCAAATGTATGCAGTATTTTAAAAACGAACATATAAGAGAAAATGTGTCGTTGATAAAAAAAAAATACAATTCTCTTTTTGAAAAAAAAAAAAAAAAAAAAAAAACAAACAAACAACCGAACACCTAAAAAACAATTAATTCTTTTATTCTACCACACATTTATTTCGTGAAGCCCGTCCATCTATAGTTAGAGGACATTTCATTTAGCATCTTAACTGGAGAATAGAAACAAATTATGATCCATCAACTTCTTGGCTATCAAAGTATAATTATATCTCAATCTCAATATATTATCAATTCAAATAACTTGGATTTTGGTTTCTAATACACTGACTAGAACAGTTATTTACTATAAAACTCAACAAATAATAATGAGAACAAATTATATATATATATATATATATATATATATATATATATATATATATATATATATATATATATATATATATATATATATATATATATATATATATATATATATATATATATATATATAGGGTTATATGGAAAATGAATGATTAGGGCAACACATATTTGAACCAATGAAAACATGACAACACATCACTTCCACAATAACTTCCACAATACATTACTTGTGAAAAAAGAAATGCACACGTGTCATTTGATTATTAGTTCCGGTATATGTTGCCCTAGTTATTTGTTTTCCATAGAACTCACTCCTATATATATATATATATATATATATATATATATATATATATATATATATATATATATATATATATATATATATATATATATGGGAAAAGGGAATATACATTATAGCCCTACCTAAACTTATATACATAACCAATTAAACTGTGTCGTTTTGGGCTAATTACAACACACGATTGTTTTTCTTTTCCATCATCGTAATATTCTAAAATTGATTGTTTCCGCTATTTTCGGTTTTGGAGGATTTCTTACTTCTAGAAATCGATCATGTAGGTTAATTGAAAAAAAAAATTCATCATATTTGCAATTGGAATTGGCATGTTTGAAATCGCACAACAACATACAAAGGGTAGAAATTGGCATCCGTTCATGTTGTTTCCCACTCACTGCACTATCAATTTGTAATTGAAATTGCCCATTGGTTACCGAATTTTGCTACTAGTAGAATTTGTAAAGCGATTTTTGTATGGTTCTCGACTTTTGTTGACTGGTTGTTCATTCTCATTTGTTGCAGCTCAAATTTTCTACACCATATTCAACTCGTTACTTGCTGCTTACTGATTTCTGAAAAAAGGTAAAAAAATTTTTGTAAAATTTCATGATACATCTTGAATTATTTTTTCTAAATGTTGGTGAATGATGAAAAAAGAATTATGAACTTTGCTTGCATCCGTTCATGTTGTCTCCCACTTACTGTGCTATCAATTTGTAATTGAAATTGCCAATAAATTACCGAACTTGGCCTCTATTTCGTGCTATTCACTATGCTTTTTTATTTTATATTAATTATTGATTTTGTCATTGTTGCTGGTTATTTATTTTTTTCTTATAAGCAAACTATCATTTTGTAAATATCTTAGTTGGTAAATGATATTTTATAATTCTTGATTATTGTTGGATGTAATGTATAGTGAATGATGTCTGAAACCGAAGCAGATGGGAATATGGAAGCACATACAACTGAAGATGTTGATGCAAATGATTTGTTAGAAGCAACATATGAAACTGAAGAAATAAAAGATGCAAATGTTGAATATGAGGAAGATGGACCGAACAATGAAAGTATTTTAGGAAAGGTTTTCGATACAACCGATGATGCATATAACTTTTATAATGATTATGCATTTGTACATGGATTTGGTATACGTATTCATACCACATGCAAAAATAAGGGAACAAATGAACCTTATCGAAAGACACTTGTATGCGACAAAGAAGGTTTTAAACGGGAGGATGGTAATACTTCAATTGGAAATGAGAAAAAACGTCGTAGAGAAGTTAGGATCGGATGCAAAGCAATGTTTCGAATTTCAAAAAAGAAAGATGGGAAATGGTTTGTGGACTTGTTTGATGACACACACAATCACGAATTGAGCATGACACCAACAAAAGTGATGAAGCATCGGTCTCATGCGAAGTTCCACCGTACAATGGAATGTAAATCTCTCATGGTGGAACTTAATCAAGCAGGGTTGAAACCTTCTCAAATTAAAAAGGCTATTAATGCAATGAAAACCTCAAATGAAGTTGATGTTACTTCAAAACAATGTGTTGATGTATTATCTGAGCAACGAAAACACAACAAAGGAAGGGAGTTTTATGGACTAATAAAACATTTACAAGATAAAGCATTAGTGGATAATGATCAGTATTATGTTGTGGATTTGTGCAGTGATGGTTGTCCTAGAAATATTTTTTGGGCTGATGGAAGATCAAGAGACGATTTTACTAAATTTGGAGATGTTGTTGTCTTTGATGTAACTTATATGACAAATAAATTCAAGATGCCTTTTGCTCCATTTACTGGGGTGAACCATCATGGACAGTCTGTACTTTTTGGTGGAGCGTTGCTAGAAAACGAAAAGGAAGAAACTTTTGTATGGTTGTTTGAGCATTTCCTTAAATGTATGTTTAGCAAGTACCCAAAAGCTATTATTACTAATCAAGACAAAGCTATGGGTAATGCAATAAAAAAAGTGTTTCCAAACGCTCGACATCGCTTTTGTGCATGGCATATAAAAAAACATGAATTAGAGCACCTTCGACCATATGTTGCTCGTTATAGTGATTTTCAAGAATCATATAAAGAATGGGCAATGAGTGACACAATTGAAGAATTTGAAACTAGGTGGGAAGTTATACGTGATAAGTATAAACTTGAAAGCAATTGTTGGATAACTGATATGTATAACCAACGAGTACATTGGGCTAAAGCCTTCTTAAAGGATATTTTCTTGGCCGGTATGTCAACAAGTGGACGAAGTGAGAGTATTAATTCATTTTTTGATGATTTTGTTAACTCGAGTACCATGTTGAATGACTTTTAGTGCAATATGACAAAGCAGTTGCTTCACGAAGGGCCGCCGAAGAAGATGAAGATTTCAAGACTATGAACTCGAGGCCAGTTCTTTCCTCAAGACATCCAATTGAAGCAAAAGCAGGTGAGTGTTATACTAGAAAGGTATTTGAGATTTTCAAAAAAGAATGGATGGAAGCTACTAGCAATTTAACGCATGAGACTATAAGCAAAACTACAGAAAAAATCAAGTATCGAGTTGGACAATTGGACATTGACAAAAAATATTGGCGAATTGTTACCTTTTATTTGTCAAATAAGATCCATGTCACATGTTCTTGTGCTAAGTATGAGACTTGTGGGATTTTATGTAAACATATCTTATATGTGATGAAGAAAAGGCATGTTGACACACTTCCGAGTCACTACATTTTACCTAGGTGGACCCTTAATGCTAGGTACAAGGTGGGTAAGCGTAGTATCGGACTCGAAGAAATGAATAACGGAAATGGGGTTAGTGCTTACACTTTATGGTGTGTTCGTTCAAATTTTAATAAAGTAATTGAACAAGCAAAAGAGTCCCCTTCAGAAATAGAAAATGTCAATAACGTATTGATAAAGCTCTTACAAGATCAAGCAATACGGAAAAAAACTTTACCAGTTGAGAACGTATCTCAAGGTTCTTGTGTGAGAATTTCACAAGTTGATATGTTGCCTCAATTATTTGTCCGGGATCCTCTTGCTCCAACCAACACGAAAGGGCGTCCTAAAATTGCTAGTAGAATCAAGTCTTCTTTAGAAGTGCCAAAAAAACGAACATGCTCTTATTGTCAAGGATTAGGTCATTATGCTACTAGTTGTTCTAAAAGAAAGGTGCGTATAGTAATAACTTACTTTGTCATGATTTTGCAGTTCTTATATTTATATAATAATCTATTTATATTTTCATGTATCAGGTAGATGAATCGTTGCAAGAGAAACATTGATGGGATATGTAGTTGCTATGATTTTGGTTAATTCTACTCATTTTTCTAGCTTAGGTTAAGCATCCTTTTTTTAGTTTTAAGTACTTGTCTTTTTTCCAGTTTTGGACATAAATCGTGTACGTTGCTATTCTGGAATGAAAATGTTGAATGGTTACTACTATTATGTGTAAAAAAAGAAAGTACGGGGGTATTATTTGTAAAAAACAGAAGTACAGGGGTATTATGTGTAAAAAATGAAAGTACGATGCTATTATGTGTAGAAAACAAAAGTATGGGGGTATTACGTGTAAAAAATGAAATTACGATGCAATTATGTGTAAAAAATGAAAGTAGGGGGTATTATGTATAAAAACTGAAAGTACGATGTTATTACGTGTAAAAAAGGGAAGTACGGGGGTATTATGTGTAAAAAATGAAAGTACGTGGATATTATGTGTAAAAACTGAAAGTACGATGCTATTATGTGTACAAAATGAAAGTACAATCCTATTGTTGAAAGTATTATTTTGTTAAAAAGAAAATTGATTCAAGTATAATGTTGTTAATAGGTATAATGCAACAGTAAACTACTTCTACTAATCAACATATTCTTTTTGAGATTTGAAATAAGAATGTTATTATAATAAAAAAAAAACCCAACTAATGGTCGGGAATGTACATATTACAAACCGGAACAAAAAATGCCAAAAATATGACAGCACCATATAGAAAGTTACCAAATCCTTGCAACTAATTACAACTAATAACAATAAACTTATAAATCTACCAAACAAGAGTGATGAACATTAAACCCAACAATGACTGTTTTCCCTTTTTACCCTTCCTGCCTTGAGTTTCATAGTAGTCCCCAAATTACCTCTGTTGCCCCTATTGGTCATTGGTAAGGACTGTTTTCCCTTTTTACCCTTCCTCTTAAACCGAACCATAGATTATCTACCATAACGATGACCTGCAAAAAAAATCAATGAGGTTTTGAGAAAATTGTAACCTTCATATGTAAATTACTGGAGAAACTTATATCCACATGGAACCCATTCATTAAGACAAACAAAATAGCTAAACATTAGCAATAAAAATCTTTGTATGATAATTCCTTAAAATACAATAATCATGGTAAAATGTCCAACTTGTCTTTTACTAAAATGTCCAACTTCTTTGCCTCTTAAAATACCTTTCTCCTTGCATCTGGATTTCTATCCATCTAATATATATCAATTAAAATCTTCAAAAGACATGAATGCCCTTACAAGTGTTTTTTGATAAAGAAAATGATTACTTACTGGAGCTAGACAAGGATTGCAATATATCATGACTTTAATACGTTTGAGACTAAGATCCTTAATAAGTTGTTTCCATCCTTGATACAATGTTTCATCCACTTCCTAATTCCACCATAATTGTGATATAATTATTGTCTTTCTCTATCCTACCCAATCTTACACAATGCCAAAATGTATTAGCATCATAAAAAAGGGTAAAAGGAAATGAAGAGGCTGAAAGATTACCTGCAACAAGAATGCTGATAATGATAAATTGAAAGAATTCTCGGTTTCCTTAACTAAAATAGAGAAAGCGCCCATGTTTTCCAAAGGGAGAATTGACACACAGATAGAAAATTTTGTATCAATTTTCCCAGCTTATAATTAATGACTTCAATCGATGAAGGTAAGTGGCCATTGAAATTTCAATTGTCGATTACAGACTTCAACTGATACCAGATCGATGCAAATAGAACAAGAATCAAGGGGAAAAATCAGAAAGCTTCACTATTGAATCATTCCCCAACCATCTGTAGTCTTCTTTCGCCAAAATTGTTACAATTTCTTCAATCCAGGTCATGTCGTCGTTACTGACCTGGTGGATCGAAACCACAAATTAGAAAAAGGAAGCTTTTATGTTAGGAAGGAAGTTTAAGAGCCCAAAACCCGCACCTTTTCCGGCGATTTCCAGCTGGGCGGCATCGCTTGCGTCGTCGTTTCCCTCTCAATGATGCCGCCATCGGCGACTACCCTCCTCTTAGTTGTGTTCCCCTGACTACACAACAGCACAGTGAGATTGACAACCCATGTACGCTTGATATGCCCTCTGCATCTCAATTTCTTTCAACCAAATAACCTCAAATTGTGTTTCCTACTTCGATCCACTTCCATCTCCTCGTCTCAGCTCCTCCCTCATCACTTCTGATTTTTATGACCGCACACACCTAAACACGATGTTTGTTTTGTTTTTTCCCCAAAATTGGGGTTTTAATTGTAAAGCAGCAAACGATGTCGTTTATAGGGTTTTGTACGCAAGCTTATATAGTGCTGTAATGTATATTCCCTATCCCCTATATATATATATATATATATATATATATATATATATATATATATATTAAAATTCTTGGCCCTTAGCTATAGTAAACTTATTGCCTTTTGCCATCTTTGATCCATTTCTTTTTCCGATTTACTGTTTTGTCCCTTCATTTCCGCCTATTTTATGTTTGTTGTTTGCAGTGGGCATTTTATGTCTTTATATCAGTTGATTGTGTACACATGTTGCTTTACCATTCTTCACCGTTTTTTGGCCCAATCATGTTCAGATTTGTGTAATTTTTCTTAAAGCTTCTCCCGTTTGCACCGATAATCACTGCTTCATCTTCTTCTTCAATGTAAAACAACCAGGTATTCTTGCTCTGTGAGAGTCGTCCTCGAATTTTCCTTCCCCTAAATTCTTACATCGACTCAAATAACAGGTCAAAGATTAATACAGGAAAAAAGAAGCAACAGGTCACTTGTGTGTGTGTTGTGTTCAATCCATCGGAAGGAATACCAGTCGGAGGTCGCTTCCTCGCCGCCGATTATGTCAGCGTAACCTACTATGATGCTACAGCTCGAATCTTCCATGACTGACTCAATTTGGGCACACGTTTTTCTCTCACCGCTTCCACCACTTCCCACTGCTCCCTTAACATCGATTTCACCCTTCATTGCTAACTGCGAGATCAAAGGAAGAGGTTGAAGACAACAGATGTGTCGATGTTGTTGCTGATGGCCAGTGACGGCATCACTGGAGGGCAGGAATCACAGTCACTCACATAACGAATTGATGGTGGTTGAGGGATGGATGAAGCAGTTGGTCGGTGTCGGTGCTGTAACAAGTGAAGCAGCTCAGCATCGGTGGTTCTGGTCACTTAAGCGTGTAATTGTGCATGCGCGTTCCACCCGACGGCTGCTAGAATGTAATTTCTACTTATTTCTTCCTAAAATAGTTGGGCTCCATATTGGAAAGTTGAAATGGGTTTAATACACATCTCCAGGTGTTTCAATTTCTAAACAATTAAATCCAATTTACTTGATTTCGACTCTCTTTTTTTCATTTGGGATTCATATCTTCTCCTGTTGAAGTTTTCTCTTGTGATTTTTGTAGTAAATAATGATTTTATAGAGTATTATGGAGAAGGAAGCAAGTTTTACCAAAGAGATTGGTGGTGGTTGAAACAGGAATTGAAAGTGGAGGAACAATGTTTATCCAAGAGGTATCTCTGCTAACCAGGCATGAATAGCTTTTGTATTCACTAATAATATTAAAATTTTGTTGCAGGTGCAACCAAAGAAACGATATACCTAATTCATGAATTTGGAAAGAGAGGAGATATGACATCTGTAATGGTTGTTTTTTACTGTTGTCCCTTTTGGAAAATTAATATCCTCCTTATTATTTACTTATTTACTAAATTTTTATTATTTCATGATTTGCCCCCTATTCAATATTGTGATTTGAATATACTATTTTTTTTCCTTACTTTTGTTTCAGATTTGTAAATGTTAAGTGCTTTATTGTATATGCACTATAAGAACTAACTTAATCATACTAAATATCTTAGTTATTTCCTATTTTACCCCTGTTATGTAAACTGATTTTCCAGGTTGTTATCCAAAAATTAACATCCTCTTTATTAATAACTTATATACTAAATTTTTATTGTTTCCTGATTTGCCCCTGTAATCAATATTGAACTATCTAGATTTTTTTCATTTCGTTACATGAATATGTTAATTTCTTTCCTACTTCCTATTTTACCCGTGTTTTTATCATTATGTTTTCTATGATTTACTTTTATCACTATAGTTTGTATCATGCTATTACTTTGGAATCTGTATATGGGATATGTACGCATTGATATGCCAAGTAAAGCATCCTTCTGTTGATATCCAAAGTAGTCTATTTCGAGTCTTTTCTGTTTAACTGTTATGTCGTTTGATGACCTGAAATTCCAAATATGTTTGTTATTTCCTATTTTACCCTTGTTATGTAAACTGATTTTCCAGGTTGTTATCCAAAAATTAATATCCTCCTTATTATTAACTTATATACGAAACTTTTATTCTTTCCTGATTTGCCCCTGTATTCAATATTGAGCTATCTAGAGTTTTGTCATTTCATTAGATGAATATGTTAATTTCTTTCCTATTTCTTATTTTACCCGTGTTTTTATCATTATGTTTTCTATGATCTTTTTTTGTCACTATATTTTCTATCATGCTATTACTATGGAATCTGTATCCATCGATATGCTAAGAAAAAGTATGTGACTCCCTATCGTTTGACTACACGAAGTCCCAAATTTGTTGGTCACTTCCTATTTTACCCCTGCTATGTAAACTGATTTTTCAGAACCGTAATTAACAATGCTTTTGTATTATGTCTAACCTGCTATAATGGGATATCTGTGTATCATGAATATGTTAATTTCTTCTTTATTTCCTATTTTAGGCATGTTGCTCTCATTCTCTTTTCTGTCATTTTCTCTTATCACCATATTTTCTATTATGTTATTACTATTACACAAAATTAATATCCTCTTTATTAATTTTCGTGTAGCCAAACGACAAGGATTCATATATTTAATTTTTTTCTCTAATCACTATGTTTTGTCATTTTCTCTTATCACTATCTTTTCTATCATTTTCTATTATCACTATATTTTCTATACATGAATATCTTAATTTTCTTCTTATTTCCTATTTTACATATTTTTTTATTTTTTTTGTGATTATGTGACAGTTTTGTAACGGTTCAGAAGGATACAATGGAAAGGTTATTTTGGAATGTTGTTTGACTTTGCTTCATGCATTGTAGGAAAATATTTGGTCTTTAGGAATAAAAACAACTGAAATTGGAAAAAAGGAACCTCCATTACCAAATCTTCATCCAATGAGAGTACTTTTCATTATAACTATTAACCGGAGAAAATCCACCTTAGGTCTTGATTTTTCCCTTTATTTCACCATTTCAAGATTTTTCCTTGAATAAAGTCTCTTTGTTCTGTTTATTAATTTTTCTATTTTCAATATGTATATTGATTGTTTTTATAGTCTTTATTTACATTCTGTATTAGACAAATGGAGCTCCAACTAAATAAATGCAATATTTTTCCAATATTGACCTTTTTCCCTTCAACAAGCATTGTAATAATGACTTTGGCTAGCAATATTTCTACATATTGTTACACTTAAACTTATGTTGGATATTTTGTTTAGTAATCAACCATATAAAGATATCATAAATCAACACGGGCTCTTATATAGTTTTGGATCATAAATCCCCGGTTTAATTAAAAATTGAAACTTCATGAATGTTGCTTTATATTTACAACAAAATCATATGTATCTAGGTCGTCAATTTAATCATTTTCTTAGATTTAACATAGGTATCAGAAGTATCAAGCGAGTTTTGGAGGTGTGGAAGAAGACAGAAAGGCTAACTACACTGATATGGTAAGAAATTCTCTATAATTTATAAGAATGCTTCTATTGACAAAAACAACTTAGAATCCAAAAAAATACACAAAATATAGATGATATTGTAGCAAGCTGCTGAAATTATTTTATTATGAGATGAGAAAATTAAAAAAATTTATTTATTAATCATCAATATGGTATAAATGAAATTTGATTCTTACTCTTACAAATTTCAAATAAAATATAGTTGCTAGGTTGAAAGACTTCCAGCACAGCTACAACCTGCCTTTTTGATCGGTTACAGCCAGAGCCACATGCAACATCCTAATAGGATTGTTGAATTGAAATTCAATGGAATTGCAGGAACTTGCTTTTAGTTCTTCATTATTTGTGTTAGATAGGTTTGAGTGGTTGTTGTTTTAATATATTGTATTTTGGATTAAGGTTGTTGTTTTAATATATTGTATTTTGGCTTTGTAATTGAGATTTCATTTTGAAATAGGACTAGAAATTTTAACTGGCTGATAAGCAATGGGGCAACTTTTACCACTTAAAACTTCATGCTAACAGTACCAGTGTTGTAGTTGAGTGTGTGAATGGTAAGAGAGTTTCATTTAAATAGAAATAATATTGTGTCTAATTACCATCTGATGTCCACATATTTTCTTCAGGCTTTCTATGCTTTGCGTTTACGGGGCTGTTCATCATATGAATCCAAAAGGACTTAAAGACGGTGACAATTTCAAGGCAAGCTATTTACAATTTTTGTCGGATGAAATATCATAGTATTGAAAAGGATAAATTGTAGGAAATAGAAATATATGTTGTTCTTGATAAAAAAAAAAAAAAAAAAAAAAAAAAAAAAAAAAAAAAAAAAACATCTTTTTTATTTCCTTATTTAATAGATGTATAACCCTTTCTTTTGCATTCCTGCGAGTACGTGGTCGTCTTGATCCCCTTCTGACATATCTCGATATTTAAAATGTGATCCAGTTTTTTTTTAAATATTTATACGTTGCTATTTTATAGGCGGTAAAATTTGTGTTATTTGGTTGTTTATAAAAAGTACGTCACTATTTATTCTTTTTAATAAAGAGATTCATTGTTTCTTGTAATAATTTACATTGCTATTGTATATTTTTTTTTTTTGGAACTTACATAATTGGTGGTTTCTAATGAGCATAATAGATACCTGGCATATATGTTGTATTTATTTTATGATGTCATCAAACAAAGTACATTGCTATAATAAATGCAATATGATGTATTTACCATGAACATGGATATCTAATATCATATATGCATTTTGTAGGCTCTTGCTTTCATTTATTTTTTTACCAAATTAGTTAACGTTGAAATTGTGCCATACACCTAAGTATGATAAACAAGGTATTGTAATTGGAAATGTCTTGACCAAGGTTGTATCGGATTATGACATCATGAATGATTTGATGAGTGCTGGTTTGCATAGGTTGTGGAAATAGAGGTAAAGTGTAACATTTTACTTTTGTTTTACTTTTTTTTCTAAATATTCTTTCATTTGTTTATTAGGGCTAATTTATGTTCAGAACTACTTCAAGCAAATGTAAGTTGCTTAAAACTTTTATAGTACTTAATCTCGGTTTGATAAAGAAATGGAAAAGATTTGCAAAAAAAACCCAACCATGCAAAGGAATGGAGGTCTTTCAGATGCAGAAGTTGGATCAATCAGAGATGCTCAGTCATTGCTACAAGTTCTCATTTTAGTATTTTTTTTTTGGCTTTTTTTTATTCCCAAATATAGAGTCGAATGCCGTAAGTGGTTCACTAACCAACCATGCCTCTGAAACAGGTGGTTAGTACACCTCTCAGTTTGTTGAATCAGATTAATAAATATATTGCACCGAGATTGATTCCCAGTTTAATATCGACAAAGACACTGTGCTGATGCTCGACATGTTCGATATGATGCCGGAAAACATGACAGCAGACATGAAAATATGCAACAAGATCGTGCAAGACCATCCAACACCATAACAAAAGCAGCATCAACCACTTCTACAACATCCACCGCTTTTGCATGCAGTTCTGTAATGAAAAATTATCAACCACTTCACAACATCCACAACTCTGTAATGAAAAATTATGTAACCGCCATCTAATGAATGAATATCTTTTAATCCATATCCTATCATACAATCCATACATCAAACAACAAAGTAATTTAAAAAATTATAAACATACATATACCATCTAACCCGCGCGCAGCGAGGGACTTGCATCTAGTTTGAAATTAAAAAAGTCATCTCATCATTTGGAATCAATTATTTTTCAATATGTATTTGGTTTGACACAACATTAATCTTTATCAAAATAACTTTGAAATGTACATTCTAGCCTCCAATAATCCTATTTTTAAAAACATGGATGTTACACGTGGGCTAATCGGAAGAAAATCAACACCCTTATCTTTTTTTTTCTTTCGAAAAACTCTTATATTTGGCAGGTATTTTTTTTTTCTTTTTTTTTTGGAAAAAACTGCTAATTCAAAAAATAAAAAAAATAAAAAGCTTTTTTTAGAAAATAAAATAACGTTTATTTTTAATTAGAGAAACCACATATTGACATATATAATGTATTTTTTAATTTTAATATGATATTATCCCTTTAATCAACAACTAAATTTAGAAAACAATTATATGTTTATGAACTAAAAACATAAGCCGGTACTTAAATTTATAAGATTTCCCGTAAATAAAATATAATATATAATTGATATGATAATAAGAATTCAAATATATATACCTTATAAAGCATTTTTGGTCAAATGTTGAATTTTAAGTCGTACAAACATACACAATACATTTGTACAATCAATTTATGCATTACAAAAAGAGTAGAGTACATATGATCAACAGTTGAAAATGTCAAATCTCGTATCCCCTATTCTTAGGCTATTTTGACCCGGTTCATTCCTTATCATCGTATTTTCCCAAATCTCGCAATTTTTGTTCACAAATCTTGGATATATATCGCTGATGTTTCCATTTCTAGGGTTTAATTCATCTTTCAGCATTCAACCACCATTGTCACACCCGTCGCATGGCGTGGGTAAACGGCTAGTATATATATATATATATATATATATATATATATATATATATATATATATAGGTTATTTTGTTTTTTACATTTATTGTGTGCTAGAATGCACCAATAGAAATTTAGTAAATTAAATAATTATTTAATTAAATAATTATAGATATTAAATGATTTCCATAATTATATGTATATTAAATGATATCCATAATTATAATTCTCTATTTATGGAAACTAATTAAATTCGTCGTTAATGCCAGTAATAACATTCTTTCGGAATGAATTTGCATCTAGGTTTTTATATATGAGTTCGTACTTTGTTTTAAGACTCAATCACTTAAAATACAATAAAGTTGTATGTAATATGAAGAACGAGAGTGTATTCTAATAGAATACAATCTCATTCTGCTACAATACACTCTCATTCTTCTAGATATAAGTTGTATCTAATATGAAGAACGAGAGTGTATTCTACTAGAATACACTCTCATTCTGCTGCAATACACTCTCATTTTTCTAGATATGAATTTATTTTGAAATAATATTATTGTTGACATTAATGACGAATTTAATTAGTTTCCATAAAAATGAGTTATAAGTATGGATAACATTTAATATACATATAATTAATACTAAATTCCTATTGGTCATTCTAGTACACAATAGATGTGAAAAACATTTAAACCTATCTCTCTCTCTCTTTCTTTCTCTTTCTCTCTCTCTCTCCCTCTCTCTCTCTCTCTCTCTCTCTCTCTCTCTCTCTATATATATATATATATATATATATATATATATATATATATATATATATATATATATATATATATATATATAGTTGAGATCGGTTGAGAACTCATATTTTTCCGAAAACCCGAGAACTAAAAGCGGAGCATGGGATCAAAAGTAATTCGTTAAGGACAAGATCGTCATCTTACCAATCTCATTTAATGTTTAATTTTTTTGTGTTATTTAATATATATATATATATATATATATATATATATATATATATATATATATATATATATATATATATATATATATATAGTTGAGATCGGTTGACAACTCATATTTTTCCGAGAACCCGAGAACTAAAAGTGGAGCGTAGGATCAAAAGTAATTTATTAAGGACATGATCGTCATCTTACCAATCTCATTTAATGTTTAATTTTTTGTGTTATTTAATATATTAATTTAAATGTCTAAAAATTTACATCATAAATCAAATTTTCAGATTTTTTAAAATATAGTATTTTTCGTTTACTTTTTAAATGCAGATTTTTTAATTTTTTATAGAAAACATGAATTTTTGAAAAAAAATATATTTTTTTTTTAAAACTGCAACTTTTTTTTAAAAAAAAAAGCAGCTTTTTTTTTCAAAAAAACTACAATTTTTCTTATGGAAACTATATTTTTTTCAAAAAAAAATTGCATTTTTTTTAAAAAACTACATTTAAAAAAAAAAAGGCTGCAATTTTTTCAAAAAAAAAAAGACTGCATTTTTTAAAAAAAAAAAGTAAATTTTTTGGTGCATATATGCATATTTTTTCAAATGCATATATGTATATTTCTTATACTATAATATCCGTATAAATCACAAAAAATCTCATTTTTATTAATTAATCTATAAATATAATAGTACAAGTATTTTATTCGATATAAAATAAAATATAAAAAATAAAAAATGCTACAAATTTCAAAGCGCTTTCATGTCTTCGTGTAACGCCTGTGTTTCGGGCTTGTCATTGATGTTGATGTAATAGTCTTGGTTAACCTTTGTAACCCGTTTTGAAATAATAGAAGTGTATTATTTGAGTATTATGTGTTTTGTGTTTAACTATGTGACTTAATTGAATTAAGTATGAAAATAAGCGTCAAAATGAAATATTAGATAAAGTCGATATCTATGGATAATGTTGTAGTAGTTGAAACGAGGTTTCCGAATATATAAAGAATGTCGAAATCCAAGTTATAACGAAGAAGTTATGATCTGTCGAAGTTTCGCGACAGAACCGGCATGACGCTGCATGACGTAAAAAGTGAATTTACGTTAGAGTGACATTTAGCCTTAGTGATCTAAACGAAAGTCGTAGAGTTCGTTAAACCGAGAGTGTGCATAAAAAGAATACCCAAATCTGATTTTGTATGAGGAAGTTATGATTTTTCTAAGTTTCAGCAGTATGCAGCCCGAAGTTCGATTACGAGATCGAGTGATTTCTAGCCGAAGCAATCTAAACGAGAATCGAAGATCTCGTTATTAGTAGTGCAATGATAAAAAGATAGACGAAAACGGATGTCAGATGAAGAAGTTATGAATTTATAACGGAGTTTTCCTGTCCCGGCCTACTAAAAATAATATAAAAAAAATAAAGTTGAAATTAACCGACGGAGTCTAAACAAAAGTTGTAGAGCGTAGTCTCACCTACGCGTGAATATAAAAAACGTCGAAAACGGAGTTCGTATGAGGAAGATATGAATTTCTGAAGTTTTTAAATAATTAATATTTATTAATTAATCTTTAAATCAGATAGATATCCGAAGGAGTCACTAATCTTATCCGAACTACGCCCAGCGTACCCCGGTGCATGAACCCCTCGGACTCGAGTGCCTCGCATACGTAAGCGATGACGTTTTTCGCACTACGCCCCGCGTAGCTAAGCATTACGCCCAACGTAATGCAAGGGTTCAGCCTTATAAATACCTTGCGAGGGCAGCCGATTCCTTTGCTCATTTTCTCTTCTCTCTCTCCCGTTTTACCTCGTTTTTCGTGCAAGAAATATCCCGAAGACCCGGTATTAATCCCGAGCCCCGAAGATCCCGAGAAGTGCAATTCCCGAGCCGAAGCTCTGCCCGCGAGAAGCCAATTTTTGTGAAGATCTTCCAAATCTACCGAAGAATACTACTTCTACAAGCCGTAGTGTTGTCCGATCATCTTCTGATCAAGTGAGTGTGTAGTTACTTTCTTATAACGCATAATTATGAAGTATTTTATATGAAATACGTGTTATGTGTATATTTTGTTGTTATATGTGTGAATGTATATTCACTTTCTTCTATCTCATAGATATGATTTATTCTCTATGAAATACGTGTTATGTGTATGTGTCTCATCTGTTGTTTGGAATATGTATTGAATGAGAACGCTATACAGGTTTTAAACTATGTATAAAAATATATATTTTTATCTACTAATATGTTGGGTAGAACATGGGTAGATAGTTGATGTGTGATAAACAGATGAGAGGCCTCGATGTCGTTGATCTAGTCATCTAGCGGAGTATGGATGACGACCACGGACTCTTTCTAGACAGTATAGTGGAACGCTGGCAGGTTCATAAACTGTAGGTGTTGTAAACGATGTGTTCACCGGTGTACTCTATCCCCCTCGTGGTTGCCTTCGGACTTTTATTGTTGAGGAAACCCCTCGCAGTAAAGTCCATCCCGGTGTACTCTATCCCCCTCGTGGTAGTCGGGTTATTGTTGGTTGGTGATACTAAATATAATTATTTATTGTGGGTTGAAAACCCTATACGCTCACCAGGCTCCCAAGCCTGACCCACTCAGTTTTGTTGTATTACAGGTAGTGGCGCGAGAGCATAAGTTGGATTAGGGATGAGATTTAGAACCGGAAAACCGGACCGGAACCAGAATCGGACCAGAACCGGAATATATAGAACCGGTTCCGGTTCTGGGTTTAAAAATTAGCTTTATCCACGTTCCGGGTAATCCGGGTTTGGGTCCATCGGGTCCGGGTAAACCAGGTCTAAAAACCGGAATCAATGTTTGGAACCGGAACCACTTTTAGGGCCGGAAACGGTTTTTGTGAAACATTTAAAAGATGCATATCTCATCCGTTTCAACTCCGACTGACATGCGGTTTTTTCCAACATTTAGTTTAGAGTTTGTACATGATTTTAGACTATAAATTTGCCATTTTTAGTATGATATTCATTGACTTACAGTCCTCCAAAGTCGAGATATCAAAGCTGGAAGTTTTTAGTTTTTAGTTTTTTTGTATTTGGTGAAAGTTTTAAAACATGCATATCTAATTCGTTTGAAGTCGGATTGACATGTGGTTTTTTCCAACTTGTAGTTTACAGTTTGTACATGAGTTTAGAATATAATTTTGTCATTTTTGGTTTAACATTCAATGATTTATAACCCTCCGAAGTCAGGATATCAAAACTGAAAATTTTCAACTTTTCAGCTATTTGTTTTTGTACTTTGTATTATGTGAAAATGTTTACACATGAAAATCTCATTCGTTTAAAGTCGGATTGACATGCGGTTATTTCCATAGTGTATTTTAGAGTTTGTACATGATTTTAGACTATAATTTTATTAATTTTGGTTACATATTCAATGAGTTACAGTCACCCAAAGTCGGGATATAAATATGAAAATTTTCAAAGTTCAACCCACTAAGTAGTAAATAATTACCAAAAAAATCCGGTTTTTCCAGCTTTTCCGGTTCTAAACCCACTTTATCCGGTTCCAACCTACCCACTTTGATGTTTCCGGGTTTTCCGGTTCTAGACCCACTTTACCCGGAACCGGTTCCTATATACCAGTTCGGTTTACGGTTCTACAAAATCCCGTTAACCGGTTCCGGGTTTTCCGGGTCCGGGTCCATCCGGTTCGGGTTTGGACCCACTTTCACCCCTAAGTTGGATGACTTATCAAGATCTTTAATTTGATATTAGACCAGTTGTTATATGTAACTGTTGTATGGTCTATCTTTTGTGCTTTTGGTCTGTTTATCGGAACATGACATCCCGAATATTGTTATATAATGAAAATGCATCTCTTGATAAAATGCTTTGATAAACTTTATTTTATCATCTTTTGTTTTGGGAACAAATTCCACAAATCTTTTAAATCAATGGATTTACTCTGAAATTATTTTAAAAAACATAAATGAAACCGGTCTTTTCTGGCCATGATTTTGGGGATGTCACAGTTGGTGTCAATATTTCCTTATTTTCTTCAATTTATCATTTTTCACCTCTTCAATATTCACCACAATTTCTTCCAAATCTACAAGAAAATTTAAAAAAATGATTGATGCAAAAACACTCACAAAAATACATATGTGAGTTTCATGTGATTAACATATAAATCACATGTGATTCACATATGAATCACATGTGATTCAAATATGAATCACATTTACATATGACATCATATGTAAATCACATGCGATTCACATATGAATCACATGTGAATCACATATGATTTACATGTGAATCGCATGTGATTTATGTGATTCACATGTAAATATTACATGTGAATCAAATGTGATTTACGTGTGAATCACATGTGGTTCATATGTGAATTACATGTGAATCACGTCTAAATTTGATTTACATGTGAATCATATGTGACCAACTTGTGAATTACATGTTATTCATATGTGAATTACATGTGAATCACATGCGATTCATATGTGAATAATATGTAATTTATGGATCAAGACATCAAGTATCCAGGCAAGTTTTGATTTAGAAAAAACAAACCAAACCAAAATACCTTGATTGTAGCCATATATGGCTTCTTGTTTGGTCCTTTAGTATAAGGAACTAACAACATAAGATCATCCTGCACATCCACAAATACAGATGATACTTACATGAATAATTTATTCATGGTGCACAGATTTAACATCAAAAATATCTATAAAATTACTATCTGACATAATATTGAGCATATAAATAGATGACAAAACTTCAAAAATGGTCCCTGTGGCTTTCAAAAATATCAAGTTTAGTCCCTAAGTTCAAAAAAACCTCACGGATCATCCCTGTGGTTTCAAAACTTTTAACATTTGGTCCTTCCGGCTAACTCCGTTACCATTTAGCCGTTAAGTCAGGGGCATTTTTGTCATTTCACTCCTCATGGACCATTTATGAGGTTTTCTATTCCTTTTTTTAAAATAAATAATAAATAAATAAAATTTAATATGCAAGGGTTCCCACCTCTCTCTCTCTCTCTCTCTCTCTCTCTCCTTATAATCACTGTTCTAAACCAGCTTCCGTAGCTTGTAGTTTTTGGGTGTTTTGCCTCCATCTTGCCATTACCAATTGTGTTATTAGTTACAACAGTGAAAGATGCTTATGAAGACTGGAGACGACACAGATCTGACGGGATTGAAAACAATCTTTTATCATCTGTTCTAGTGAACAATTCATACGAACAGAAGAAATGGAAAGACATTCAAGTAGGAGAAATCATCAAATTTTCTGCAAACTAAACAATTCCATGTGATATCGTTGTGAAAAACCCAACAGAAATATATACGTTTTCTTAGCCAACATGGAGATCGATCAAAAACGCATCTAACATGGCCCTTCCAACATCGTTCTTCATGGATGTGTCCTCAAGAACACGAACTGGGCAGTAGGAGTTGTGGTGTACACAGGAATGGAAACCAAAGTCATGCTCACCAATCCAAGCGCCCAATCGAAACGAAGCCATCTTGAAGCTAGCAGAAACAGAGAAATCATATTTTTATCGATTTTTCTTATTTTATGCTCAGTTGTTTCAATTTGTGTTGGAGTTTGGTTGAGACGGCATAGAGACGAGCTTGATATCATGCCCTTTTATAGAAGAAAAGATTATTCAAATGGAGATGTTGATAATTACAAGTATTACGAATGGGGGATGGAGATATTCTTCACGTGAAGGCGATGTGGAGGAACATTTGGAGGTGGATAGGAGTCAATGATATGAATTAGGGCAGATTAACAAATTTGGGGTTTTTCTATAAGGGTAGTGGGTAATGCTTTTGATTTCTTCCATGAATTGTAGTTCTGAAAATACACATATATTTGCTTTCAATGGGAAACTGGGTTAGGAGAGAGAGAGAGAGAGAGAGAGAGAGAGAGAGAGAGAGGTGGGACCCCTTGCATATTAAATTTTATTTATTTATTATTTATTTTAAAAAAAGGAATAGAAAACCTCATAAATGGTCCCTAAGGAGTGAAATGACAAAAATGTCCCTGCCTTAACGGCTAAATGGTAACGGAGTTAGCCGGAATGACCAAATGTTAAAAGTTTTGAAACCACAGGGATGATCCATGAGGTTTTTTGAACTTAGGGACTAAACTTGATATTTTCGAAAACCACAGGGACCATTTTTGAAGTTTTGTCTAAATAGATTATAGTGTGTAGATATCAAATGAATCTAGCAAAGACTTACTAAAGCAAATCAAAATCCTAGAAATCCTGCTTCATAAACTCAAAGAAAGAGTTTATTAAAAACAAAACTCAGGTTGAATGATCTGGATCAATAAAATGTGTTTTGGGGACAAAGTTTTCTAACATTGGAACCTTGCCATGTCTGCAGATAGTGGAATGTAATGCTTTGCCTACTCTTATTCTAATGTTGCAATACACTATGAAGCAGTTAGTTCTAGTTTTTAAATTCACTTTTTTCTTTCCAGCTCATAAGATTGCTTGTATCTAGCTAGGAATGATTTCTGAATGGCATATCTTAGGTTGGTGTGATCGGGAATCTTGTCCATTCATCCCCCAACATTAAGAAGGAAGTTCTTCTTGCTGGAGCATTACATCCTGTAATTGAATTGCTCAGGTAACGTGTGATACCTACCTTTAAAGGGTTGCATTCAAAAACTGCAACTTCCTTCCGTCTATGCCTAAAACTATGCTGTTGGAACTCTACATAAGATCAGCCTTGAAATATCAAACAAAATTGGCTTATTTTGATAGCAAAGTCAAAAGACAGAACACATGAGGCTCATTAAATGTCACCCAATAGTCAACAAGTTCAAACACACAGTCAACACCCACTCTGCAGCACATTTAAAACCTACCATCTTATTGTTACCTAATAATAACAAACAGATATGTTGTAAATCAACACAAGAACAGATGAGGGCTCTCGATTGGAAGAGTTTCAAATTCCAAAGAACATACACGAACAGATAGATCAAAACGAAGAAGTAATAATCAATTGAACCAGAAAGCAAATATACGAAAATTAGGATTATGAGTGAATCACAGCAACAGTAAATAGATGAACGTAGAGAGATTAAGCAATAAATACTTAAATTTAATCAACTATGAACAGATCATACCATTTATATATTGTTGCTACCTAATTTGGCCACTGAATTAACTAATCAAAATTAACACACAAAAATAACAAAGGTGCATCGTAACATTGATGAATTAAAACAACAAAAATCACCTGAAAACGTTTCTCAGTTATAAAAGATGCACCATCATTGTGTAGAAGAAGAGGAAACGACGATTAAGATATCGTCGCTTTTAGATAAACGGAAAACCTAATGTGTTCACTCCCTAACCTTTCCAATTAAGAAAAAGAAGACCCGATTGTTTGAGGTTATTAATCATCATGGCCTTAACTGAGATAATCGCAGTCCAACTGATGGAGTAGGAAAATTCGATCTGATTAATGACTGATGATGAATCTGGCGATTTAGGGCTTCGACTATCACAATCGAAGATGAACACAAATGGTGTCGATCTATTGGTTCGTAAATTCTACGTCGATGATCTAGATATTAAGGAATGTTGATTGGTAGTAGATGTTGAGGGACGAGGGAGACGATCGCTGGAAGAGAAGGAGATACAGTGGAGAGAGGAAGAGAGAGAGAGAGAGAGAGAGAGAGAGAGAGAGAGAGTTTTTATAACCCTAAAATGCCCCTAATGTCATTTAGTTTTGATGCCCCCGTCCCTTTATTTTTTTTACTTATTTACAAAAATACCACAATACATCTTGCACATCCTTTTTTTTATCCGACACTCCATTTTTTGTTCTCAAGTTCTTAGTAAACTATGAGTTCTCAAATGATCCTTACTCTCTCTCTCTCTCGATATATATATATATATATATATATATATATATATATATATATATATATATATATATATATGGTTATATGGAAAATGAATGATTAGGACAACACATATTTGAACCAATGAAAACATGACAACACATCACTTCCATAATAACTTCCACAATACATTACTTGTAAAGAAAGAAATAGACACGTGTCATTTGATTATTGGTTCCGGTAGATGTTGCCCTAGTTATTTGTTTTCCATAGAACTCATTCCTATATATATATATATATATATATATATATATATATATATATATATATATATATATATATATATATATATATATATATATATATATATATATATATATATATATATATATATATATATATATATATATATATATATATATGGAGGATGTAAAAGTAAAATCATAACTATAAACAAGAATCGGGCTAAACAATTGAGCTCAACCCGAACAATTTGTAAGCCCAAATAGAGTAGATTATTTTCATTTAATCTAATCTTTCAGGCTTCTAGCAGTTCATAATTTCTGTAAGATCTTTTTGCCATACGTTGTGCATCGATCATTTTCTAGAGAGAGAATCGACCTTCAAGAGACAGAGACAGATTCTGTGCTCGTGAATCGGATCTCTGATTCCGGCGTTACCTTCGATGTTCGTTATATTATAATCATCAGGTAAGCTGTGATATAATTAGCTTCCGTACTTCTTCAGTGTTATCGCATAAATCGGTGTTTTCTATCTTCGTATTTTATAAGAATTAATTAGGTTTTTATCTAGGATCATCGCCTCATCGGATTCTTCGTTGTTATATTGGTATCTGTGAAGTCGAGTGCCGGAACTTTTATGAATGCTCTGTAGGGTTTCATGTGATTGAGCGCTGCTGGTAGTTCGATTACTTTACCGTATTCTTGTCATTTTGAGGGAGCTTTAAAACTTATAGATCACACTTTAAGCTTACCTGAAAGAGGTGTGGATACAGTCTTATAAATGGTTCTTTGATACAGTTTTAAAGGTATCGTTGATTGTCAATCGTTTTCTTATCAGAACTTAAAGCAATTAGCAAAGGGCAAACTACCTGAAGAAACTTTCCATACTCTATCTTAAATTAGGCTTTCCCTTCCAAATTTATGAATAGGGCTTTCAACTTACTTGAATGAATTATACAATCAAACCCTATCGGCTATATGCTCCCAGAGTTTAACGATCTTAGTTCTGTTTAGATATGAGCCTTATTCAGAATAGCTTTATCTTGTTTATGATGCTGTTAAAATCATGCTTTATAATATAATATTGGTATTGATTTTGTTACCTCTGTGAGGCTACTTTATTGGAAGTGATTGATTCATTTCTTAAAAAAATCTAGATTTTGCAGGTATGAAATAAGAATTCCAGACAAAAAATGTGGAGTTTTGGTTCAAAAGCCATTGCTAGTAACAAATCTCCAAGACCTAACGAACCACCTTGTTCAGATTGCTCAGAATCAGATGATGAGATCTCCATAGATAACAACACCCAAGAAGAAGGTGAAGGTCTAGAATGCCCAATTTGCTGTGAATCCTTCAATATCGTAGAAAATGTGCCCTATGTTTTGTTATGTGGCCACACCCTGTGTAAAAACTGTGTCCTAGGGTTACAATCGTCTGTTGTAAAACTCCTCCCAAGTTTCCCAATTCACCTCCCATTTTTCATTTCTTGCCCTTGGTGCAATAATTTATCATTTCGGATCCTTTACAAAGGAACCCTCAAGTTTCCTCGCAAGAATTACTTTCTTGTTTGGATGGTTGAGAGCTTAAACGGTGATAGAGTCATCAAGTCTCATTCCTCTTATTTGGACAATCATCATCATCATCCTGTTTGTCAAACCGGGTCTGTGGGCCCACGGGTTCATCATGACCCACCACCCGAAAGGCTCCATTTGTCGCTTCGTAAGTCGTTGATGTTTTTTGTTAATTTAACGGCTAAGTTTCCGTTGATTTTTATGTTTTTGGTTATTGTTGTTTATGCGATTCCTGCAAGTATAGCAATATTGCTTTTGTATATTCTTGTCACTATTCTGTTTGCTGTTCCATCTTTTCTTGTTTTGTATTTCGCATACCCTGGTCTTGATTGGCTTGTTTCAGAAATTGTCAATTAAGTGTGTGCATTGTTTCTCTTGTTTGTCAATGTCAACTGTCTTTTCCATTTCCTGTATGTAAAAAAGGACATTTTCTTGTGAATATAATTTAATGGTGGTTATATGTTTTAGTTTCGTTTTATTCCATGCCTGTAAATTCAGTTTAATATAAACCAAATAAAAAGGCAAACATAAAATGGGAATTTGGAATATGTTGGAAGGTTTCTTCTAAAAATAGAAAAGAGATGTTTGGGTGTCTCTCATGCAAACGCAACAAAGAAAATCTTTTCTTCCTTTCAAACCTAAAGTAGAAACCTTCTTCCTCTCAAGTTCTTGGGTTTAGATCTTCATCGTTATTTTCCATAAAAGGTATGTATGTTTTTCGTTCTCTCTCAATAACCCTTGAACCCGATTCAAGATTTATTAATACGTTCTTTTTTTTCTTTTTTTTTTTTAAAAAAAAAAGGGCCCATAAAATCTAGCTGAAACCTTAAATTGAGTTCGTTTGTTTTCTATAATCTAGCATGCATCAATTTGTAGCGTGGTTATTTACAATATGATTTTTTGTAAGAATCAAGTTTAACCTTGGAATCAAATCTTAAGCCATATCAGATTTATTTATAATATTTGTCAAAAACATTTCATTATGAATGTAAAAAATGTTAGTGATTGTGAATGAACAGATTTTATGTTGGTGTTGAAGACACTGCTTCACATTGGCATGGAAAAAATCGTGCCTGACAAGCACTCAAGAAGACACTCAACAGGGAACTTAGCCTTTGAATACGCAGACGTTTCAAGTCGATATCTGAAAGATCCAGTTTCCTCCTGCCACGACAACTGCAAACCCGAAAGCACAACTCCTGCCCCACCCGAAAAATCAAACAAAACTCCTCCAATTTCCAAGAGAATCTTTTCGCAATTAATCCCCAAACATTCCACTAAAGATGTCAAGACCACCACCACTTCCCTTCTCAAACCTCTCCCCATGGAACCTAAAAAACAAAATTTCTTGAAGTCAAAGTCCAAGATAAAGTCAACCGATCCGTTTTATATCCCACCTTCAACAACTCATAGAAGGCGTTACAGTGAGATCCTCCTACCCACCGGTGGTTTGGGAGATGTTCTTGATCAACCACCAGTTCCAGGTTTGACCAGATCTAGGAGTAGTAGTAAAAAGATCGAACCAAAAAAAGATCCAAATTCAAATTCAAAACCAAACTCTGTGAAAACATTGGAAAATGGCAACATTTCTAAAAAGGTGCAGACTTCAAAACCCCAAAAGCCAGTGGTTGACCATGGTTCAAGAAAGTCAAAGCCCACAAAACCTGTTGAAGAAAAGACCGATGAAACTCGTATTTCAACTTCTAATAGTGATGAGAGAGTAATTGAAAATGATTCCAATGAAAGTCAGAAAGATGAAACCCTAAGAAGTGATGATTGGAATGATGAATCGGAGATCCCTTCAACGTCAAAGAAAGATGAAACCCTAAGAAGCCATGATCAAAGCAACGATGGTGTAGCAGCGGCTTCAGGAGGAAAGAAACCAGAAACACCAAGACGGGTTGGAAAGTCGGTGAAGGAAAACGGAGAAAATTTGGCTCAGAAGATCAAACTTAAGCAAGGGAAGATTGTTGATGCGCAGTCTTCTGGGTGTAGCACTCCAACTAAGCATAAGTCGAGGCAACAAGTGTTGGATGAGAAAAACCAAAGCCAAAACCAAAATCAAGATGATGATGATAAGAGGGGGAGTTTGAGGAGAATGCCTTCTGGTGGTGGGTTACAACGTCAGGGAAGTAGTAAGTTAGTGAATGTGGTTCTTAAAGCTCAAGAAGTGGAAAAGAATAAGAATAAACGACATTCGGGTTTAAATAATGTGATTGAAGAGACCGCTAGTAAGCTTATTCAAACCAGGAAGAGCCGAGTCAAAGCTCTTGTTGGTGCTTTCGAAATGATCTCTGAATCCAAATTATAATACGTATAATCATATTCCTGTATTCTTTATCTTCACTGGGATTTTAATTATCTTTGGACAAATTTGTTATAGAGTTATGTATATATTTGTTATATGCACACCATGTGAAATTTAAAAACCACAATCAAGAAAGATGAAATAGAATTAGAAGCCAGTCTGTCATTGGAGAGAGATTTGGGAATTGGTTTGATTTTCAAAAAGTTTTCTTTCATGAATTCTCAATTTTCATTTACATTTAAAGCGGTGATTCTGTTGAAAAGAAGAATTCTGCTCTGTCGATGAAGCTCGTGGGGAATCTTGAATGGAGCATCAGATTGGAGCAACTTTCTGAATAATTGGATTCACAAACCCTATTATTATTACTACTTGATTTGTTATCTTTCTGATTCCGAATCTTGAGACCTCTATTACTATTGGTGTTTCCAAGAGCAGGACCAGTTTTTCCTGACTGGAGTCGTGTGCTTCTTGTATTCATCCGATTTGATCTTTGAGAGGTGGTATTGTCACCACCATGAAGTTTTCTTGTCTCGGGACCCGACTGAGTTGACTCGGCCGACTCATCAGTAACAGTAGCAGAGGACAAAGGGTTGAGTTGGGTTTTGCAGGATTTGAGCAAGGAGAGAAGCATCTCTATGCTAAGTTCTTGCTGGACAACTCCTTTGTTCTGCTCACTCCCAAAGCATGCAGCTACCAGTGTTCCAGCCAACACTGGCATCAGCTCCGGGTCACTGAAGAACACAAATGGCAGATCGCATACCTGTGTGTGTGTGTGTGTAACAACAAAATCATGATTTTTTTTTTTTGAAAAAAAAAATTGTCATTATAAATACATAAATATAAATTTGTTAAGAAGTGACCTTGTGAAGAATGGTGGGGCTCTTTCCCCACCGAAGTACAGCTTGATTCTCAGGGTGGAACATGGCAAAGTATCCAAGAAGCAACAATGATTCAAGCAGAAGCAAACCAGTCTGAAACATATCATGCAAATCATTTAGATCTTCATGTAAAAAGATTCATGGATTTCTTTTCGACTTAACCGGATAAGCTATAATTGTGTGTTTCTTTTAACTTAATGCAGAAAGAATGGCCTTAATAGATCAAATCTAGGAAAATAATTTTTTCCTGTAAAATCTTCATAAGTCAAAAACTGCCACAGAATCTTGATTCTTGATTAGATATTATCTTGAATGATTTAATTTCAAAACAAAAACATCACCTGATCTGTAGCTGCTCCCCACTTGGTGGTGCAATGAGAAAGAAGATAACTCATCAGATGAAAAAACTCCATTTTTAGGTCTGGTCTTGCCTGGTGTTCAGATCAAACAAACACACAATCATACCAAAAATCAAGATAGATGATACATAGAAACAAAAGTGTACTATTTGTTTTTTTTACTTACTAGCATCATCTGGATGAAGTTAATGTCAATCAAAGCTAAATTATTCAAAACCTTCAACACCCCAGTTGCTACTTCCTCAAAATTACTCGGAAGAACATATGAACCCTGCATATGATTATAAAATTAGAATAATAATCCAAAGTTTTTTTCAAATAAATCGGTATGTTACCTACCTGCTCAGATGACAATCTGTTATTAGCCTGCAATAACACAGCTGTCAACAAAGACGGGAGACAAACTAAACCTGTTTCTGATATAGCAGAAAGGAGATATGCCACAGGCTGTTTATGTCCTGCTCTGATTCCATTCCTTTGTTCACCACCACCATCCACCACCACCACCGCCGTGTTCTTCTCCTCCTTTTTACACAAATCATCCAAAGGTCTATCCTCCGGCACATCTTGCAATAACTTTGATTCCGATTCCGATGTTTTAGTCTCTTGAGTTTCAGTCTCCGGCATATACGATTCCCACTCGATGGAACCCACAACCCCAAATCTGGAACTCAATATCACCAACAAATTGATACCTAAAAGAATCGATGAAGGGAAAGGAGAGCCTTCCACTTGTGGCCGATCATAAAGTGCAAAAAGATCCCTCAATCGATGAATAACTTGATACGCTATCACAAGCTCTATCAAACCATCTTGCATCTGATTCTGGCGATCATCGGAACCGGAATGACCGATTACCACCGCCACAGTCCACAGAGACCCATCCAAAACTTCCGTTATTGCATCGGAATTTTCAATTAGGGTTTTACTAGCTGCGGTGTTTGAAGATGATGATGCTGTGATTTTGATGAAGTTCTCAAGGGCAGCTGCTAACATGGGTATCATTGGTGGTAGAAGGTTTTCTGCAAGAAAGTAGCTTCGGTTTGCGGGTAATGACAATATTACCCTCAAGAGTCTCAAGAAGTATATTGTTACTTGGCTGGCTTCCGGTTTGGATGTGTGTGATGCTGGTAGAGCTGAAGCGATAAAATCAAGAAGTCCAGCTTGTCGAGAAGCATGCAGTTCAGGCTCCTTTCCCTCCAAAAACTAATCCATAAATCATCAACATCTTATCATTAAATAATCTTAGTAAGAAAAAAAAAATGAAATTGTTGTCCAATGGACATAACAATGACAGTCTCGGTCCTAGTCCAATGCAGGTCAAACACAGTACAACCTGCTCTGTCCTGAATATTAAAAGAAACAAATACCTTAATTATATCAGCAGTTACAAGGCCAATACTCGCCGCCCCTTCTTTCCTCGCCTGCCTATGTCTTTGAAGCTCTTGAAGCCACCGCCCAATTTTCGCCCTTGCAGTTCCAACCGCCGCCCTACTTTCACCACCAATAAACACCTCCGACAACTCATACTTCAAAGCCATTAACCTCTGCCTAAGCTTCTTAATCCTCCTCTTCAACGACTGTTGCACCGCCACGTTGCCGCCAGCAACCAACGCCCCTTCACCACCCTCCTCTTTATTCAAAAACCTTCTCAACAAAGGCGAAGTTTGATCCCTAAAATCCATGGAAGCCCTCTCCCTAATTTGTTCCAAATAAAACTTTCTCCTCTGTTCACTTTCCCTAAGCCTTTCAGCCAACTTTTGAGCCAAAAGCTCAGCCTCTTCCTGTTGGGCTTTCACCAAAACCTCTCGCCTCCTCATTTGATCCATCACTTTCGCTTCACGGGCTGCACTCGATGCTTTCCTTTCCTCTTCCCTTCTCAACAAAGCTTCTTCCTTTTTCCTCTGTGTCTCTGCAAGCCTTTGCATCTTTTCAGCTTCCACAAGCTTCTTCCTTTCCAAAACTGCTTCTTCTCTTGCCATATCCTCTTTCTGCTTCGATTTCATATCTTTCAACTTCTCCGCTCTTCTCGACTCCGAATCTTGATACTTTTGTAACAACATTAGTTTCTTGTTTTCTTCATTTAATGAAGTAATAAACCGAACTTCATTAACTTTTGTGCTCTCGTCCCCGGCCCGCCTCGCCACCTGGGCTAGAAAAGCTTCGTGGCGGGTCTCGCTACGCTGGTGGCGCGCGTGCATCCCTTCACGGAGCCGCGTGCTACGGACCGCTTGCCATTCGTTCACGCGGTTCAACTTTTTTGTGCTTTTTTGAAGCTTTTGTAAGCGTTCGTTTTCGAGCTCGTTTCTAATACGGGTTGCACGCGCGTGTTTTTCTTCGGCTTCTTTTTTTAAATCGAGTGATGTCTTTTTCTTCTTGTCTGGAGACATTAACTTATCGTGTAGGATACGGGCCCGCTCCGTGCTTTTTCGACCCATACCCGGGGAATGTGAAAAACGGGTTGATGCATATGGTGATGTTAGTATATCTTCCCAGTTTCTTTTTTGCTTCCATGCATCCATTGATTTGGAAGACATGAAATTTGGTTTTTTATTCGGTTGATCCGTGGATTTAAGGTTGTCTTTACGTGGGCCCGGTTTCTCGGTTTCTGAAGATCCGGTTGTTTCTTTCTTGTTCTTTCCCGGGTCGGTGTTCTTTTTTATTGCAACCCCGGTTCGTTTCACTTGTTCTTTAGCATTGCTTGTTCTATCGGTTCTTGTGGAGCGTTTATTCAAATCAAGAAACCCGGTTTTATTAGAATCTTTATTCATGGAGGCTCGTTCTTGTTGGATTTTCTTGAAAGCTTCGAGAGATGAAGACAGTATTTCGGCCCGGTGTGGTGAGGTTGTCATACGTCGAACCTCCCATGAGAGCACATGCGGTCTTCGTTGCTCGGACTTCATGGTGATCGGTGGATTATCGGATGACTTTTTGACTTTTTCAAATTCTAGGACTCTTGAATTCAAGTCTTTGAAATCGGATGCTGCTTCTTCAAGAACAAGAACAGCTTCTTTCATTTGATCTTTATCACATTCTAGTTCACATAGAAGATACAATTCATCAACTGCCCGGTTAAGATTCTCAAAGAGAAAGCACCAAAGTCGTTGGCGAAACCGTTCTTTACTCTCCCCAGCTTCAATTTCACCGGGTCCAATTGCACTCATAATATGAACTTCTGATAAGTCATTGAGAATTGAAGTAGTTTCTTTATTATCAGAATTTTCAATCGGGGTAGAATCTTTAGGTATCTCAGTAGTTGTATCGGTATCTTTCAAAAAGGTTGGATTTTTAAGAGTTTCTGATCCCTGTGATTCAAGATTTTCAATCTTTAAACCTGTATCGAGTTCTTGAGAAACATCATCACTTTGACTTACGACTTTGACCTCTTCTGAGGATACCTCCTTCACTTCTTCAAATTCCCGAGATTTAGTGTCTTCTTCAATGGTTGGCACAATTTCCCTCACGGGTTCAGTAGCAAGTGGCAAGCTTGATGCTGAATCGTCTTCTGTAACCTCAATATCTCCAAATTTGATGTCAATCCCAGTAGTGTTGCCAACAGTTGATACCAAAGCACCATCATCCAAATTACCCCACTTAATCTTTGGAAAAACATCAAGATTATCGATTTGAGGAAGCTCTGGATCATGACTGGTTTTATGATCATCAGCATGGCTAACTACACGTTTATCAAGGTAGTTCACACCCTTCTCATCTTTAGTAGGGACTTGAGTAGTATTTGAAGCATCCAAATCAGATTCAGGGGAGTCCTTGTTTCTTGAAATCAATTCGCTAGAGCTAACATTTGAAGTCATGTGTTGTACATTACAAGGGTCATGAACTATAATGTTTGAATTCTGTTTCCTA
The DNA here is from genome assembly GCF_002870075.4 of Lactuca sativa. Classification (NCBI taxonomy): domain Eukaryota; kingdom Viridiplantae; phylum Streptophyta; class Magnoliopsida; order Asterales; family Asteraceae; genus Lactuca; species Lactuca sativa. Next base: position 17,250,630 of record NC_056623.2, read on the forward strand.
GAGAGTCCTCCCACCCATCCTTGGAAAGAAAACTTTGAATTGCTTCTATGCTTCTGAAAAAAGCAAGAAAAGAAAGAGTTAAGGCATTAACACTTTGGGGCTTTATAACATATATGCCTGATATAAGAAAGAATATCAAAACAAATCGGACTTCTACGACATAACGTCTGAATTGATTGATCTATGCAACCATGCAAGTACTAGGATTAAAGTTGCAATAACAGGCATTAGTTTTAGCCCTTATTTTCTTCTTTTCTACTCACTAGAGCTTAAGTTGTACAAATATATTATATGTAATCAACTTCTTTTCTTTCCTCTGGACAATATGCTTCAATTTGTCCCCACATATTGGCTGTAAGTAAGGTGAAAATCCAAAACTGAGGCCTCAGGTTCATTGAAGGGGGTCTTTTCTTCTTAGTAAAATTAATACACAGATTTTTATTTTTCCTTTCTTCCATGAAACTGTTTCTAGAATCTTGGCTCTTATCTAATTTATCCATTCTACTATCGTTTTTCTAACTCAGGCCTTGTGAAGGAGATCCTAACATACTGGGTTAACAATAACAAAAAAAGATTGACAGAACATCTTCATATACTCATAATGTTTTACTTGATTAGGTTCATTGTAAACGTATATGTATAAAAGTTCCAAATATGTGTACGAAAATTGAATAAAGGTAATTCATTACATGAATGTGGTAGGAGTTAGAAAGAGGTGAGAGAAAGTATTCAATAACATAATCCTAAAAGATAGAAGATACAAAGAACTTGACTCTAAGAATACTTAGGCGCAATTGTAATCCAAAACATGTAGCTACCTAGTCTAAAGCCGCAATTTTTATGGTAGTTATTAGTTTGATAGAATGTAAGCAAACGTTTCAAGAAGACAACGAACCACCATAAAGAATATTCTTTAAAAGGGTTAACTTTTACAATCTTCAGCACAGTTATGTCATCAAGCAATAGAGAAGCCTAAGAAAAAGCCTCAAAACCTCATACATCATCATACTAACATGAATATGCTACCAATACAAATCATGAAGTAACAATCATGAGAAGGAAGTTAACAAGGGAAATCAATACACATAGTGTATTTACAGTTAATCATAAAGAACATATCTTTCAAGTAGCACACTATTTGAAGATTGGTAAACCTTAAATTCACAAACCGTTCTCAAAATCATCAGATTTTAAAATTAATCAAGAAGAAAAGAAACAAAATGCCCTTATATCCAGGTAGAACATTGATTATTTCTGAAAATTACGACACCTTTTTCACTTGCAGCCATCCAGAGCCCTGATCATCTCCTGCCTCTCCACCCTTTTCTTCCATCATCGAACTCAATCAGTGCCTCCACTTTCGTACTCTCATAGCTGATCACTAATTACACACGCCCAAAAGGAGAGTGAGAAAAAAGAAAGAAAAGGGTTCGCAACAACAGTGACAAAGAAACTTTTCAAGCATCGTCCATCAAAAATAAATTGAACTTGATCAGATTAAAATACCCACATCAAGAGGAAAAACGCCCAGATTAGAAGTAATTATATCTTGGAATTTCCAATTCAAACCCCAATTTACAGGCAGAAAAACTCACTAATTATCGACAAGCAACACAAAGTATATAATTGTAACCCAAAAGTCACAGGAGAATAACGGGGTTTCTTCAAAAGATGAGGAAGTATGAAGAATGGAAAGCGTTGATTAGGTAGGTATAGAAGAAGATATGGAAGAAGCAGAGGAGGCTTATGGTATACAACTGGTGCGAGGAAGGTCTATAGAGAGAGAAAGAGAGGCAAAGAAGTGGAGAAGGAGAATGTAGTGGTATTATTTTTGGACTGAATTTGTCCTCGCTCTTTGTTGTGATGACGGATATGACCCTCTTTAGTTTTAAGGATTTATGTGGGATATTTTTATTACTATTTATTAGACAAAATTACATAAATGGTACTTGTAGTTGGTAAAAAATACTAACGCAAGTCCTTCAGGAATTCTAAACATGGTTGGTCTTTTCTAAGTTTGAAATGTATAAAGTGGGTCCTTTTGACACCTACCAATGGTTAAATAGATGTAAAATATTGACTAAACTACAAAGTTGGTACTTGTGGTTAGCAAAAAAAAATATGGATAAAGTCCAAAAAGTTTGCAATTTGCACCATTGGTCCAAAATCACAAACTTTCCGTGGATTTAGTTCCTGAACAATTTGAAATGTCTTTTTTACCCTTTTAGTTTCTTTTTTACATTTTTTATATTTGTTTTAATTCTTTTTTATTTGAAAATTAATAATAAAAAAAGTTATCCCCCCACCCCTCAGTTACCCTCTTCCTTCTTCCCCTTCTCTCTCTCTCATCCCCAAAAAAACCAGATCCACCTAAATTTACATCCCCTTATCTTAATTTCACCACATTCCATCTCCACCACAGACCCACATAAAAATCAACAATGCTCGTTAGAATAATGCCTCCTACCTGGTGCGAGGATTTGTGAAGAAAGACGCGAGAATGCAGTTGCAGGCTCAGAAGCAAAGAATACATGTCACAAGACGAGACCATTTGCAATTGTTGAGGACGGGGAGTGAAATCAATGGTGGTTCTGAAACCCTAAAAAAGTTTCAAAATCACCGGAAATTATTTTGTAGTCCTTGCAAGGAGCTTACGTAGTTCATGAAAAATGATGACAAGTGCTGAAATGCATACCACGAAAGCCAGTCTTTGAAACCCGGTGGAAAGACACCAAACATCTCAACCATGAAAGGAACATAAAGAATCAAACAGTTAGAAAAAGCCATTGGTTTGACTTATCAATGGTGAAAGAGTCACAAGGGTTAGAGAAAGCCATCACTTGGTTGTTGTAACTACAAATGATGTGACTGAGAAATCGGGCCAAGAAGAATACTTTCCTCGGTGTGTGAGTTGAGATACTGAAACCAGTCTATCTCTATCCTCTCCTATTAGATCGATACACAAGAAGGACGACTACAGAAGGGTTCTTAAATGTAACATCCCAAAAACACAGTCTGAAAATTTCGTTTTAAAATAAGTAATAAAACCATATTCATCAAATGTCATATAAGAGTCATAAAGAATTCATCTCAAAATATCTTAACAACTGTCAAATATATCAGAGTATAAACATCCCAGGCTGAACAAACGGTGTGTGCACTGCAATCTTTCCGAGCTCCTCTTTTGAAAACTGAGTACCTGAAACCAAAACTGAAAACCGTAAGCACGAAGCTTAGTGAGCTCCCCCAAACTACCACATACCATGCAATAACATATAAAGCACATACTGGGGCCTTGCCCCCTCCATCGGACCGAAGTCCGAAGCTGACTGACTGGGACCTTGTCCCCTAAATCGGACCGAAGTCCGAAGCTGACTGACTGGGACCTTGTCCCCTACATCGGACCGAAGTCCGAAGCTGACTGACTGGGACCTTGTCCCCTACATCGGACCGAAGTCCGAAGCTGACTGACTGGGACCTTGTCCCCTACATCGGACCGAAATCCGAAGCTGACTGATCATAGCATCACATATCAATTAGCATAAGCACATAACTCCTGTCTGAGCCACGGAGGCGTCAAACATACTAACTACTGCATTGGTCTGAAGCCCAAAAACTACTGCTAACTGAACGGGCCGGCATTGTGGCCTTAGACTCGTTCCTGCTGGAAGGAAACTCACCTCACACTGCTGAAGTCCCGTAGACACAAAGTCCCACACTGTTGAAGTCCCGTAGACTCCACCCCATCTGCTGGCTGACAGATTCCCGAACTGTCAACACCAAATAACACCCAATTAATATTTGGGTCCTAACACATAACTAAAAATACATGCTTTGGATAATTACTACATTACCCCTAGCTTGGCTTACCCAAGCCCAAGGCCCAATCCATAGGCCCAAAGTCAACTAGGGATCAAAGCCCAACATATGGCCCAATTTTCCAAATTGGGCCCAAACCTCTACATGGACATCCCTTAAGGCCCAATTGATCAGTCCAGTCCAACATGTATCATTCTAGGGCCCAATATCTTACAACCATCTAGGCCCCAACTATGGCCCATCTATGGCCCAATTTTCCAAATTGGGCCCAATCCTTCATATGGGCCTTACCCTAAAGCCCAACTAATTACTCTAGCCCATTTGATTATTCTCGGATGGCCCAACACAAAGCCCAAGTGAAATTAGGGTTTCACATCAAATGATAACTAGGGTTAAGTGTTTCTCACTTAACCCATTAAGGGCTTAATCCACTAAGGACTTAATCCATTAAGTCCATTATTGCTTAGGTTAATTTCTGCCAATGATTATTATTTAATGTTTCACTTATTAAATAATTCTCGTGTGTGTGTGTCCTTATAACTTCTCAAATTTAGGGTTTTCTCACTTAACCCATTAAGGACTTAATCAATTAATTCATTTACTCTATTAGATAAATAGCATGGAATAATTTGGGCTTAATTCACAATCCAATCCCAATGGCCCATAAGTGAGCCGAATAAGTCTAAGGCCCAATTACTCACAATTAGGGTTTTCTAAACCCTAATTAGGGTTTTCACTCAAACATGGCCCAATAAGCCCAAAACTAATCTATAGGCCCATTAGGGTTTTTGCTAGTGGGGCACCACCCACTACCACCTCGGGTAGTGGTGGTCTATGGCAGCATACGACGGCGGCCACCACCTTACGGTGGTGGTTACTATTATTTTATTATTCATGCTAATTACAATTACAAGGTTTTTATCCAAAAATAAACACACACACACACACTAACACACTCTAACTAACACACACACACAACCACACCATGGTGGCCGGTGGTGGCTCGTGGTGGCGGTGGCTCTTCTGTGAACTCCGGCTACCCCAAACACCTAACAAACATACAACTAATAAAATACAGCCACACACACCTACACATAGAAAAGACACGCACACAACCACCTTCCACGGTGGCTGGTGGCGGCGGAGGATGGCAACAGCAACACCACCGGCGACAGCAGCGACTCTCATGGTAGCAACAACTGCGGACGGCGGGAAAGGACTAACATCAGCAGCGTAGCCACGAAGGAGGGCATCCGCTAGTCTTCACTGACGGCATAAGGCCACCGACGTCGCTGGGAATGGTAGATGCGACGATGCAACAGGAAACGAGGGCGGTGGAGGCGGCTCCCTCATGGTTTGGTTACGCCTCCGACAACCACGACACGATGGCGATCATCAACAAAGCAGCAGACGGCGACCTCGACGTCATTGGCAACAGAGCAGCAGCATTGAACGGTTTCTTCGGCACTAACGGGTCATGACCTTGACAGAGGAGAAGGAGGAGAAGAATGGTGGAGGCTCTACATTCGCTTGGCTGCCTCAATCTGGTCGAAAACACGAACTAGATGAGTGGTGATAGCGGCCGGCGACTAGGAGGTATAAGGTTGGAGGGATGGCGGCCGACACTTCTTTAGGGTTAGGTTACAAATGAGTCGACTTAATGAATATATACCCGGTCCATGTAACATCTTTCCCATAATTACAACTCTGGTCCCTCCCCTTGGGATCTTTTCCAATCTAACCCAATATTTGCAATTTAAACCCTGAATATCATAATCCATTACAACATAGGTACGAAAATTATCACACAGTCCCCTATCTCCCATAATCTCTTCAAATGAAGTCCCATAAATTACCATTTACTCCCTGCCTTTACAAATACATACAAAACTAATATGGAATTTACACTTTTAACCCTCAACATCGAAAATTCTTCGCAAATCAGTCCGGTACTTACATTTATTAATTTATTTAAATAAACAGGGCGTTACATTAAACCTTGGTTATTCCGGATACTATCCAATTTTTTCAATATAAGGTCGATGCATTTGGTTCCAATCCCTTTGTTCATCCTTGACAGATTATTAGGGCTCCAATTTGTTCATCATAAACTTGAAAAATGGATGAAAAAACCCAGAAAATCTATTACTAGTTTTTGGAGATAACATCCCATATCTTTGAAACTCATGATAGAAGGATGAAGACTAAATGAGAAAAACATCTCCTTCTTTGGATTAAAAACCCATCTCATTCTTCTGTTTGCAAGTTAAAGGACGTGAGATGAAGAGGATGAAGGTTGATGGCTTATATCCAATCGATTTATCTAAGATCAGTTGGGTTTTTTTTTTTGTTTAAAAGGGCTTTTTGTTCATATGCATTTATGAGTTTTGATTTGCAGAAAAGTGACGAAGAAGAAGATTGGAAAGAGAGTCAAAAAGAGAGGGACAGTGAAAGTGGGGTACGGTGGAGAGGGGTGTGGTGGGATTTTGTTTTCTATTTTCTTATAATTATTTAAATATTAAAATAAATAAAGAATATGTAAAAAGTAAATGATAAGGGTAAAATAGTCTTTTCAAATCCACCAGGGACCAAAACCACGGGAACTTTCTGATTTTGGACCTTCCATGCAAGTCAGAAACATTTTGGACCTTATCTACAGTTTTTGCGAATCCACGAGGACCAATTTTACAGTTTAGTCTAAAATATTAATATACCATTACTCTTATTTAGAAAAAAACATCATAAATGGTCCTCGTGGTTACCCAAAATCTGAAGTTTAGTCCCCGTGGTTTAAAAACCTCATAGATGGTTTAAAAACATCATAAATGGTCCCTGTGGTTACCCAAAATCTGAAGTTTAGTCCCCGTGGTTTAATTTTTGGTTGTGTGTGTCTCAATGCTTCGATTATGGTGCAACATCTGTAGGTGCCACCTCCGATGCTGGTGGTGGTTGTGAATCAGATGTTGGGGTAGCATTAACTTTCGATTTAGCATCTTCCATTGAATTTGGCTCAACCTTCACCTTATCAAATTGAGGAGGAGATGGTGGTGCCGGTGACAAAGCATCATCATCAACAAAGTAAAATTTCTTCTCCAAAGGATAATAAAGCATAGCCTCCTCCCTTTCTTTAGAAACTGCTATGAATTTAAGCGGACTCTACCTAGAAAATTATGTCAGCTCATTATCCCAAGAGTGTTGTCATGAATAACATCAACTTCAAGCATATTAGTGAACATATTTTCCAGTTTTTCTGACATTAAACTCCAAAACCTCATTCCAAACTGGGTTAAAATCCCTAGCCACCACAGGGGTCTTCCGTGTGACAACCCGAAACTTTCATCCTATGTAATTGGTCCGCGTATTGTCTTTAAATCTTGAATTCATCATCCTTTGTAAATCTTGTGGTTCCAAATGTGTGTTTTGGACATAATATAGTCTAGTTATGGGTCTTAGGAGGAGTTGGAAAGTGTTTTGCATCATGGAATCGGATCAAACACACCAAAAGAGGTGTGTGCGGCCACACTCTTGTGTGTACGGCCACACACCCATGTGGGCGGCCGCACACCCTCCAGCCTCACACCCAAACATATATACAGATGGATACCCTCTTCATTCATTCATTTGGATGCTCCTTACCCTCTCTCTACTTCCTCTCTCTAAAATCTTCAACCAAGAACACCTTGAAGGCCTCATATTTGTGATCTAGTTCATATTCAAGCTTATTAGTGGTAAACACTTGAATCCCAAGCTTTAAAACTCATCATATTCATAGTCCCTTGAAGGTGTACGGCCGCACACCTTCATGAAGGGGGGCAGCACACATCCAAATCTCCTTAGTGTGAAGAGAAAACACTTCATATGGACTCACAAGAGGAGTGTACGGCCGCACACACACCCTGAATGGCCGCACACACTTGTGCAGCCTCACACACACCCTTCTGGCCGCACACCTCAGCCGCACACCCAATTTCAAGGCCATGCACTCACTCAAAAGCCCACTTTTGGCCCTAAACTTGCATGAATCATTAAGTATGGATCATGAGACACTTGTATTCAGTAATGCCGAGCCCTAAGGATGTTTTCCTATCATGTTTAAGCATGAAAACACCCTAATTCTAACCCAATTATGTGTCATCACATGATTTATAGGGACCATTGGCATTCAGGGCATCCGTTGACACTCGAACTCTACGATAAACTGTGAGTTCATACCCCTTTAATGAACCTTTCAAATTTTTTTATATGTTTTAGGGGGGGATACAAGTCAAATATACACGTTTATGAATATTGATCACATGTGATTCACTACCGTAGTTCAAATCACATGTGATTTACCACTGTCTTATAAAAGAACTTTGCGTTTTCGAAACTACTTTGGACAAATAAACAACTTTCTAAATGTTCCCTTTGGACAAGATTTTTATTAAATAAATTTTCTTATAAAAAGTAACCACACTAATATATTTATATAAGTAAGACTTGAAGGATTTAGGACCGATAGCTCGCCTTATTTCCTGTTCTTGTTTGATTGTGGGCTTAGGGTAGTTGTTATCCGTCCGACTGTCGTTGATTTCTTAGTTATATATCATGTATATTAGTGTTGGATACGAGTATTTTCATTTCATCCGAGGCTTAAACCACTAAATTGGTAAGAACTATACACACTAAGTTAACTATACTAGGTATAGTTAAGGCCACTACTACTCACTATAGCTACAACTCTACACACTATAATACACACTATTACGAGACGATACACTAATAAAAGAACACACTACAAGCTATACAAAAGACTACTACACTATAATACAAGAAAGAGTACTAATCAGGAGATAACACACTAACTCACCACGAGATACTCTATTTGCTACATACTATGCCCAAAGTTTTTCCGACAGGAAGACGACGCTACATGTATAGATCTATACGGGGTAGACACTATTACATCCCGACTGTTAACTTCAGTCCGATCCGTGCAGGCCCAGGGATGCCACTACTTCACTACACCGTGCATGACCGGGAAGGTCATGGGGTCCTCTATTGCTCACACTATCGGTAACATACAAGGAATACACTATATCCACACTAAAATACTAAACTAAAGTCTAATTTAACATCCCGAAGTAAACAAGTATCTATCACTAAAGGGAGTTTGCACCTCTATTACTGACTGCAGGCATAACCTATCTTATTACATTACTTATTGAAGATTCACTAATATACTTCTACAATAAATGGTTTTCAAAGATGAAAATTAATTGCTTCTTAAAGGTTTTCACTTACGATGTATTTCATGGAAAATATAGGATTTTCTAGGGTTTTTCTACTACTCATGAACGTAAATTGCAGCTCTTCATACTATCGGTTCTATTGCATTTTATACAAAAACTCACACTAAACTCTTATGAACTCACCAGCTTTATGCTGATACTCATTTTCAAAATAACTTGTATCCTCAGGTCAAAGATAGACAGGTACAGGTGCAGCATTTTGGAAAAGGTGGAGCATACTAGATCCATCTCTTATTTTTGTATTACTTTTGGTGTTTTTTGAACATTGCAAAACACACTTGTAATTAAACTCACTATGTAAATGAAATGGTTGTATGTTTCTTGTTTTTACTATTATGCAATAGTGATGATATTGTACATGACGTCCTCCACCTCGAAATGTATTTCGTCGTTATCAGTTTTGGGGTGTGACAGATTGGTATCAGAGCATTGTTTATAGTGAATCAAGTATATCAACCTATAAAAGATATACGAACTATAAACACTTCGGGACTAAAACACTCTGACCAAGAATATATACTATTAAGTATTTAAAAGATTTAACTAAGTATATATATACATACACATCTCTATGAAACACAGGAGCCAGTATCACCCTAGAACAGAACAAAAGTATTAAAATTGTTGGATAGCACAATTGGGCTTAAGGAACCTGGTCTGGTTAATGCCATGTGGTGCATTGCGGGAGTAGTTCTGGAGTCGAGTTGCCGCAGGCTTCGAGGGCGAAGCCTAATTTAAGTGGGGGAGAATTGTAATGCCCCGTTCTTAAAGTACTTATTTATGAGTCCCGGGGATTTAAGTGGAAGGGTATTTTGGTCCTTTTATGGGAAATGGGTTTCATCCAAGAAGGTTTCGGACCAGGGTATGTATCTAGAAGCGTAGGGCTTCTCGCCACCTCTTCGTGGATATAAAGTTCATCGAAAACGGAGCTAGAATGAGGGAGTTATGACACTTTGAAGATATTGGCATTTATGGCCCTTAATGGAAAAGGTTGACAATGTAAGCCATGCATGCATGAGACACGCGTGGGTACACCCAGCGTAGGCTGGGTTACGCCCAGCGTAATGAGTAAATGGACGTGGGTGCAAGGTCGAGTATGCCCAGCGTACTAGAGGTACGCCCAGCGTACTCTCAGAGTCTTAAAACCCTTATTTTAAGGGCAACCACTATATAAGGAACATAATGGTTCGCTCCTCAGCCTCCATAGACACTCTCTTACCCTCAGAAACCCTAGATATCCGTCTTACCTCCATTGTTGGGTGTGGTTGGTCTTGGAAAGCTTGGATTAGCAAAGGAAAGCATAAAGGAAGAAAGGAGAAGTTGTCAAAGAAGGAGTGGAGCGGCTGGAACTTATAGATCTGGAAAGACATCATCCTTTGGAGCCTATCTGAGGTATAAAGCTTCTTGCTTGACATTTATATTGAATAGATCTATGTGTTGTGAAGTATTTGATGGGTTTTAGGTAAAACAAATAAACTAGAAAACAATTCCTAAGTTCACATGCAACCTACTTTGGATTTATGTTTTATCTATTGAACATACAACTTTGAATTGCAAAACAAGAACCCTAGAGGAGAGAGGCTATAATCGAAATTTACAAACTAGGGTTTAGTAATTACATACCTTTCAATTGTTATAGTAAACAATTGATGATTCTCTTGATCTTGATCTTGATCTTCTTGGAAGCTTAGCACCACAAGTGTAATGCCTCTAACGGAATCACACCCAAACTAGAAAGAAGGAAAGTAGAGGAGAGAGGGAAGAGGGAGTATGCAAAATTTTGGCCCTTAGGGTTTCTTCAAAAAAAAAAGAGTGACCAAAACATGAACCAAGAGGCTCCTTATATAGCTGAGGGATCTAGGGTTTAGGGGAAACCCTAGTTATCCTTTGCTTAGGGCCTAAGCAAACCCAAGGGCCTTATCCAAGCCCCTATGGACGAAATTATTAGGGTTTCCCCTAAAGATTTCGTCCACCCTTATCCAAGGGGGTTCTAGAGCCTTCCACTCAACTATTAGATAATTGCAAACTAGTCCCTGCACCTTATAATTAATTCTTTTAACCCCGAAATTAATTCTAATTAATTTATGGCTAACAATTAATTAAACAAAATGATTTCTTATTAATATATTAATCTTTTAACATATTAATAAATTCATTTATATTAATTTATTAATCTTATAATAAATTAATATCTCTCCTTTCATAATTTTCTTGTCCGGTTGCTAGGTTTGAGGGCAACCCAAAAGGACTGTGCTGCTATCAATTCAAGTACATACCAATTATAGTTATGGGCTTAGACACCTAATCCAACAGTCTCCCACTTGGATAAGTCTGTAACTATAATTGCTAGTATGCCTTCTAAATTTGACCAGCAAATTGTAGCTTCCAAAAAGCTGCTGCCGAACTCTGACCCAGTCAGTTACGTGTCCTAAGATAAGTGATCATATAATCCTTCGTTCTGCTAGGTATCCCTAGACAAAAGACATGGAATGCAATCAACCTCTTTATCCAGAATCTATGTTTCCCGATTCCTTATTAGTGATGATGTAGGACTTCTAATTGAACACATCAATTTAGTCCTGGCTGGGCCCAACACATAAGTCAACACCAAATCATCGAGGGGCCCACAGATATCGCTTTTTCCCATTAAGGAAAAAGGAACGAATAAACATTGACTCATATGCTTGTATCTTTTACTCATCAAACCATACATGATAATGCGTTTTATAACACCAAGTTAATGATGCGTTTTCGTATTACCAATGCATAGCCGACTTGCAAATTACAACTCATATATCTCTGTTTCAAGATTATAAGATATTATCGTCTCAGTATTACTCGTGATGAACTCCATGAAGTAATACTGTGAGCGAGGGTTTATCCAATACTCAAATCTCAATTTCTAAGTACTCATGAACGTTGCAGCAAAATCTATTGCCATGTCTATCCTTAGACAATCTACAATCCAGTTCATGACAGTCTTGATTCACTACTTACTTCCAAAAGTACGAGCGACTGTGGAGTTTGAATAATCTTATTATTCGGGAAGTAAAACATGCAAAAATGAAACACAATAATTGACAAAAGGTAGAACCCAAACTTATAAATAATACTTTATTATTTAATCACCAAAAGTCAATTACATTTACTTTGTTACAAGTTTCAGAACAAAACTAATCTAACTACTAAAACTAATATCATCTTTCAGTCCTATGCTCCGAGCATGCTGAATATGCTTAGCCCTACTCAGACCCTTTGTGAGGGGATCTGCTGGGTTATCTTCAGATGACACCCTCTTCACTATAAGATGGCCTTCTTCTACTCTATGTCTGATGAAATGGTACTTTCTGTCGATATGTCTGGTTTTACCATGATCTCTCGGTTCCTTTGTCAAGGCAACCGCTCCTTCATTATCGCAGAACAGTTCCATAGGCTCCTGGATGGTTGGAACAACTCCGAGATCCCCGATGAAGTTCCTCAACCAAGCTGCTTCTTTCGACGCTTCACTTGATGCTATGTACTCTGATTCACAAGTAGAATCAGCCACCGTATCTTGCTTGGAACTCTTCCAAGTAACTGCTCCTCTATTTAATAAGAATACCCAGCCTGACTGAGAACAGAAGTTATCTCTATCCGTCTGAAAGCTGGCATCACTATAACCATCTACTCTCAAAGTATCATTGCCACCAAGTACAAGGACCCAGTCCTTCATTCTTCGCAAATACTTGAGTATATTCTTCACGGCTATCCAATAAGCTCTACCTGGGTTTCCCTGATAGCGACTGACCATGCTCAAAGCAAATGCCACATCAGGGCGAGTACATGTCATAGCGTACATGATCGATTCGACAGCGGAAGCATAAGGTACACGACTCATGTCATCTATTTCCTCATCTGTACTCGGGCATTGAGTCTTACTCAATTTGGTATTGCTCTGGATAGGTAGCTCTCCCTTCTTGGAATTTTCCATACTAAACCTCTTTATTACCTTATCCAAGTATGTGCTCTGACTAAGTCCAATTATTCTCTTCTTTCTATCTCTCAATATTCTAATCCCAAGAATATAGGCAGCTTCTCCTAGGTCTTTCATGGCAAAACACTTTCCAAGCCAAGACTTAACTTCATTCAAGGTTGGAACGTCGTTACCAATGAGTAATATGTCATCGACATATTGTTGGATAAGGTGTCTAAGTCCATAACTATTTCGGGTGTGTACTTGACCCGACCCGGCATGGTCCATTTGGGTTGCATGGCACCATGCAATTGGATAGACTAAATGAGAGAAATAACACTTGGAGATTATTAATATATTATAAGTTCTAATATATTAATAATATTATTATTTAATTAGTTTGATCAAAGAATTAATTTGGAATTAATTAAGTGATCAAAGGATAACTAATTAAATATATGGGTTGATTATGTAAATCATTCATATCTTGTATAGTGGGCTAAGAGGCTCCATGGATTATCAAGTTGGGTTCTACCCATAGGATGCTCCATGGGAGTTACAAACCCATGGGTCATGGAAATGAAGAGTCATGACACATTAGGGTTTACATGGTGTAACTCTAGATGTGTCAACACTATATAAGGATCCCATTCTCCACCAAAATCGGCTAGACATAAGAAACTAGAGGGCTTGGCCGATTTTAAGAAGTGTGTATTATCTCAAAGGTCTTTCCAAGAGCATTTGGTGTTGTGTGAAGCATTTGAGGCATCACACTTGGGGTGCTAGGCTCACAAGGTTTCAAGGAACATAAGCAACAACAAGGTAAGTTATTCTATCTTTCATTCAAGTTAAAATTGTTCCCCATGTATGCTAGATAGGAATATAACCTTGGAAATTCAACTTTGCATGATAATTAGACAAACATAGATCCAAGGTTATTAGGGTTGCATGTACACTTAGGAAGTGTTAGAATGCTCAAAACCCATCACATATAACACCAGAAAAGTTACTATACTCCCACTAGCCTTGATATACACACAAAACTCATCTTCACTTCTAGAGAAAGCAAACTCTTTGACTTTCTCATGGAAGCAAAGATTCCAGCTGCGAGATGCTTGTTTCAATCCATAAATGGATTTCTCAAGCTTGCATACTCTATTGGGAAACTTTGCATCAACAAAACCCTCTGGCTGACTCATGTAAACATCCTCCGCCAACTTCCCGTTAAGGAAGACAGTCTTGACATCCATCTGCCAGATTTCATAGTCATGAAAGGCAGCTATGGCGAGCAATATCCTAATAGATTTAATCTTAGCCACCGGCGAAAAAGTCTCATCATAGTCAACCCCTGGGGTTTGAGTGAAACCTTTTGCAACCAGTCGAGCCTTGAACGTATGCACATTCCCATCCATGTCTATCTTCTTCTTGAAGATCCATTTGCACCCAACTGTCTTCCAACCTGGTGCATTATCAACCTAATTCCAAACTTGGTTGTCATACATGGACTTAATCTCGTTGTCCATTGCTTCTTTCCACTTGGAAGCCTCTGGGCCTACCATTGCTTCCTTATAAGTGACTGGTTCATCTAAGTTTACCAGTGTTCTGTCACTTATGAATGTGTCACCATCTGAAGTAATATGAAAACCATACAACTCAGGTGGCACACTCACCCTAGTGGATCTTTGAAGCGGTAATGATTTATCAATCGGTTCAACAGGAACTGTTTCCTCTGGTTGAGTGCTAGTGTCATCTAAGGTTCCTTCATTGGTTGACTCTTGAATCTCTTCAAGCTCAATGGTACTCCCACTGTCCTCCTTGAATATGAGCTCTCTTTCCAGAAAGACTCCTCTTCGAGCTACAAACACCACGTTTTCACTAGGTCTGTAGAACAAATATCCAAAAGACTGCTTTAGGTAACCAATGAAAACACATTTCTCACTTCTAGCTGCTAGCTTGTCGTGAGTCTCTCGTCTTACGAAAGCTTCACAACCCCAGACTTTTATATGTGCTAACGAGGGAACTTTCCCTGTCCATATTTCGTGAGGTGTTTTGGCAACCTTCTTTGTAGGGACAAGATTGAGGATGTGGGCGGCTGTCTCTAAGGCATACCCCCAGAAGTGAATAAGAAGCGAGGCACGACTCATCATAGAACGAACCATGTATAACAAGGTTCGATTGCGCCTCTCAGCTACACCATTTAACTGTGGTGTCCTAGGAGGAGTCAATTGTGAGACTATCCCACATTCTTTCAAATAGTCGTTGAACTCGATACTAAGATACTCCCCGCCTCTATCGGATCTAAGTATCTTGATCTTTCTGCCCAATTGATTTTCGACTTCATGCTTAAACTCTTTGAACTTTTCAAATGTTTCTGACTTATGTTTGATCAAGTAGATGTAACCATATCTGCTATAATCGTCAGTAAAAGTCACATAGAATCGATTAGCATCCCTTGTGGTTGATCTGAAGGGCCCACACACATCTGTGTGTGTGAGATCCAACAGATCTTCACCTCTTTCACAAGACCATGTGAATGGTGATTTTGTCATCTTTCCCAAAAGACAAGATTCACACATATCATCTTATTTTAGGTCAAATGATTCCAACACTCCATCCTTTTGGAGTTGGGCTATGCGTTTCTTGTTAATGTGTCCAAGACGACAATGCCACAAGCATGCCTTGTCTACACTATTAGACAAGTCAATATTAAGTACACTATTTCCTAAGCTATCAACACAAGTCACTGTTTCATACACACCATCACAAGGTAAAGCTTCAAACACAAAAACACCATTCTTATAAACAGAAATTGAACCATTCAAACAATTAAAAGAATATTTAAAACCTTGTCTGAACAATGCATGAAATGAAATAATGTTTCTCGTCATCTCAGACGAATAGCAACAATTTATTAAGTCTAATCTAACATCATTACTAAGCAATAGTTGATAAACTCCGATCTTGGTCACTGGTGAAGACTTTATGTTCCCCATGATCAAGTTTATCCTCCCATGCTCTATCTCCTCACTTTCCTTTAGCCCCTGCAAACCAGAACAGATATGAAAACCACATCCTGTATCAAGGACCCATGAACGAGAAGATAATGAGTTATTAGCAGAAATAGTGTAAATACCTGCTGAGGATGGCTTCACTTTGCCATCCTTGATATCTTGCAGATATTGTGGGCAAGATCTCTTCCAATGCCCCTTTTGATTACAGTAAAAACAAATGGCCTCTTTTGGATCAGAAACATGGGGAGTGGAACCATTGGGCTTAGCATTCGGGAGATTACTAGATGACACAGCTTGAGCCTTGCTCTTCCAGTTTTGCTTGGGAGGACCTTTCCTCTTCTTCCCCTTTCCCTGTCCAATGGCCAAGACAGGGGCACTTGCAGGTGTGGAGGGTATACTTTTACCCTTCATCCCTGCCTCAGCTGTCTGCAACAAGTTGTGTAATTGGGCCAAAGTCTGCTCAGTGTTGTTCAAATGGTAAGTTAAGATAAATTGACCGTAACAATCAGGCAACGAGTTCAAGACCATGTCAATGGCCAATTCCTCATCGAAGTGAATGTTGAGCTTGACCAAACGCTCTATGTAGCATTGCATTCTTTGCACATGAGATACAACCGATTCCCCCTCTTTCATCTTGCAAGCCATGAGTGACTTGACTACCTCAAACTTTTCTTGACGAGCTTGCTTATGGTACTTTTCCATAAGGTCCTTGTTCATCTCAAAAGGCCAGTAGTCCTCATAATACCTCTGCAATTCTGGGGACATGGTTGCAACCATGATGCATGCCAATTTGGTAGCATCATCATAGTGTTTCTTGTAGGCAGCATACTCTTCGGGAGTGGCTTTTGACTCATCAAGTTCTTTGAGCTCCTTTTCAAGGACAAACTCTTTGTCCTCGAATCTAAGCGCCATCTTGATGTTACGCATCCAATCGTTATAGTTGGAGCCATCCATAACGACTTTGGAGCAAATGTTTAGTAGAGAGAAGTTGTGGCTGGAGGATGATGAAGCAGAAGTGTTTCCAGGAGTAGACATCTGAAAAGAAAGATAGTTTTAGTTAGATTTCAAGACACCTCAATATAATAACCCAAAGATATCATATCAAGGTTAGGACCCAACTATGACGATTTACAACTTAGAAATGGGATGCCGAGATCCAAGTTCAAATCTCATAAAGGTAGGTGAATGGCGATTCACCAATTCCACCATTAGACAAAACAAACGAAGTGAAATTCCTAATTCTTTTAAGATACATTAAAACTATTTAATGGCATGTTTTAATATCAGATTATGCTCTACTATTTGTGACTGGGATACCGAGGATCACAAACTAGATGTGAATAACCATGCAAATGTGCTTGGTAACCTTATTGTCTTTATCATTAACTATTGATGTGCCGGTAAACCACACATGCTCCATCAAAATGATAATTATAAGATACCCATTACTACTCTTTATTAGTGCCTTTTAGTGTGCCGGTTAACCACACACGCTCCACTAACGACCAATAAAGCATAATGTGCAATTTCATGGATTAGCATACTTTTCATATTTTTCCTAAAGCAACTAGAGTTGGGATTTTGAAAAATAGTGTTCTAGTACTTTCTTTAATAGCATTATACTTTTAATGGGAAGTAGTTGTCCTATCAAATCCATTCTGCTAACAACCCTCCATTAATCAAGGAAGCGGTGGGTGAGAGTGGACATCCATTCAACTACCATTTTATAGGCAGTTTCCTTATACCCCCCTTATAGACTAGCTTCGTGAATGAGGCATACTAGCGATTTGACTGACCATATTCTTATACATATATAATATTTAACTTTTAATTATAATATATATATATATATATATATATATATATATATATATATATATATATATATATATATATATATAAGGTGTGTTTTAATAACATTTTAAAACTTCAAGGGTTTATATAAATTTTTTCGAAATTTAAACTATTAAATTTTAAATTTAAATAAACCAATTAATTAGATTTAAGATTTATCTATTAATTAACCTTTAATTAATTTATTAAATCTTGTAAGGATTATCTAATTAAATTAAACAATTAATTTAATCCAAATCCATATCCTTTCTAGATTTCGAAAATATGGGGATAGGATAATTTCCTTATTTTTCTTAATTATCCAATAAGGCAACTATTATCCAAAACAAAGAAACCCTAATCTTTATAGCATATTTCGAAATTTTCAAGGGAGGAGGCTAGGGTTTTCAAAACCCTAACCGTAATTTCGAATAAGGTTCTTTGGAGGCTAGGGTTTTCAAAAACCCTTTGATCCACAACCTTAAAAATCGAAAAAAATGGCCTTTAGGGTTTAATAGCTATAAACCCTAATTTGCAATTCAACAATTATAACAATTCAATTTAAAACAAACAATGGCTCTGATACCACTGATGGGTTTTAGGTAAAACAAATAAACTAGAAAACAATTCCTAAGTTCACATGCAACCTACTTTGGATTTATGTTTTATCTATTGAACATACAACTTTGAATTGCAAAACAAGAACCCTAGAGGAGAGAGGCTATAATCGAAATTTACAAACTAGGGTTTAGTAATTACATACCTTTCAATTGTTATAGTAAACAATTGATGATTCCCTTGATCTTGATCTTGATCTTCTTGGAAGCTTAGCACCACAAGTGTAATGCCTCTAATGGAATCACACCCAAACTAGCAAGAAGGAAAGTAGAGGAGAGAGGGAAGAGGGAGTATGCAAAATTTCGGCCCTTAGGGTTTCTTCAAAAAAAAGAGTGACCAAAACATGAACCAGGAGGCTCCTTATATAGCTGATGGATCTAGGGTTTAGGGGAAACCCTAGTTATCCTTTGCTTAGGGCCTTATCCAAGCCCCTATGGACGAAATTATTAGGGTTTCACCTAAAGATTTTGTCCACCCTTATCCAAGGGGGTTCTAGAGCCTTCCACTCAACTATTAGATAATTGCAAACTAGTCCCTGCACCTTATAATTAATTCTTTTAACCCCGAAATTAATTCTAATTAATTTCTGGCTAACAATTAATTAAACAAAATGATTTCTTATTAATATATTAATCTTTTAACATATTAATAAATTCATTTATATTAATTTATTAATCTTATAATAAATTAATATCTCTCCTTTCATAATTTCCTTGTCCGGTTGCTAGGTTTGAGGGCAACCCAAAAGAACTGTGCTGCTATCAATTCAAGTACATACCAATTATAGTTATGGGCTTAGACACCTAATCCAACAGTATTGACACCATTCTTGTCCCAAAAGTCCTCATCTTGATGCATGTTTCGAGTTGGTCGAGATTATTTGTCCTTTCAGACCTTAGGAGAGGTCTTGAGTGAGAAAAATGAGGTCCCAAGGGTTGTGGTTGTTCCATGTGTGAGATAGTAGGTCTTAATGGATTAAGACCTTGGGTTAAGAGCTTTATAGACGTGCCAAGCAATAAAGTTTAA
Organism: Lactuca sativa; assembly: GCF_002870075.4. NCBI lineage: Eukaryota > Viridiplantae > Streptophyta > Magnoliopsida > Asterales > Asteraceae > Lactuca > Lactuca sativa. The sequence continues at coordinate 17,270,180 of NC_056623.2, forward strand.
GACTTTATGAATCCTAGGTATATTTGGCCTATGGATCTGAAGTTTGGACTTAAGAGATTAAGCCATTAAGAACCCATGAGGATTTGAAGTCAGCGAGATTACGCCCCGCGTAGTGATTATGAGTCCCGATTCCAACCCGTGAACTTTGAGTTACGCCCAGCGTACCAAGAGGGGTACGCCCAGCGTACTCCCTCTGTTGAGTTCTTCGTTTTAGGCCTTTAGAGTTTGGGCTGTTATTGGGCCATTAGAGTTTGGGCCGTGGCTAGACATTATGGATGTAGTGTTCTGGACTCTATAATTGTATGGACCTGGGATCTAGGCCCATTTAGAGAGATGGACCCAATTTTGTAAATTGGGCCAATATTGGGCTTTGCTTCGAATTCTGGATCATTAGGCCTTCGTGGGCCATCAAGAGTAAGGGATAAGAGCCAAGTATGTATGTTGGGCCTAGAGTAAGGCCCAATTAAGAGAATGGGCCCAATGTAGCAAATTGGGCCATTAATAGGCCATTGGTGGGCTTAAGAGCTTATCGGGTGATTGGGCCTTTCATATTTTGGTTTTGGGCCTTAGTCATGGATTGGATTGAGTTAAGGGTAAATTGGTCAATTTACCCTTGGAAGGATGTTGTGTTTGGTCTAATGGTTATTTTGCTGCTTCGGATAGTTCGGGATTTTCGGTGAGGCGGTGATTCGGGAATCTGCTTCTTCAGTTCAGAGTTTCGGCAGTTGCGAAGTGAGTTATCCTCACTATATCAACAGGGTTTACGGCACCAAGGCCGACCCTTTATCGGATTGTGATCCGGGTATCATTGTTATGTTATTGCTTTGCTATGATGCATCCTGGTAGTTAGGATGATATATGTTAGAGACCTGGTTAAGGTCGGAATCCTGGTATATAGGATGATGTTATGCTAGTGACCGGTTAGGTCGGTATCCTGGTTAGGATGATGTTATGCTATGTGATCTGTTAGATCGGTTTGATTGGATGTGATTTGTTATATGATTGAATGTTTATGTGTACATGGTTGTTAGACTGGGGTTGGGTTGAGGCGGGCCCTGCTTTGTGCTGTAGGCCAACACACCCAGGGCGAACCGGTTATCCCGAAGGCCCAATGAGCGGTCCGGATAGGTTGTAGGCCCCAAGAGGGCGGACCAGACGTTCCGAGGCTCGGAGAGTGGACCAGGCCGATTGAAGGCCCAGTGCGGGCGGACCAGTCATACTGTAGACTCAGAGAGTGGACCAGGTGGATTGAAGGCCCGGTGCGGGCGGACCAATCACACTGTAGACTCGATGTATGTGGTTAGACTCGGAGGGTAGACCAGGTGGACTGAAGGTCGGTGCGGTGGACCAGACACACAATAGACCCGAAGTGCATGACTGTTATGTGTTCTGTTATGTTATGGCATGTTGTGCGTGTATGGTATATGTGGTTGGTATTTTGGGGGTATCTCACTAAGCTTTTGGGCTTACAGTTGTGGTATATTGTTTTTCAGGTTCTTCAGGAGACCGTGGCAAGGCAAAGGTGTGATCGTACCGCTCCTCATGATTATGTTTTATGATATGTTTCTAGGAAGACTCTGATAATAATTGTATTGAAAACTTTTTTGTAATAACTTTGTGAAACCGGGTTGTTTTTGAAAAGTTTAAATTGGCTTAAATTTTTAGAGTGTTACAATATATCTCATTTTGCATTAAAGGAGATACATATGCAATATGAAAAAATAAAAGATGGTAATATTTGCATTGCTTATAGTTTTACATTGTTGCACAACATTATTTTTTATAATAACCTTTAATATATTTTTGGTTTTTAGGTACAATGACTCCTTGCACTGGTCATTTTATGGCAACCATAGGTCTTCGTGCTCACAATATAAAACGTTTAGAAGGAATGACAATTTCATTAGATCTTATTCATCCACATTGGAGGATTGATACGATACGTCTGAATTCAGAAGATGATTTACACATTGATGGAGCCAAAGAATTTGATGAGTTGCTTAGTGAGTTGTCTTCAAGATATCAAATATGGCCTCAAAGTAAGAAAATTTTTGCTAATGAATTCTATGATTACTAAACTTCTAACTGAATCTGATATATTATTTGAGCCTTTGATTCGCCAACCAAAGGGTAGACCTCCAAAATCAAAAAAGAAAAGAGGAATAAATTCTACCGCACAAGACCCTTCAAGATTTGAGCTTGTAGAATCATCACAAACACAAAAAGATTCAAGTTCTACCCGTGTCGTGCAAATGATCAATTGTGACATCCCCAATTTCACGGCCAGAAAAGACCAATTTGTTTATGCTTTGTTTTTAAAATCAGAGTAATCTTTTAAAGAAAATGGTTGCGGAATTTGTTCCCAAAACAAGATATGATAATAACTTATCAAAACATTTCTCAAAGAGAATGTATTTTCATTTAATAATAAAACCTCAGGATGTCATGTTCCGATACAGACATATAAGCATAAATAGAACTCACATTCAATTACACTAATGATTTATATCTCCTTTAAATCTCTCTGTGAAATATGTCTTCGTATCGATATCTGTGATACAAAAAAAACTGAGTGGGTCAGGCTTGGGAGCCTGGTGAGCATATAGGGTTTTCATCCCACAATGTTATATCATATATTTATAAATATAGAACATTCAAACCTGTACAATTTCACCATATAAAGACAACTCTTATCCCACCCCATCGATCCTCACAACGACACGATCTAAAATCTCGTATCTAAAATTTTCCTCTTTACTTGATCCCTACTCACGGATCTAAAACTAACATTTTCACTTGATCCATGCTCACGAATCTAAAACTAATCTCTTCACCAGATCCATAATCACGAATCAAAAACTAACCTCCTGATCTGATCCATACTCCCGGATCTAAAACTGTGCCCAATCCATACTCTCGGATTAGGGACAATTAACTATACCTTAATCCTGATTTGATCCATACTCCCGGATCTATAAATGTGCCAAATCCATACTCCCGAACTAGGGACAATTAACTTAGTCTTAATCCATACTCCCAGACTAATAGCAAGTTTATCTCTTTACCTAATCCATACTCCGGGATCTAAAACTAACCTCTTGGTCTAATCCATACTTACGGATCTAAAACTAACTTCTTGATCTGATCCATACTCACAATCTAAAACTAACCTCTTGATCTGATCCATACTCACGGATCTAAAACTAACCTCTTGATTTGATCCATACTCACGGATCTCATCTACCCATGTCCTACCCAACATATTTGTAGATATAAAATACATATACAGTTTAACTCATTAAAACCTATATAGTTCATCCATTCCACCAACATCTCAAATAAACAACAATATATAAACACATAGCGCGTATTTCATAGCAAATACTTCATATTTATGTGTTAGAAGAAAGTAACCATACACTCACGGGATCTTCGGGGCTTCAGAACTTTCTTCGGGTCTCGGGAATGATACCGGGGCTTCGGGGTATTTCTTGCACGCAAAACGATGCAAAAATGAGAGAGAAAGGAAGAAATGAGCAATAGAACTCGGCTGCACTCGACGTTTATTTATAGAGGCTGAACCACCGAATTACGCTGGCCGTAGTTTGGATAAGGCCGCTGACTCCCCCCCCCCTTCGGATAATATTGAAATTTATAATTAAATTTAATATTTTAATTATTTAATAAACTTCAAAAATTCATATCTTCCTCATACGAACTCCGTTTTCGACGTTCTTTATATCCACACGTATGTGAGACTATGCTTTACAACTTTCGTTTAGACTCCGTCGGCTAATTTTGAATTTATTTTTAGTATGCCGGGACAAGAAAACTCCGTTATAAATTTATAACTTCTTCATCTGACGTCCGTTTTCGTCTGTCAACAAGATCTTCGATTCTCGTTTAGATTGTTTCGGCTAAAAACCGCTCGGTCTCAAATCGAGTATTCGGGCTGTATACCGCTAAGTCGAAACTTAGAAAAATCATAACTTCCTCATACGAAGTCAGATTTAGACATTCTTTTTATGCACGCTCATAGTTTAACGAACTCTATGACTTTCGTTTAGACCGCTAACGCTAAATATCGCTCTAAAGTAAATTCACTTTTTACATCATTCGGCGTCGTGCCGGTTCTGTCGTGAAACTTCGACAGATCATAACTTCTTCGTTATAACTCGGATTTCAGTGTTCTTCATATGTACGGAATCCTTGTAACATATATTATAACTTAGTTAAGATTATTCATTCTAAATAGTCTTTCATCAAAAATTCATTTTTGACTCTTATCGTCTTTAAATTGACTAGCCCTAATCTACGAACGTTACATCAATGAAGTATATGATAATGTTGGTCATGTACGTCGTGAAAACAATTTACTTGATTTAATTCATATCCCACTTTTTCAAGTGATGATATACCATATGAATAGTTTGATTATTTGATATATATATATATATATATATATATATATATATATATATATATATATATATATATATATATATATATATTAGTTTAAATATTTTTGTTGGACAATATTTTATTGTGATTTGATATGCATTAGTTTGAATAATTTTGTTGGATAACATTTTATTGTTATTTGATTTGTATTGGGTTGAAGTTGTATTTTTTGTTAGAACAAATTACACGAATGGTCCTTAAGGTTTTGTTTTTTTCCTTAAAGTAGTCGTTACGAAACTTTTTTACCTTAAATGGTAGCTACGGAGCAAACCTTGCACATAAATGATCCTTATGACTAACTTTGTTAACATATTCTATTAAGTGTGTGTGAAAAAACAAAAATGCCCTTTGTTTTTATTCATTTATTTTTAATATTTTATTAATTTGAAATTAAAAAAGTGGTCTCTCGCTCTCTCTAGACGACATCTTCCCAACACCACCACCAGAGTACCATTTTCTGATTGAGCAACACCACCAGAACAGTTGTGTCCGCCTCTTTTCCAGCACATGCACAACCTTAATCCATCAACGGTTCAAACCTGCACCAGAAAGATCTCTACCACCACCTGCTCAGATATGCAATTAGGGAATGCAGACAAAGAATATGGTGGATTCATCATGTCTACAACCAAATACAATTGCAAAGTGAGAGAGTATCAATTTCCTCTTCACTATGCCATCCATGATGTTGCCACGCCAAGATACAAATCCGATCATCCATGTCGTTTTTCCTTTTTCTCATAATACACCGATCATCATAGCCATCTCTAACAAGATTTCCATTAAATTACTGCCACTACCAATTGGATAGATCTTTCAGAGTACAATGTTGTTGCATAGGAAGAAATGAAAATAAAATGCTATAATAAACAAACCAACGAAGGCTCAGTCTGCTGTAATTTAAGGAATTTAATGGTCAAAATCCGCCATGGTTGCAATCATAGTTGCAGGTGATGTTTGGAAAAGAGATTTCAAGAAACAAGCACATGCCCTCTGGATTGCCCAGCCAAGATACGAATTAGATCAACAAAATTCCAATTTGCTCAGATGAAACCCATCGTCACAACCTTCGAGAATCGACTAACAATATTTCCTCTTGTCCTTTTGATTGCAATCTGGAAATGGTTAGATCTTAGAACCCTAAATACGAACAGAGAGTTTTCCCCATTGTTGAATCTGGGTGAATAGGGTCAACAAAAATATTACCAGCATCAATTCAAAACTTAATGCAAGTGAAAAAACAAACAAGGGGTTTTCCCCACTGTTGAATTGTTAATGTAAGTGAAAAAATGACAAGGTCAAACAAACACCAAGGAACCAACAAAACCAACGAAACAAACCCCTCTTCATCTGAAAAAATCTCTCCGTCATCAATGGCGGGCGGCTCTGGCGACTGCTGTTGCTTTTGCTTGCTTTTTAGAAGGGGAGAACAAAAAAGGAGGGGACGATGGGCGGTGACGTGTAGTCGGAGTGGTGGAAGAGTACAACAACAAAATGGTGGGTGTTGGGTGGTTCGTCGTCGGCGGTGCGTGGCAGTGAGCAAAGCTGCTCCGTTTTTAGCGTCTAGTTAGGCTGACTAGAAGGAAAGGAGCATAACAACAACAACAATTTACTCAAGGGCATTTGTACTTTCTCTATTCAACAGAAAAGATGGAGAATGGAGGTGACGGTGCTTCTCGGTGGTCACCACAATAACACCACCCTTAGTGGTGTTTGTCCTAGGCAGTGAAGGGAGAGGGAGGGTAGCAGACGACGACGGTTCTGGGTTTTAATACGTAAGAGGACGGAGGAGGTTAGGATACGGTGGTGATGGCTGGAGAGAGAGAGAGAGAGAGAGAGAGAGAGAGAGAGAGAGAGAGAGAGAGAGAGAGAGAGAGAGAGAGTTTTAATATCAAATTAATAAAATATTAAAAATAAATAAATAAAAACAAAGGGTATTTTCGTTTTTTCACACACACTTAACAGAATCTGTTAACAAAGTTAGTCATATGGATCATTTATGTGTAAGGTTTACTCCGTAGGTACCATTTGAGGGAAAAAAGTTTGATAAGGATTACTTTAGGGAAAAAAAACAAAACCTTAAGGACCAGTCGTGTAATTTGTTCTTTTTGTTAAATAGTTTACTATATAGTATAATAGTTTTATCTAATTAACATGTTTATAACATCTATTAATCAAAAACAAAATGCATGCGTTAACCTTCACTGATAAGTATAAATTTTGAATAGGAGTACCCAAACAACTTTTAGTTCCAAAACTTCTCTTATTCCATTAAACAATATTAATAGTTAACTAAATTATTGCCGTCGTAGAATCATTAAACTACTCTTATTCCAATAAACAATATTAAAACTTAATTGATTTATTGACATTGTAGAATATTTTTATTTTTAAACCTTGTCGGTGTATAACAACAAAGCGACTTTAAAATTTACTGAAATCCATATTCACCACAGTTGGTGTAAGAAATAAATAAAAATAAAATAAAATGTAATATATTATATTGGTTAAATATTTTCAAGAAAAATAGTATATAATTGTGAGGCAAGATAACTTTTTAAATTGTTGGAAAAAATATATTTGGCATTGATCATCGTAAAAAAAGGATGTAAAGTTTGGAAAGATCTTTCTTTGTCTTCATTATTTTAATTTCTAAATTAAAATTAAATTAAATTGATTAAGAGTAAGATAGTCCATTCATTAATTATTCCTTGGAAATATTAATCCCTCTACATTTCTAACAATAGTTTTATGAGAACAAAAAAAACCATTTGTTAAATGATAAAGTTAATAAAGAAATAATTTGTGAAATTGATTTTTCCAAATGTAGAAACAGAAGACTGGATCATCAATTACCTCTTTTTCTTGATTTGATGTCATTTTAGGGTTATACCCACTACCTATGTGTTTTTTAGTTTTATGGAAATCATTACATTCTTTCAATATAATAATGGCGACAATTCTGATTAAAGTGCTCTTATTGCATGAAAAAGGAATCACAGTAAAAAAAATGTTTCTTTTCTACTAATAAGTTTTCCATTAAATCACACTAGTACACACATTAAAGATTCATTACCCAACTCTGATAACATGTGAAATGAACTGACAAACAGCTCATCTCATCCCCAATTCAAAAGAAAGTAGCTCAAAAGTTGCAAACGGGTGTTCATTCACAACAACCGCCTATGGAATCCGGAGCAAAAGCTGCTTCCCTAGGAGTGTAGTTGTAGTTGAGCTGTTGAACTACTTCTTCGGTGCTTGAAGCTATAATCGCTTTCAGGTTAGTTCAACCACATCCATCTGGGGTTTTTTACTTTTTAGTTCCTTCAATTTCGCCTCATATCTTCACGAGAATGTAAGAATTGAATTTTTTAAGTCTCGGAGAATCTCATTTTGACGTTTGTCGTTCTAGAATATTATTAATCTATACATTGGGATCTGATTTTTGAAATTCAAACAAAGCAGGTTTCGTTTAAACAATAATGGTGTCGGTTGCTTAGCTTTTACTTTTGTGATTTTTGCTCGAAATGTTAAACACATCAAGAAAATTGCTCTCTGGAAAGAACAAATTTGCACAAATTACGGATATGAAAAGGAAAAGAACAATTCATTTTTGTAAGATGTACACTTTTTTTTTTTTTTTTCTTTTCTTTTTTACACTTTTACAAGAACACTATGATTTGTTTCTAAGAAAAGGCAAGTATAATTCCTTAAAAAGGTATCAACAAGGGCCATTCAAGCAGTATACACTGTTGCTCTTCTGTATTCATCCTAACAGTTTCTTTTTTGCTCTAAATTGTAACCAGGCTGAGCTAGAAGTCAAGTTCTTTAACCATTAATGGAGTTTTTCGTATCATTGTTTCTATTTCTGGCATCGATTTCTGCAATTTCGGCACAATATGTTCAAGAATCGGAACTTGTAATTAATGGAACTTTACCAATATCACATACGGATGCAAATTACATTTGTGCTACTATCGATTGGTGGCCTGATGACAAGTGTAACTATAATCATTGCCCATGGGGGTCGTCATCTGCTCTAAATCTGGTAAACACATCACATACTTTTCCATATACGTAACAAAAAAAAAAGATAGAAAATAATTTCTTTTTTCCATGGTATCGTATTTTCAGGATTTATCTAATCCGATTCTTACAAAAGCAGTCCAAGGTTTGTTTTTTTTTTAGTCCAATCGCAAGAACTTGTTCTTGATTTTTGCTCACTTGTTTTATTGATATGACTTAAACAGCATTTGAACATCTAAGAATTCGAGTAGGAGGTTCGTTACAAGATCAAGTGGTGTATGATGTGGGGGGTATCTCGGGTCCTTGTCATCCCTTTATAAAATTGAAATGGGGATTATTCGGATTCTCTAAAGGCTGTCTTCGTATGGATAGATGGGATGAATTGAATCAATTTTTTGTCAAGACAAGGTTATATTTTCTTTTATTTATAAGAAAAAAAAAAACGTGTGCTTCATTAATTTGATAGAAACTGAACTTGTTGATTGTATTTGTAGATCACTTGTCACCTTTGGCTTAAATGCACTTCGAGGAAGACACCAGATTAGGAAGGGGGTTTGGGGAGGAAGTTGGAATTCCAGTAATGCCCATGATTTTATAAAGTATACTGTTTCCAAGGGGTATCAAATACATTCATGGGAATTTGGTACTTGATTCATCTCAAATCCTTAGATTTGTTTTTACTTATATTATTATATGACACATTCATATCCTTTATTGGTGTAGGAAATGAGTTGAGTGGTAATGGTGTTGGCGCCATGGTCCATGCTGAACAGTATGGGAACGATTTAATTGAACTCAGGGGTATAATTGACAATCTATACAGACGAATCCAACCAAAACCACTACTTGTAGCCCCTGGAGGGTTCTTTGATAAAGAATGGTTTGCAAAGCTTCTTAAGGAAACAGGTTCACAAATTGTCAATGTCATGACACTCCATATGTATAACCTTGGGCCAGGTAATTTCAATTTACATCTTTACCCCTTTGTCATGCATGATATGACAGACTTATAATGCCAATGAGTTTCATTTATATGATTATATCCAGGAATTGATCCGAATCTAGTGAAAAAGATTTTGGATCCCCATTTTTTGAGTAGGGCATCTATCACTTTCAGTGATCTCCATCAAATCATTAAAACGAATGGCCCGTGGGCTTCTTCTTGGATCGGGGAATCCGGTGGAGCATACAACAGTGGTGGTCTTCATGTTTCAGACACCTTTGTAAATAGCTTCTGGTAAATATATATATATATAAATGAGGGCATATTTGTAAAATCCCAGATCAAAAATTACTAAAATATTTTATAGGTACTTGGATCAGCTTGCAATGGCAGCTAAGTTCCACACACAAGTATATTGTCGGCAAAGTTTAATTGGTGGAAATTATGGTCTTCTTAGTAAAACAACATTTGCACCTAATCCTGATTATTACAGGTGATTTTAGTTTAATTTTATTTTTTTTAAACATGTTTATGTTATAAAACTTGGTTATACATGTTTTATTAAAACATGCAGTGCACTTCTATGGAATCGGCTTATGGGGACAGGGGTTCTTTCTGTAGAAAGGAGAAGTGTTGGGCCACATTTGCGCACTTATGCCCATTGTTCTAAAGGGAAAGTAAGTTATTTATTTATTTTATTCGCTATGATCTTGTAAAAATGGTGTGCAAAAGACAGAAATACCCTTTCTCATCCTGATATCATATTTTGTTGTTGTTGTTGTTGTTGTAGGCGGGCATAACATTGCTTTTGATTAACCTAAGCAACCAAACAGAATTCAGACTCTCTATCCACAACATCTTGAACACGAATTTGGTTACACCAAAAGTCACAAAAGTGTCTTTCTTTCATAAACTAAAGTCAACCTTTTCATGGATCGGGTCAAAGTCAACCGATGCAAAACTTACACGAGAGGAATACCGATTGACACCACAAGGAGGTGATATTAAAAGTAAAACAATGCTTTTGAATGGGATTCCATTAATGGTCACAAAAACCGGAGAAATCCCACAAATGAAACCTGCTTTTGTGAATGTGAATTCTCCGGTTTCCATTGCTCCTTTGAACATCAAGTTCATTCAGTTTCCCAACTTCCAGGCGTCAGGTTGTAAATGACGCATTAAGGGTTGTACCTTGACACGGTTGGTGATGTGATTGTGATGTTTGTAATGATGTATCCTCATCCTGTATATGTATAATGAAAAAAATTGTTCCAAGTGTAGAAGAGCTTTGCAATTGCGAAAGAGCATTGTGAAGTTGATAAAGTTCCACTTTGAACCACTTTACTTTGTTTAAACTGTTGTGGTCCAAGTGTCCCCTTTGGGTTAAAAAAATGACACTTGACCACCCTCAACTATGAAAATTTCATAATTAATAGTACGTTACAATATACAACATTATGGTTAGCTTGAAATTCCATGTGATGAAATTGTGTAGATGTTTTCTATTTTTATAAATAAATATTTAGTTAAGATATGAAATGTATATCATATTTTTGGCTAAATGTTGTATTTAACACAAAATAACCAAAAAGCTGTTGGTTATTTTGACATAAATTAAATAAACAAGGATATTTTGTTATACACTACCCAATTGTGTAATTAGCCCTAAAAGTTCTATCAATTTATCTATAAGTTAGTAAAAGCATCTTCAATTTTATACTTTATTTTTAAAATACTACGTATAAAATAAAGTTTATAGTAACAATTTTTAAACCCACTCTAAAGTCTGTTTTACATCTTAAAAAAAGCGTAAAAATAAATTGCATGGAAGATGCCAAGATGGTGTAATTTATACTTCAAATTTCGAGAGTAAATATTTGTTTCTTTATTTTTAGGGTGTAAAATAAAATTGGATTCAAACATTAATTTTATTTTACCCTTTATGATGACAAAAATAAAATAGATTGGAAATGCTCAAAAAAATCTACTTTGTAGTAGAAATCGAAAATATAATTAGTATCAAATTAAAATACAGCGAGGAAAAGAAATTAGTTTCTCTAGCATAAATGGCAAATAAACACAGGCAAGGCAATAGACGCTCTTTCTCTCAGGAAAAAAATGGCAACGGCCGTGCCACCGCCGACTCGAACGACAGTTCTGTCCCTTTTCCGGTCATTTCTGCGATCAGCCCGTCAGTTCCCTGACTACAACATCAGGGAGTACACCAAGCGCCGTACCATCGACGCTTTTCACAGCAACAAAACTCTGTCTAACCCTTCCTCGGTCGCCGCTGCTTTCGCCGACGGAAATTATCAGCTACAGGTTGCCAAAAGACAAGCTCTTGTGTACTCATTCTACTCTCCCAAACTCAAAAGCATCATGGACATCAAGCATTGATCGATTTGAATGGTATTTATATGTGTTGTTAGGGTTTCAAAACCATTTTACGTTACATAGAGTTATAACTGAATTCAATAATGGCTAATCCATAGTTTCTGAAGCTTTATTTTATGGCAAGAAGTTGCTTATAAATCTTGGATATATGATGTTCAATTCCCCCAGGAAATTTATGTTTTCCCTTTCGTTTCTACATTTTTTTTTAACCGGCAAATAGGAGATATATATTAAAGAAAAACATGTTAAACAACCTAGCAAGGAGCTAGGAGATACAAAGCAAAAGAAACAAACGGAAAAAGACCCTATAAAAGGATTAGTACACCAATTACACCAATCCGCTCAACTAATCGCCTTGTCTTCCTTCTGTATTTGACCGACGTATACATTGTAGATATGATTATATCTGCCACTTTTGTTGGTTGCATCATCTTGTTGTTGAATAATCTGTTGTTGTTGAATAATCTGTCATTTCTTGCCTTCCAAATACTCCATAAGTATCCATAACAAATCCCCAATAATCTTCGCATTTTTTTTTTTCATGCAATTGCCCCCGTTTGACGCATAATCTATAACATTATGTAGTGTCGTAAGGTTTGTAAAGGGTACCTGACACCATATTAAGATCCATTTCTTGACAAATTTAGCAAATGTGCATTCAACCAATACATGATCCGCCGTCTCCTCCTTTTCGCCGCACTGAGAACAAATTGTTGAGTTTACTGTTATACCCCTGTTGGAGATGGCCACCGATGCTGGTATACGTCCCTGTTTAGCTCTCCATACGAATGTTGTGACTTTGATGGGTACTTCTTTTGGCCATTTGAACCTCTTAATGTCAATCGGGGCAGATTTGTCGAGTCTATTCCTCATAGCATTTACCTTGTAGTCACCATCTTGAGTTGAAAAATGTATTCGAACATAACGTCAAAAAAATAAATTAATAAATAAATAATATTCGAATAAAACGTCAAAATAAAAAACATTAATAAATTTACTTGAAGAAAATATCAAAAAGATTAGAAAAAATAATTTGAGCAAAACGTTAAAAAATGTTAGCATATATATATATATATATATATATATATATATATATATATATATATATATATATAACAATAAATTTAAACAAATCTAAATCCTTAAATATATAATTAAAATAAATAAAAAATAATAAATAATAGAGAAAATTACATAAATGGTCCCTGTGGTAGAAACATATTACATAAAGCGTCCTTATGCATGAAGGGCAAATATGTCATTTCACATAGGACTTAACTAAAAAAGATAACGCCGTTAGTCAAAAGGACCGTCTTTGCAAGATTTTGAAACCACAGGGATCATCTGTATAAAGAATTCGTCATAAGAACCATAATTGATCGATTTTGTCAACCATGAGGACCATTTATGTAATTTTGTCTAAAAAAGTAATCCATCGAGACCAGGGGATTTGTGGTTCCGCAGGTTTTTTTTCCTGCATGAATTAACTACATGTGCTTAATGATTTCTTCATTTAATTATTTTGTTTGTTTTGATGATTTTTAAAACATAAAATTCGACTCTATTTGTTATCTAACCATTTTATGAGTTGGGCAAAAAACTATTTTTATATGAAATGGTATCACGACAACTCGGTAAACTTTGATTTGGATGTATACCGTCATTGAAACTTTGACGACTTTATGAAATATCAAAGGATGGTCGGCTACAGTGGAATTACACCGTCATAATTAGTTACCTATGTTAAAAAAAATCCGCAAATTAAAAAAGTAATAAAAAATTAACAAACTATTTGCAAATTTCAAAAAACAATTTCATGTAATAATTAGAAACGTAAATGAACCGAACGAATATGTTCATTTAAGTTAGTCGAACAAACAAACGGATAAACAAACAAGTGCCTTTCCTCTTTGAGGTCGAAGGTTCAAATCTCGTCGTGAACATTAGTGAATTAAATGTTAGCTTAAGAGTAGATTATATATCTATATTTGCCGATTAAAAAAAACAAACAAGTTTTCTTATTAATATTCGTTCATTTAACAAATTATCTTGTTCATGTTTGTTCGTTTATGTCCGTGAACATACATAAACAAACATATAAGATAGTAAACAAACATATATGAACATAAACAAAACTAAATGAACAAAGATAAACGAACACAACTAATATATGTGAACATAAACAAACATATAATATAGTAATATAATAAAAAATAATTGAACATATATAAACATAAATAAATTTAAGCGAATGAACATAAATGAATGAGCAAGACTATTGTTCATGCGCGTTATTTTAACTAAACGAGCACGAATTTGTATTCATGTTCATTTATTAATAAATAAACAAACATAAACGAACTTTCTATCGAACGATTCATGACGAACGTTCAGTTCGTTTACAACCCTAAATTTAATAGGTTTAAGTTTTTCAAACTTGAAACGTAAAACCACCCAGGAACCTAGGAACCTAAAACGACTACTTCAAAATTAAGACTTGATAAAATATATATATTTTATTTTTTCTACATTCAACTTGGCCTTGTCATTTTGGTAAGTTAAATGATGTATATGTGATTATTATCTACAACACCAAATAAGACCAAATTAGTTGGACAAAATTTCGTTTTCAATAATTTATTATTATTATTATTATTATTTTCAGCTCGAAAATGAATAAAGAATAAAAATATTGATATCGTTAGGGAACGATATCATTTGAATACGTCCTGAATGATCATATTTTCATATCCATATGGTTAGAAAACTATATCGTTTCAAATTCTTTTGATTTTTCAAATCTTTATCTTGAAATAACAAAAAGGTGTGGAAGTTCATTTAAGAGTGTATTTATCCAAAGAATCACAGTGAAGCCTAAAATAATCTTTTCAATTATGAATATATATTTTCTGGACACCGAAGCTTGTTGATACCCTCATCCTCGTAACAAATCTTATAAGTACACTATAATTGCATGTTTTCCATGATTTCATTTGACACACTATGATTTATTACCTTACAAATTGGTATCTACATCAATTTATTTCAATTCTTTCATGTAATGATATACAAATAAAATTATTTTGAGAGTTGGTGATCAACCTAGAAAAAGTCATCTCTGCATCCCCAATTTGCTAGGTTACGAGGCATCTATCATCACAACCGTTGATACATGGTTCAGAGTTTCAATATGAATTCAAAATACGATTCGAAAGATCATATATGGCTGTGGTTTTATCGTTTCAAATGTTTTGCATTAATATACTCTTGAATGGTTAGATAAAAGTTATATCGACTTTTTTGGATCAATACACTAAATAGTATTCTTATCCTAAATAGATAAAAAGATAAGTTACATATTGATCTTTCAGATTAATCGTAACATTTTTAATAGTTTGTTACTGATGAGAAACACCATACACCGTATATATTAGGCATTGATGGATGGTTAATAAAACCAAGATCACATTTAAAAGATTAACCTAAAATATTGGCTTGTTTATTTATAGAACATGAACCTAAACAAAAATCATTGTTAATCTGTTTTTAATCCTCTTTAATAAATGAAGGTTTTTTTGCCACTTGTCAAATTCTCAAGAGTTTTGACACATGTAATTTTGTGAGAGTTTTAAAATTATTATTTTCCACTTGTCATTTTTTGGGAATTTCCATTTTGTAAAAATAAATTTCCATAAAATTCTAATGAGTTTTACAAGGAAAGATAATCATTCTATTAATTTGATAATAAAGTCTCATAAATGTTTTAAATAATATTTGATTTCTTTTATAGATGTTCCTAAAGATTATATTATGTTATGTAAAAATATTATTTTATAAAATATTTAATGTTTAATTATTGATATTAAATTTTTATTTTTAATAAACCCGTGTAGTACACGGGTTTCACACCTGGTTAATAAATACTTTAAAAATTAACTAAGTCCATAAGACCATAACTAATTCTAGAAATAAGCTCATTCTCAATCTATTCAAATGTCTAAATTTTAATTAATAAATTGTCTACGTCATCATACTAATTTACCTTTTGAATTTTAGAATTTATTTAAATCTTCAATTCTGCAACTCCAAAAAAAACTTTTCAAACATTATGTTAATTAAACTCTATCACAATTACATAAGTAAAATACATAATAATTTTAGCATGTTAGTATATGTTCCAATCACTTCTTATAAATAGTCAAATCATGAGGGGTATACATACTCATTCATTCACATAAAGGGGTATAGGAAGCAATTGAGAAAATAGTATAGAATTAGCCTAATTTGAAGTGTATGATACCTAAAAAGCAAAATAGGCTAAAATCATTGCCGTTGATCTGGATGATTTTGTCTAACAACCAACCAAATTTTATTAAAATAATAGATATAGTTTTTAAGTATTTTGATAAAATTTTCTTTATTGATAATATGGATCATATCTCTAAGCTACAAAACTCCTATGAAATGTAAAAAAATCTGTCCTTCATATATTCAATACTACCTCAACAACCATTGTGACAACTCAACAATGCATCATCTCATAAAACTAGCAAACGTAAAATCTAAAACCCTCAAATAAAATTGGGATGGTTTAGTATGAGGTAAGTTAATTAATAAAGACTTAGTTTAACATCATCAACCACGTGCTAAAATCTAAATATTAGTGCTGTAAAACAACAATTAACAGTTGAATTTTCGATTAACCGTCTGTATCAAAAAAAGCATTACTGTAACCGATTGAAAAAACCGAAGTTTTACTATAGTTTCATTAACCAAATCCCTAAAAAAGCCAATTGTGTACATATATTTTCTTAAATCTATAACTTCGACTCTACTGCTTGAGTTACATGCATGAAACCATGTTTGGGATAACCCCCGATTTATAGTAAAAATAGCGATACAAAACATAGAAGTTGTTTTGTGTTTTCGAGACCATTAATAATTTGTAGAGAAAATGTAGATGAAGAGTTAACCTCTGCCAAAAACCAAAAAACCTGTATATATAATATAGATATCCGACAGTTAATGGCGGGAAAAGTTGTGCCTTTTGGGAACAAAAACGTGCACTCCACACCTCCCAAACTCACAATATAGCATATAGACTAAGTTCACCATGTCTCAAATTACTCTCCATCACACACTAATTAAATAGTTTGATGACACTTTGGTTTCAGATATACACTCGTAGTACAAATGTGTTATAAAGCATAAAGAAATGAAAAACCACGCAGCATTTTTAGGAGTTTTACGATTGGAAAACTTGCTTAATTTGTATATACTATTAATTAAACTTCATTTTCCTACATATTACATGACTTATGTTCCGGGTGATAGACTTCTTGAACCATCATACTTATCTTTTAGTCATAACCTAACCACTGTTCTTGAGAAAGAACACTTAATTATAGTTTACAAGAATGAGTGGCTTTGTACAAACTAAATGTAACGAAAAAGAAAACCATTAAAGTTGGTATCTTTTGTCCAAAGTCGTTCATTCATGCAAAGTGTAATGTTTCAGGTAATTTTTAGCAAGATCGAACAATGGTTCAAAAAGTCGGGAAACATAAGGTGAAGAATATTTACGTGAGGTTTAGTTATGGAGAGGGTTGGGTCCTCCAGGAACTAGTCTCTTCTCTGTGCCAAATCTTGTATCCTTCTCTTCAGATAGATTCTTGAACAGCAGTCGACATCGTAGGCAATAGCAATTAGACATGGTAGATGTTCTTGAACCTTGAGGATGGTGGTTGTGGTTGCCTTCACGGTGGTTCACCGGAGCTTGTAACGTGGTTGCAATGAGGCAGCATAGATAGGCAGCTGCTAGAACCTGATGGCCGGAAAATGAGGTCTTCATGGTGGTGGTGGTGGTGATGGTGTCTGTGACTAATATATATATATATATATATATATATATATATATATATATATATATATATATATATATATATATATATATATATATATATATATATATATATATATATATATATATATATATATATATGTATATACAAGGTATCCATAAATAAGTTGTTTTGGGTTGTTACGCATTTAATGAATGAATCAAAGGTATTTAGTATGTGTGACATTTCGGGATCCATGGAATTTGTCAGGCTGAGGTGGTTTGTATACAATAATACGACCAAAGAGGCTATGGTCCAAAGCTTACAGAAATACTTAATTCGTATGTTTGTTTCAAAATGGTAATTTCTGCAGCATATTGAATTCTAGGCAGAAGGCCCCGGCCGGGGTTGGGTTGGGAGATGGAATTCTCATTTCAATTCTGTATAAAGAATTTTATTGTAATCTCAGCAGTCAGCAGTACCTTTCCTGGGTTGCTCAAACTAGAACTCATTCATGATGTTACATGACAAATAAGACTCATCAACTCTACAACTCCTTTTAAACAATGTACAACTACCCAAGCTTCACAACTGGATATACAAACTCAAATACTATTAATGTTTCTTTTTTGACTTTTTGGGAAAAGAGACCCACCTCTCATTTCTTTATTCACTTAATGGTTGAAAGGAAAAAAAAATTAGTAGATGGGAAAACAGGGAAATGGTCACTCTCTTAATTAATACATTAACTCGTGTTTTTTATGGCTTAACCCATTAAGTCGCTATATTGGGATTAAGTAAAAAAGAAAGCCATGTGTATAGCTACCCATATTAAGCTCGTTAAGTAAAAAAGACAATACCTTAGTGGGAAAAATGTAATCTTTTAAGATAATATGTTTGTTTCTTGTTTACTTAATGTAAAAAAAAACGTCATAACAGAGAGTTGAAGAATTGAGGTTCTTCCCGAGTCGTAATTTTTTTTTTACAATCTTGGCCTCATATCTGTCATTTTGTTAGATATTTTAAAACATTATTTATTGAAACGATATTTAAGGAAAAAAAAACACAGGTTTAGTCATTGATATGGTGCAGGTATGATGAGTGATGAGGATGACAGTTGATAGTGTCAATAGCTAATTCGCTATTGCAAGCGAAGCATTTAAAGCTACTCTCTGCATAGCAACAGGCCCTAAAGACGGGTGTGGGACTGGGTTAGGTTAAGGCATGCATTGCTCTCTCTCTCTCTGTCTTCTAAAGTTGGACACAAGGCCACCACTTTTCTAATAACAAAAGATGCGACACTTTTTCAATTATTATATGATTATTACAATTTCAAATCCACATAACAATCAGTCTTTCAATCTTTACAAACAACACACCCGTCAATACTCAATTTCCATAACGTCATATGTGTAAAAGGATGTTCGATGTAGAAAGAGACTCTTAATTATATTCACACAAAGGTAAAGACGTTGCTTCCATAATTCCTTATTCCTAGTTATGATTATCTAATTATGCACCACCATTCTGCCTTGTTTATTAAAGGTTAAAAAAAATACTCAGTTTTAATCAACCGACTCATCATATAACCTTATCTCACTCTTATTTTATTTGTTTATTTTTCCTTGAGCAATTAGAACATGTCAAACGCTTTAAATGAGATATGTAATAAACAATATATGGGTACTAAAAGAATTCCAATGGCATAATAATCATGTGCATACATATGTAAATCTTGTAACACGAAACACATCATACAAAAAGGTAACAAAATAACAGCAATTTATTTTCCAAGCAAACGTCGAGTACGTTGATTAGCACCTTTAACTCTGAAATTAAGTTCATCCACATCATCTTGAAGAGGATCAAGAGCTTTGTTTTGCCTGCAAAAAATTAAATTTTATTTTCAGGAAATCAAGTAACAAAAATTAACACAAACTTTTAAAATCTATATAGACCTGAAATTAAATTTAAAAGAAAAAAAAGAAACAAACCTTTCGATCTCTGAACCCATGTCAACAGCCATTTCCTTAAGTTCCCCAAGTATGTTACTTAAGTCCGAGAGGGCATCATCTTGCTTTGTTTTCTCATACTGTTTAAATCACAAAATTAATTATTAGAATTCAGAACCTCATAAACAAGTTTTTGATCTTTTTCTTTTTACTTAATCAATGTTTGTCTGGAATAAGTGCTGTATAAACAAAGACTTTTCTTTTGGGGCCGAATGAATATGGAAAAATGATCATTTTACCCTTCTGTCTAGAACTTACATGATATTTTCATATTTTTCTGATTTTGACAACAAATGCCTACTTGCAATCTTTTTGATTTTTTTTTTACAATTGCATGATATTTTTTTTAATACTATTTGAATATATGTCAAAGGTTTGTTTTGGTAGATTAATAACTACCTTTTGTTTTCATTTTTCATTGCTATTTCATACTACATAAGTGTTCTCAACAATAATTCTAAATCCTTATAACTTTTTTTTTATTAATTATCTTTAAAAAACAAGGTAGATAATAAATATTAACGATATAAAAAAGGAGAGTCTGCTGAAAGGGTAGCAACGTAGAAAATGCTGTCTTAATGGATAAAGACACCCATTAAGTCCATCTGTTTATATTAACTCAAAAAGAAACGCCACTATATATTTGTCCAGATTAAGTTGTTTTCACATAACTCCATTAAGCCAAAAAGAAACAACAAGTTAGTCCGGTAAGCCATATATGAGTGTTTCTTTTTTGGCATAATGCAAAAAGAATGACTTAATACAGAAAGTAAGGAAAAAAATCCTAACTTTTTACAAATTTACCCTTATTTAGTTTTTTCTTCAAATTCCTCAAGTGTGTCTTCTTTTTCTCAAATAATTTTTAAACAAGATTTATCAAGACAACACTTAATTAGAAAAAGAAAGAAACAAGATCTTTACATACCTCAACTTTCTGCAATGCATTTGTAGGTTCAGAGGGTGGTGTTCTTGAATGTGATTGTCCTTTAGTTTGGGTGGTTGAAAGTCCAAGCTTTTCTCTTTGTTCCAAATGGGCACCTTTTCGAAGGGCAGGATCATCTAAAAATCACAAAAAACTTTAATAAAAAAACTGTACAAAAAGATCACAAAACAAAATGTCCAATCTTTAAAAAAACGCATCAACACATAAATTGTTCTATGATTATCACCTCTTGTAATCACAGGCCCTTTTATTGCATGACCCTTCTTCGGTTTCCATGTCCTAGAGAAAATGCCCCCAAGACTTCCTAACAGCTTCTCACCCTGCATCACAAAGTATAACTTCAAAATCCATCTACGATTTTTGGTGATGAAGATGAGGAGGGCATTCACGTCTTTTGCATAAACAATAACAATAACAATAACAGTAACAGTGAGAAAAGAGTGATACCCTGCTAAGATCTTGTTCTATATCAGCTGCAGTCATGTGAGTGCGTGTGATCTGCTCACCCTGTTGATGCAAAGTGATCATAGTTTTAGTAGCATCTTCTCTTATGTTTTCTGCAATCTTTAAGGCACTATTCACAGTTTTTGTAGTCTCTTCAGCCTTATATGCAGCATATTGTTCTAGTTCTTGTACATCTTGGTTCTCAATTCCACCAGAATCAACAAAATCATTCTTATACTTGTTTCTTGATGCATAACTGAGTTTGTATCCTGATCCTTTAACTTCATCATCATCATCAAAAAGAGCAGCTCGGGAATCTTGGGTTAGTACAGAAGGTTCAGATGAAGTTCTCCTTGCAGGATTTGGTGTTGACTTTTTGTCAATCTCATCATCGGAATCGAATGGGTTTGAAGCATGTTGACCAGGGAATCCAGGGTCAACTGAGTTGTGTTTGGTAGGTCTATGGAAATGAGGTTTCTTGATCCCAAACATGGTGGATCTTGTTATATAGATTTTGCAGGGTTCAATTAGGAAAGAATCACACGATATTCCTGGAAAAACAAAAATCAAATTAGAAATTAGATGGTAGTTTTGAAGTGAAACTTTTTGAAAATATCAACAAGAATCATGATATTTTTGTGCAATTATTCTATCACAAAGAGCAGAAAATAGTGAATTTTTTTTCAAATTTTATAATACTGTTGATATATTGTGCACTCTTGTTTGGCTTAGCTTTTGTTTGTAAAAGGACTTTTTATAAAAGTTGTTTTTTATAATGCGTTTGGATTAGCTTTTGAAGATAAAAAGTCAAAATTAAAGTGTTTGGGTTGATTTTCAGGAGAGAATAGGGAATCATATGCTGTGAATGAAGAATTGATTAGGATAGATGGGGGTATATTGGTAATTTAATATTTTCACTGTTGAAAAGTCGAGAAAAGTCACATAATCGTGACTTTTCAAAAAGGCTCAATTTACTCTATTGTAAAAGTTCTTTTCCCTTAAACAAACATCTTTTTAACTTTTTATAAAAGATAAAAGTAAAAGTCATTTTAAAAGTTAATACAAACACCCTTACATTTTCAAATTAAGTGCACCGAACTCTGAATTGCTCTGATTTATCAGACATCAGTTAGCCAAATATAACAAGAGAACAACAAATCCGTGGAGGTAAAAGAAAAAAGAAAACCAAAAATTCCCAAATTTTTAGGTCATTCAAGTGCATCAAGTAAATCAGAGCAAAATAAAAATCAACAAAAGAAACGAAGCCCATATGAATTAATAACAAAATAGCAAGAACACTTAGCAGAAACTGATCATAGTAATTCTTTATGATTTGGTATGTTCTAGAAGTCGAACGTTAAACCTAAACGACATGAAAAACAAGGGTGGATACACCCATTAGAGAAATCAAGGAAGGAGACAAAACCAACATGAATTAAGAGCATATACTGCAAAAAATAGTTTCACAGAAACTGATTATATGGATCGTATGCGAGATGGGTGTGTTGAAAAAGTAAAAAATATAAACTAACAAACACAAGAAATATATGAAACTGGTGAATTTGCGGAGTAGTACCTGAGATTCTTGAACAAGAAGAGACAACCTTCAATTCGGGAGATGCGAGAGAAGGTATTGTGGCTGCTAAAGAGATAATATCTAAATGAATTGAAACTGAAAGGGGGAGAAACGGAATTTAAAGCAATTTGGCAAATGGGGAAAATTGAATACTAAAGAATAGTTCAATGAAAAGTCTACGATGGGTGTCGTTGAAAATTGGATGGGAGTAAGATCGTGATCGATGTCTGGAAGAATTGAAGAGATCAAACTTCAAAGAGGATATAGCATGGAAGAGAGGACAAGCGCGTAAGATCGTGGACTTTGAATTGGACTCCACCTTCACTTGATTTTGAATTCAAGTACTGTACAAATTGATTTATCCAATATAAAAATAAATTTTACCATAGTTTTGTTACTTTTGTGACTTGGTGTAGTATTTTCTGGAGTTCACATTTAATATTTGAACCAACGATTTGTAGTATAACGGTATGTCCTTGGTAATAGGTTGAGAACCAAAAGTGTAGTTTTTTAACCTTTTTTTTTAAAATTTTTTAACTATCAATATTTTTAATTTAATTATCATCGTACAATGAGTGAGATGACAAACGAGCAACAAGCTACGCCGCTAAGCCTTTTTTGTATGGTAAACCTAATTCTTTCAAATATTACATACATGAATCTCGGCGATATAACATTGTTATGCATGATCCGTTGTATTCTATTAAGAAGCTCTACTGCATCCGATGTGAGGAAACCAAACGTATCAAATGCAAATGATATGAAAATTTGTTGATTTTTTATGCATGATTTATCATGTTTTGTGACTTTGCATGTAGCAGCTTTTAAAGCAGTCTGTCTCGCCGTGAAACCCCCAGCCCTCAAGCCCACGAGAGGGGATACCCCTGTAAGGTCCACATATGCGTGTTTTCCTCCGATCCATCCAAAAATCAAAATGTCAATCGGTTTGAGGGTTGACTTTTCTTCTGTCGAGTCAGTCAAGAAATTAACAGGTGCCTCTTTCTTAGCGGAAACCCCGACATGCTTAAATATGTCAAACAAGACATCCCTAACCGTATTGTGCATGCATTTGAACCCTGAGAGTTCTTTATAGTGAACTGCATACTCTCCAAAAGAGTCCAAACATGTCTTGCGACACACCAGACATATCTCGTCAGCTGAGAATATTTGAATTATGAGTCGATATTTGAGGATAGTACGATACTCCACAGGAGACAAATGTTGGCCAAGCATATCTATAGGGATAGCTAGAAGAAAATCTTGAGCATGTGGTGCACGTAAGCACTGGAAAACCGCTTTCTATCGAGCCGTCATGTCGAGATGCACTTCCATATCTTGGACAATTTTACGAAAAAGAGTAGTCACCAGTGTATTATGGGATTTAGGGGGCAGTGTCTTTAGTAGTAAAATTGTTATCGTCAAAATCTAGAAGCTTGTTACGAAGAGAAACCAATGCACAATCATAATTAGAATCCATACCATATATATCACTATCTCGTAAGATGTGGTCTTGCAATACCCAAGATTGGGCCCTTGAGGCAACAAAAGCATATGAGGTAGCCTCTACTGTCGAGTATAAACCCAAACCTCCAAACCTAATGGGTAAGGAAGCAATTTGCCACTGTATGTCGCCAAAGAAAGGGTCACCACAAACCACAATGTCCTCAACCGTCCCGCGCAACCCATTATCAAAGAATATTGTCGCCTCCTCCATGTGAACGTGTTGACACGTCCTCAGCCCAAAGAAAAGCTTAACAATACCCATACAAGACCGAAGCAGAAGAAGCTCACTCTGAGGGTCAGATAATTGTGGAAGAAGGCGCATCATGTCACACCCCCAAACTGGAACGGCGAAAACGTTCGAGGGCAGAGGACGTCATGTACAGTATCACAACAATTGTATAATAGTAATCAAAGCAGCAACAACAATCATTGTATTAATAATATAGACTTTACATTGTACTTGATTTACATAATGTTTGACTCCAAAAGCAAAAAAGCAAAACAAATACTTGAAGCTACTATGCTCCGTCTTCTCGAAACCTGTACGTGTACCTGTCTACTAGTTTCCTGAGAATACAAATGATTTTGAAAAACATCAACATTGAATGTTGGTGAGTTCATAAGCATTTTGTTTTAGAAAATAAGTTCTGTTCCTTGAAAATGTTTGTGTGTTCATTCAGAAAATCCTATACTTTCTCAATAAAATGGAATGTAGTCTTAGGCCTTAAGACCAAAATATATATGTTTCTTATTCTTAAAGAATATAATGTAATGCTTTGATTTCATAAAAGAAATGTGCCCCATATTGGTTCCTACTATGGTTCCTAACCTAAGAGTAAGTAATCGTATTTATTTCCAGAAAATTGAATTGTAAACTGTTTACTAGTAAAATAATGATGTTTATTCGTGGAAAATCCTGTATTTTCCATAAAACCGAATTGTAGTCTTAAACGTTCCAAGACCGAAAAGTATAAGTATAACTGTCATACTTAGTTTAATGATACGTAGTTTTATTAATAAGTAAAACTAGTTGAAGACGTGTTTGTACTGTAACCAGATATGATGTTGATACCCTTTTATGATCACTTTGTCCATACGAGTTATATAAAATCGAGGTTGAACAAGCAGTTGAATTGGTGAATCTGCCCTAAGCCCACAACCAAACAAGGAACAAGAAGTAAGGCGGAAATCACACATTCCACTGTCTACCGGACATAAATTTTTATATAACCCTGACGTATACACTAAGTAGCCACATAGTGAATACCCCTTTAAGTCTGTTTGAAAATATATCATTACGTAAATATTTAGTTAATGCTTATTGTGAGTGTTCATTATAATCATGCTAATATGACTAATGGCCTGCACGACGTTCTTCAGACGTCGGAAAGTTATGAAGTATGTCACCCTAGACTTGCGGGTCTAACTGTATCGAACAACTGAGGTACGGAGTTGTCAATCCCGTATAGATCTATACACAAACTCATGCTCTCCCTCCAGGAGGCTCTGTTATAATTCAAGATTTTAATGGGTACCATGTTTGGTACAATGAAGGAGTGACTCACAATCTCATATTAACTAGTTTACATAAAGTGTGTTGAAGTTATCTTTTCCTTGTTGTCGTTTGTATTATCCTTTTATAGTATTCACAATGTATAAAATAATCATATTTTTATATAATTATTCCTTTGACCCAACAGAGTAAAATAACGTGATTACGTGAATGTTTCCCCAAACTATACATATTATAGTTTATCTTGTTTGTTTGTTGAAAATAATTATATAATCATTTATATAAATACATAGTAAATATCTTGTCTAGATGTTTTTAAATGAATTTGTCCTTAAAACTTACATCTAACACAAGTATAAAAACATTTAGTACGACAAAAACAATTTCTACTTTTTGACTTTTCTGTCCATGTTTTTATTAAAATTATAGAAAAATCATCGTAAGTCGAAATTTGGATCCATAAACTCTCAGGGGTTAGAAAATGAGTCTATTTTGTCCATAATATTTTTCCCTGGTCTTAAGTGGTTCCTAACCAGAGTGAAAATGTTCATATTTACATACTAGTCCGAAAATGTTTTGAAATGATAGACAGTTTTGTAAAAATCACCATAAATTGTAGAAAAATTGTATGAACGCGTGCGAGTAGTCCTTAAAAAGGTATAGACCTTAATTATTTGCATATTGAGCAGTTTTGAAATATATATTAAGTTTAAGCAGGGTAAAATAGTCCGTGAACAGATCACAACTTTTCTGTAAGAAGCTGATTTTTAAGCTTCGATATGTTTAGTGACCTAACTTGTATTTTTAGTTTACAAATCCTTTAGATCATACAAATAGGATTTTTTTACTTGTATCCCCCCTAAAACTTGGAAAAACTTGAAAAGGAAGGGGTATGAACTCACCTTGATTGGATTTCTTAATGGATAAAGAGATGAAGATGAATATCCTCAAGCTTAGAACAATTGAAGATGGTTAAAGAACACTTGAAGATGGTATTACCCTATGGAGAATAACACATATAAATGTGTGTAAATGTAACAAAACTAGTATAAATGTGTATAAAAACACTAGATTAACAAGGAATGCTTACCAAAAATCCTAGGAACCAACTTGGAGGGATGGATCTTTGGAAGACTTGAACTTGTTCTTGAGAGTACTATGGAAGAATGAAGAAGATGAAGTGATAGATGAAGATGAAGAGAGAGAGGGGGAAAGGTGAACAAAGTTTTATAGGGGAGGTAGGGTGGGTAGGGGGTAAGGGGTGGGGTGAGGTGATGTTTGCATTGTTATATGTTGGGTAATTGTCTTGATACATGTTGGATTGCTGGTTAATGTTTTATGTTGGGAAAAGATGTAACAATCATGTCACTAAGTTAACTCTTCTTATTTTTATAAAAATCTAGGTAATTTATAAAAGTAGGGTAATTTTTATAAAAAGGTGATATTCTTTATAAAAAGTGTGGTATTTTTATAAAGAAAATATGGTATAAATGATGTATAAATATTTAATTTGAATTATAAAAATTCAAATTGTTAATAAAATCATTATTATCAAAAATAATAATATGTTACACGAAAATTAGGTTGATCCCTAAATTCTTTTCGTTAAAAGTTTGGCGTTTTAGGCCGGGTATGGAATTTGTCGTATTTGGTGACGAATTCACCAAAAATTTGTATTTGTAGCCTTTGTTATGAATTTTCCATGTAGTGTAAGGATTATGAATTCCACTACATCGTGTTATGAATTTTGTTTATACTAAAACAATATAAAATTGAATTATCGAATTGTTACAATACTAACCTTATTTAGGGTTTATGTTCTATAATTTCCAATAAGAGTGGTGCTTGTATTATAACTTGTCAACCATACATTGGACGCATTAGGGAATATCACAATTCACCTAAAATTCTTATACAAGTTGATTTGACCTGGTTGAATTTTGTTGACTTTGTTTGACCCATAATTGACAGTTGTCACACATCAAATTCACAACGTTTTCAGCTCTGTTTATGGCTAAGCTACTAATGAAACTAACAGCTCCCCCAAGAAGTTTCACCCCCAAAGGCGGCCTATCGATGCCAAACGGGAATAGCCCCTCACGTAGCTTCCTACCATCACACAAGGCCAAAAGAGCTAGATTTTCTTGATATTCCGTACATAGCTACAGAAGACAAACAGACAACAAGTTGAGCCGTAAGAACTTTTGGATGACAAAACTAATTTTTTTGAAGATAACGTCCATTGATCTAGCGGATATTACATTAGTATGTATGTCCCGTTAGACTCTGTTGAGGAGCTCCACCGCCTCTTGTCCGAGAAAACCAAAAGTATCAAGTGCAAAAGCTATAAACACATTATTGGTTTTTTTATTTATATTTTCCTATCCATTATATCATAATTTGATGGTAGGGAATATGATTTAATGGACCTTTTCAATTGCATGGTTTATTAATGGGTTAATGACTTATAAGGCATGAACTTTATCTAGTATACACAATTAGTCATCTCTATATTTTTTTCTATATATTTTACCATCAAACTTGTTTACCATGTTAAACAAACATTATTATGACATGATATTTAAGTTTTGTCGGCTTCCAATGATTTTGGCATCTCCGATGAGACTCTAGTCATCTTCTTAAATCCATAAATCGAGCTTCATGTCCGCAGAGTTCAAGTTTCAAAAACTTAGAAATCAACGTTAAAAACTCCAAAATTGAGCTTTAAAAATTTAGAAATTAAGCTTCAAAAAACACGGAAATCAACGTTACAAAGAACTCTTATATCAGTAGTTGGTTTTGTGTTCTTGGTCTGATACATACACATTCTGTAACACTTGTTTCCCAGAATAGATTGATTGAAGGCCTGAAAGGATTAAAGGTAAGGTTTTTGGAAAAGACCTTGTGACACGACGTGCCGAATGGAGTACCACGTCGTGGCATGTGTGACATCCTCAAATTCACGGTCATTTTAAAAATTTTATTTATACTTATTTTAAAATCAGAGTATCCTTTTCGAAGAATATTATTGTGGAATTTGTCCCCAAAAGTATGATAAAATATTATCAAATCATTTTCGAAGAAATGTATTATATTTATATTAAAACATTAAGATGTCATTGTAATACAGAAACATAAGTATAAACATACCTTACATTCATTTACACTAATGAATTACATTTCCTTTAATCTCTCAGTGTAATGTATCTTAACATCGATACCTGTGATACAAATAAACTGAGTGGGTTAGGTTGGGAAACCTGGTGAGTACATAGGGTTTTCAACCCACAATAATATAATTATTATTTTTAATCATCAAACAATTAACCCAATTTCTCATTTCCATTATCTTCTTTATCTTAAGGATCTTCCCAATGAATCATCTATTTTTCATTCATTCATTCCTAAGGATTGTCCTAAGGAATAAGCACGATGTACATCGCTGCTAGGGTTTATTTAACATGCACTAAGTCAATAGATGTCAATGTTATCTGTTAGGCACCAAGTCCATAGCTGCCAATGTTTATCTAGAGGGCACTAAATCCATAGCTACCAACGTTCATTTATAAGACATTAAGTCCATAGCTACCAGGTTTTTAGAGTACATCTGGTGAACACGTTGTTCAAAAATACCTTCAGGCTGCGAGCCTGCTAGCATTCCACTGGACTATCTAGAATAGTCTGTGGTTTCCTTCTATACTTTGCTAGAATAGTTCGGAGGTAGGGTCCATTTGGTATAAGAAGTATACTGTTTGGAAATCCCACTTTAAACACCTCACTAAATCAAAGCCTAGACATCATCCACGTAAGTAGATCAATCAGTATAATGACTTGGAATCACTGATTAATCTTGTTTATAGGTTCATAATAACGATAATGAACTTAAAGATAAGTTATACTTAAAGTAGGGTAAGCATAACTCACTTACAAGGGAGTTTAACGAGGAACCGGGCTCTGCGCGGGCAAAACTTCTGAGCCGAAACCTTTTCTTCTTGGAGCCTTCTGGCGCTCCGGGACTCGCATCTAACACTTAGTAAGTGCTAGGGAAAAACTTAGAAGGTTTGTGAGTAATTGGGAGAAGAGAATTGGAAAGGTATGAAGAAAAATGAGGGAAAATGCCTCATATTTATAGGCTAGGCGGGGGTCGAACGCGGGGCGTAACTCCGACATACGCTGGGCGTACCAAGCCTTACGCGGGGCATACAAGGCCACATGTCCGCATCGCATGCGAAGCTGTGGGGAGGAAGGTGGGGCTGAGATCTCCCCACGTGTCAATTCCAGAATTTAACCCAAAAATTAATTATCTTCTAAATTCCTTAACATTCACATCGGATCTCCATTTTTGATGTTCTTTATATCCACGCGTAGGTATCAACGGGATCTACAAATTTCGTCTAGACCCCGTCGGCTAATTTTGACTTTATTTTTAAAGTTATATTTTAACAGACTTAGATGGTTAAAGTACGTTAAAAATTCAAAACGTTTTCATCCGACGTTCGTTTTCGATTGTCTTTATATCGTTGATCTCTCATTAACGAGATCTTCGATTCTCATTTAGGTTGTGTCGGCTAAAAATCGATCGGTATAAAATTCGATTTCCGGGTTATGTACTGCTACACTTAATCTTAGAAAAATCAAAATTTCCTCAAATGAAGTCAGATTTGGACGTTCTCTATATGCACGCTCTTGGTTTAACATATAATACAACTTTCATTTAGATTGCTAAGGCTAAAAGGTATTTTTTCAAAAATTTACTTTTTACGTTACGCGGAGCCGTGTCGGTTTTGTCACAAAACTTTGACGAGTCATAACTTCTTCGTTATAA
The DNA here is from genome assembly GCF_002870075.4 of Lactuca sativa. NCBI lineage: Eukaryota > Viridiplantae > Streptophyta > Magnoliopsida > Asterales > Asteraceae > Lactuca > Lactuca sativa. The sequence continues at coordinate 17,300,660 of NC_056623.2, forward strand.
GTTGGATTTTAGCGTTCTTTATATGTACGGAATCCTTGTGACATATATACTATAACTTTTATTAAGATTATTTATGCTAAATATTCTTCTATTGAAAAGTAATTTTTAATGCTTATTATCTCTAAATTGACTAGCCCGAATCTGCAGGCGTTACAACTATCTTGATGATTACGTCCCAGAATCATCAACGAAACAGGGCTTGTATAATGACTCCATGCATTATCTCTTTATCCTAGGTAATAATCGTAACTCTTATGTTCCTTCAAATGAGTATCTAACTTTTGGACTTCTCTACTACAGGCGGTGCTCGATCTTGCACCCGCTCTTTGTACTATGTTGGACTTTCAATCGTAACCTTCGAGTTACAAACTCAGTCCTTATCGAATACTGCTGCTTCTACTTAAACAGACTTAACTTAGTATAAGGTCTTTACTTCGATCATCGTAACAGACTGATGGTTCATGTTCTAATGACCTCTCATCGTATGATACAACGCTTAGACTCAAGTCTTTTTGTGTCAGATTCCAGAATGGACGGTACCTTCCTTCATATTCTAATGTGGTATAATCACATTCTAGCATAGAGCACTTATTGCTACAAGCTTCTTACTTTAACAACAACCGCAATACTTCTATTGATCGCTTCGATTATCTTTCACTTCAATCTTCTAGCTTAAGTCAGATGCTACATCGAACTTGGTTCTCTGAACTACGTAACATACTAATCTTAGTCAGACTCGATTTGATATGACTACTAGGGTCAGAATAACAATCATCTTATAAGTCATTATCAAAACGATGGTAACAATAGACATGAACAAAACAGAATCAATTACTAGCACCTTGGTAACCTTGTGACTTTCCCTGATCTAAGTGCGAGTCATGTGCTTCCAGTAGTATAGGCCTCTACTACCTTTCACACCTACTCATACTCGTCCCAAGTATTGTCTTGCAGTTCTCTAAGTCACCATACAAGAATTTCACATAGTCATTTAACATATCGAATAACATAACTAAGGCTTATATTACTTCTTGAAACGATTACATAGATAATCAAGTTCACCCTAAACTATGCCTCTTATATTGGGCTACCCCACATGATACTATCTATATGACTAATTTATAGATCCTTAATCCTAATCCCTTGCATTGTCTCCTGCTTCATAAGGATCATCTGGAATGCTCTAGCTTTTGGCTTCGGCGCATTCATTCTTGCTACTTCATTTTTCTTTGGGAAATTTTTGACATATTCCCCTTGTCTCTGCATTCGTAGCATACCTTATCATTAAGAGTACAATCCTGGAATAGTGACCCTCTCTTCTCAAAGTGCTCCAAATCGATCTTGCATCCTCAGACTTTGGAAGTCATATCCTCCAGGGCCTGACACCCTGTCACGCTCACTGGCTCACTTGCTAATGACTGAGCTGCAATAGCTGAAACATACTATGCCCTCAAACCGGGTCACAAACTCCTCCCCGAAGCTTCTCAGATTCTCCAAGACTCTCACCGATTCGAGTATGGATCATGTGCTTTCAGTAGTATGGGCCCAATACTACCTTCCACACCTATCCATACTTTCCTCAACGATCCTATCGAATCCTCCAAGTCACTTCCTCAAACTAATACATCCAAGTCTTACTAAACCTCACTACTAACCCACTGAAACATATCTTAGGCTTTCCTAGGTTCCCGAACCCACCCAGTCCTCAGCTGTTGAAAGATTCCCAATAACGTCAACTAGCTACCTCATGAATATAGCCACATGCAACAGAGATTAGATAATCCTTCGAGTAAAAGACCCATCCCTAAAACGGTTGGACTCAGACAAGAGTTGCGCAATAGGGTCAAGTCCATCACTCTGAGATTATCCGGCCTGTGTCCTATGTGACTTAGCATATTCACTTAGTAGCTAACTCACATCACTAAGAGTCCCACAAATCACAAAGCAAACAACATTTAGACAATGAAAATCTAACCATCATACTCCAATCAAACCATGCTATCCCCTAATTAGGGATCTGTACATGCAATTCAAAGGCTTATACAATCATGCATAACCTAAACAAGCTACCCTATCACTGACTGATCAGTACTAACATGCAGATCTATAAGCACATATAGTAGGCATATAAGGCATCCTTCCTAGATTCTTAGCCCTAACCTAGCATGAAGTTCACATATTCTCAATTCATAGCATAACATAACATAACATAACATAACATAACATAACATAACATAACATAACATAACATAACATAACATAACATAACATAACATAACATAACATAACATAACATAACATTGTTGGAATAGTGTCTAAGGCTGCAACTATATTAGGCAAGTATTTGATCCGGTTGTGCATGGTCCTTTTGGGTTGCCTTCACCATAGCAACTTGATAGGATGATTTATTAAGAGAGAGTAAATATTATTAATATATTATGAGAATAATATAATGAATAATATATTTGTTATTTGATTAATATAAGTCATAGAATTAATTAGAATTAATTTGGTGACTTAAAGAGATTAATTAAATAAAGGGGTATAAACTGTCAATTGTTTGATAGTTAAGCTTTAGACTGTAAATCCATTAGGATATGGTATGGACGAATTCTAAGAGTTTTAGGATAGCTAAAATCGTCCATATAGATATCTAAGGAATGGATTTGGATAGCCTTAAGAGAAGATTATCCAATTAGGGTTTAGGTTGTAACCCTTAAGGAGTCTACAAGTATAAATAGACCCCATGGCATAGGGAATTCGACACCTCTCCTAAAGTAAGAGAACCCTGGCCGAATTCCTTCCCTCTCCTCTCTCCTAAATCATCTTCCTTGCTATTGGTGTTTGTAAGCCATTAGAGGAGTGACATTTGTGACTCTAGAAGCTCCAAGACCTCAAGATCAACAAGGAACTCAAAGGTATGATTCTAGATCTGTTTCAATGTTGTTATTTAACCTAATTAGTCATTAGAAGTCTTGGATTCAAAGCATGTTTATTAGAAAGCCTAGATCCAAGCAATAGGGTTTTGCATGCGCACATAGGAAAGTTCTTATGGCTAAAACTCATCAGTGGTATCAGAGACTGGTTTGGTTTTCTTTAAATTGTTGCTTGATTAACCGAAACAAACCTACAAAATTCGATTTTTAGGTTTCTGAGTCACTGACTCGGCGAGTCCCAAGGTGGACTCGACGAGTAGGCCTGACTCGGCGAGTCCCCTTGTGCACTCGGCGAGTCCAGGCGTCAGGAATGGCGAGATTCGGGATTTTTTCATAATTATCTTATGGAAACTTACCTTAATCATAATAGATCAATCTAAATCCGATTTTTTGATATATATGACTATTATCTTGATCTAGTTAAAGGTATTTATCAACTAATAAAATATTTAATTTCCTTATATGATAATTAATTAATTATTTTGGTAATTATCTTTCAAAGAAATCTTGAATAAAATCAAATATAGATAATTAGGATATTAATTGTTAATTGGAATTATTTGTTATTTGATCCTCCATGTTTTAAATGTTTAAAACTTACCCTCAAGTTTTGAAATTTATTTTGTGATTAAAAGTTTTAATTTAGACAACTTAAATTTCAAACCCTAGATTTTAAAAGTTTTAAAATACAACCCTATAGTAACATGATATTACTAGAATAATATATATATGTATAACTAAATGCTAGTCTTACCGTTAGTAGGCCTCATTCACGAAGCCGATCTATAAGGTGGGTATAAGGTTGCGGCCTATAAAATGGCGCTTAATGGGTGTACACTCACACCCACTGCTTGCTTGATTGGTGGAGGGTCGTTAGCCGAACGGGTAGGATAGGGCAACCTCATCCTCTCATTAAAAGTATAATAAGAAATATAAAGTAACTACACATATTTTTAAAATTTCCCAATCCTAGTTACTTTAGGAAAAGTGAATTGATGCAATCCCATGAAATTACACTTTGCACCTTGCTAAGAAGTTAGTGGAGCGTGTGTGGTTTACCGGCACACTAATTGGTTCTAAGCGAAGGTGGCAAAGGGTGATTCATTGTTTATCATAGTTCGATGGAGCGTGTGTGGTTTACCGGCACATCGAATAGGTGATCGTTACAATGAAGGCACCAAGTGAATTTGCATGGTATTTCACACCCGCTTTGTGATCCTCGGCATCCCAGTCACAAACAAGAGGGGCATATCGAGATTTCAACATGCCATTGAATAGTTTCAATGAATCTCATCCGAACCTAGGAATTCTCAAAACACTTAGGACTAATAGTTTAAGTTTTGTGATGGAGAATTAGTGAATCGTCATTCACTTACCTTCAATTTATTTGCATGTTAGATTACGGCATCCTTTTTCTAGTATGTAAATGTTATTGTTGGATCCTAGCCCTAATTTTTCTTATTGGGTGATAATTAGGGATTCTTATTCTAATCTATCTTTGTCCTTTCTAATTGTAGATGTCGAACGCAAACAACGCTGCTGCTAGTTCTTTCACGTTGATGAGCCTTTGCCAAAAGGTCACCTTCGATGGAACGAACTTTAGCGAATGGATAAGATACATTCGCACGATTGCTCGCTATGAGGATAAGGAGTATGTCCTCGATGAGAAGCTCGAGAAAATCAACCCCGAAGTTGCTACTCCCGCCGAAATCACCGCCTTTGAAACTCATGAGCGAGATGCAATGAAGGTACATTGCATCATGATTGCTACCATGAACTCCGAATTCCAAAAGTCCTACGAGGACATGTACCCGTACGAGATGCACCAAGACTTATTGGAGAGATACCACCAAAACGCGAGACAAGAGCGTTATGAGATTTTCACCAACATGATTTCCGCTAAGATGGGTCATGGAGAATCTCTTACCGTGCTCCTGCAAAAGATGCAAAGGTATGTCGACCGCCTTCGCAAGTTAAATGTTGACTTCGGTGAGGACTTGGCGATCGACATGGTGCTTCACTCTTTGCCTCCGATGTACAACCAATTTAGGATGACCTACCACAGGAACAAAGAAGAGGTCACCCTAAGCAAACTCCAAGGTCTCTTGAGGGTCGCTGAGAGCAACTTCAAGGACAAGTCTGTTGCACCTACTCCCAATCCGCCCGCTGCTCCTGTCTTGGCTATTGGACAAGGAAAGGGAAAGAAGAGGAAAGCTTCATCGAAGAACTATCGCAAGGTGAAAGCCCGAGATGGTGCCTCTTCTAGTGGGACCAAAGTTGATCCCGGTAAGCCCTACTCTAACCCAAAGGAGGCAGAGTGCCACCACTGCCACAAGATAGGACATTGGAAGAGAAGCTGCCCGGATTACCTGCAAGCAATCAAAGAGGGAAAGATCAAGCCATCTTTCGCAGGTATATACACAATCAAATCTAACGATTCTAATCATGCTATTTCTTGGGTTCTTGATACCGGCTGTGGTTATCACATTTGTTCTAATGTGCAGGGACTAAGAAGAAGTAGGGATGTAGAGCAAGGAAGGATCAATCTAATCATGGGGAACAGAAGATCGTCGCCTGTGACCAAGATTGGAGTGTATTCTTTAGTGCTTAGGAATAGTTTGGTTTTGGATTTGAACAATTGTTGCTATTCGCCAGAAATGGCTAGAAACATCATTTCATTTCATGGTTTATATAGACAAGGATTTAGATTTTCTTTTAATAATGAGAATGGTTCTATTTTGGCTTATCTAAATGGTGTCTTTTACTTTGAAGCTATACCATGTAATGGAATATATGAAACCGTTATGATTGTTGATAACTTAGGAAATGATGTTTTGAATATTGATTCTTCCACTAGTATGGATAAAGCATCCTTGTGGCATTGTCGTCTTGGACATGTCAACAAGAAACGCATATCCCAACTCCAAAAGGATGGAGTGTTGGGGTCATTCGACCTTAGGGAAGATGACACATGCGAGTCTTGTTTGCTTGGAAAGATGACTAAGTCACCCTTCACGAGTACATGTGAAAGGGGCGAGGGTCTATTGGACCTAATACATACCGATGTATGTGGACCGTTTAGATCAACCACGAAGGATGGGAACCGCTTCTATGTGACTTTTACCGATGACTATAGTAGATATGGGTATATCTACTTAATCAAGCAAAAGTCAGACACCTTTGAAAAGTTCAAAGAGTTCAAGAATGAAGTGGAGAATCAATTGGGCAGGAAAATCAAGATGCTTCGATCCGATCGAGGAGGAGAGTACCTAAGTCTTGAATTCCACGATTATCTCAAGGAGTGTGGAATAGTTTCACAATTGACGCCTCCTAGGACACCGCAGTTAAATGGTGTGGCAGAAAGGCGTAATCGAACCTTATTGGATATGGTTCGCTCTATGATGAGTCGTGCTTCACTACCTATCTCTTTTTGGGGGTATGCCTTAGAGACTGCCGCCCATATCCTTAACCGAGTCCCTACTAAGAAGGTTGCCAAAACACCTCACAAGATGTGGATAGGGAAAGCTCCCTCGTTGGCACATATCAAGGTTTGGGGTTGCGAAGCTTTCGTAAGACGAGATACTCACGACAAGCTTGAACCTCGAAGTGAGTGATGTATTTTCATCGGCTACCCGCAGACATCCTTTGGATATCTCTTCTATAGACCGAAGGACAATGTTGTCTTCATTGCGAGGAGAGGAGTTTTCTGAGAGCGAGAACTCATGAGCCAAGGAGACAGTGGGAGGCAAATCGAACTTGAAGAGATTCAAGAGTCGATAGATGAAGGAACCTCTACCGCTGGCATTCAACCCGAGGAGGAAACTCCGGTTGAACTGATTGACGAATCCCTACCTCTTAGACGTTCCGATAGAGTTAGAGTTCATCCCCAGTTTTATGGCTTTCATATTACTACCGAAAGGGACACGTATATTAGTAATGGTACACTAGTAAACCTTGATGAACCTAATAGCTATAAGGAAGCCATGGCAGGCTCGGAGTCTGCAAAATGGAAAGAGGCAATGGATAGCGAGATCCAATCCATGTATGATAACCAAGTTTGGAATTTGGTTGATTACGTGCCCGGACGTAAGACCGTTGGGTGCAAATGGATCTTCAAGAAGAAGACCGACGTGGATGGAAACATACACACATATAAAGCGCGATTGGTCGCGAAGGCCTTTACTCAAACTCCCGGAGTTGACTATGATGAGACCTTCTCACCAGTTGCGAAGATTAAATCTATTAGAGTGATGCTAGCAATTGTCGCATTTCATGATTATGAGATTTGCCAAATGGATGTCAAGACCGCCTTCCTTAACGGAAAGTTGGATTTGTACGAAGCGAAGACGAATCTTGTGTATATATCAAAGCCAGTGGGAGTATAGTAAGCTTCCTCGTTCTATATGTCGATGACATATTACTCATAGGAAACGACATCCCGACTCTGCAGGAGGTTAAGTCCTGGCTCGGGAAGTGCTTCGCTATGAAGGACCTCGGAGAGGCTTCTTACATTTTGGGAATAAGGATAGTAAGAGAAAAAAGTAAGAGACTAATTGGACTTAGTCAGAATACTTACTTAGAGAAGGTACTAAAACGTTTTAGTATGGAAAACTCAAAGAAGGGAGAACTACCGATACAAAGTAATGCCAAATTGAGTAAGACTCAAAGTCCGAGTACCGAAGCTGAGATAGCAGAAATGAGCCGAGTACCATACGCTTCCGCAGTTGGCTCAATCATGTACACTATGACTTGTACTCGCCCTGATGTAGCCTTCGCTTTGAGCATGGTTAGCAGATATCAAGGGAATCCTGGCAAAGCACATTGGATTGCAGTGAAAAACATCCTTAAGTACCTTCGGAGGACGAAGGAATGGTTCTTAGTCCTCGGAGGGAGTGATGACTTGAAGGTGCGAGGGTATAGTGACGCCAGCTTTCAGACCGACAGGGACAACTACCGTTCGCAGTCGGGCTGGGTCTTTACCCTAAATGGAGGAGCAGTGACATGGAAGAGTTCCAAGCAGGAAACCGTAGTTGATTCAACGTGCGAATCAGAGTACATTGCAGCGAGCGAAGCGTCAAAGGAGGCAATATGGCTAAAGAACTTCATCGGTGATCTTGGAGTTGTACCTGCCATAAAGGAGCCAATGGAGATTTTCTGTGATAACGAAGGCGCGGTTGCCTTGACTAAGGAACCGAGGGATCATGGTAGATCAAGACATATCGACAGAAAGTATCACTTCATTAGACATCGTGTAGAAGAAGGACAACTCGTAGTGAAGAGGATATCATCAGATGATAACCCAGCAGATCCGCTTACGAAGGGACTGAGTAGGGTTAAGCACTTGCAGCATGCTAGGAGTATTGGGCTGAAGGATGATATTAGCATATATTAGATAGTATTAGAAACGTGTAATAGATAAATGTAATTGACATTTGATGATTAAATAAAGGAGTTTTATTTATGAGTAATGTTACTATCTTATGTTAATTGTTTAACTATTGTTTCACTTTGCATGTTTTGACTTCCAGAATAATTGAGTTTATTAGGAATAATCGAATTGTTCAAATGGTCCACAATCGTTCATATGTTGGGAGTAGATATGAATGAAGATTGTCATGAATTGGTGTGTAGAATGTCTAAATGGTGTTAGACATAGCAAAGGATTGCTGCAACGTTCATGAGTGCTTATGAACTAGTTTTGAGCATTGGAATAAACCCGCGTTTGCTGGAATCACCTTATGGAATACGATATAAAAGGTGATCGCAAGACGATAATATCATATGGTCTTAAAACCTAGATATATGATTTGTTATTTGTTAATTGATTGTACATTGATAATACGAAAACACATCAGTAACTCGGTGTTATAAAACGTATTGTTGTGTATAGTTGGTTAATGAATAAGTAAATGCATATAAGTCGAAGTTTATCTGTAACTTTTATCTAAGAAGGTAAAAGCGATATCTCGGCCGCTCAATGATTTGATTTGACTTATGTGCCGGGCCCGGTCAGAACTGAATTGATGTGTTCGATTAAGTTCTATGTCAAATAAATCAGAGATTGAGAAACTTAAATGCTTGACTAACCATTCCATAGGATTGTTAGCATGATATCTAACAGAGGACTGTACGTTCCCTTATCTAAAGGACAAGATTGATTAGATCAGAGTTGATAGCGTCTTTGAGAGCTACGATTGCAAACCGAATTGTACTTGTAAATATAGTTACTAGAATTATCCAAGTGGGAGACTATTGGAATAGTGTCTAAGGCTGCAACTATATTAGGCAAGTATTTGATCCGATTGTGCATGGTCCTTTTGGGTTGCCTTCACCATAGCAACTTGATAGGATGATTTATTAAGAGAGAGTAAATATTATTAATATATTATGAGAATAATATAATGAATAATATATTTGTTATTTGATTAATATAAGTCATAGAATTAATTAGAATTAATTTGGTGACTTAAAGAGATTAATTAAATAAAGGGGTATAAACTGTCAATTGTTTGATAGTTAAGCTTTAGACTGTAAATCCATTAGGATATGGTATGGACGAATTCTAAGAGTTTTAGGATAGCTAAAATCGTCCATATAGATATCTAAGGAATGGATTTGGATAGCCTTAAGAGAAGATTATCCAATTAGGGTTTAGGTTGTAACCCTTAAGGAGTCTACAAGTATAAATAGACCCCATGGCATAGGGAATTCGACACCTCTCCTAAAGTAAGAGAACCCTGGCCGAATTCCTTCCCTCTCCTCTCTCCTAAATCATCTTCCTTGCTATTGGTGTTTGTAAGCCATTAGAGGAGTGACATTTGTGACTCTAGAAGCTCCAAGACCTCAAGATCAACAAGGAACTCAAAGGTATGATTCTAGATCTGTTTCAATGTTGTTATTTAACCTAATTAGTCATTAGAAGTCTTGGATTCAAAGCATGTTTATTAGAAAGCCTAGATCCAAATAATAGGGTTTTGCATGCGCACATAGGAAAGTTCTTATGGCTAAAACCCATCAAACATAACATAACATAACATAACATAACATAACATAACATAACATAACATAACATAACATAACATAACATAACATAACATAACATAACATAACATAACATAACATAACATCTCTAAATTATTAATAGAGAACCTTTAATTCACCAATGAAACAATCTGGTCCTTTGATTGCATTTCAATCCTATGTTTTCCACCATTAGATTAAATTCCTGACATCATCTTCTCGAATAAAATTCAAACACAATTACATTTAATTATAGAATCTTTAATAATTATAGAATTTTTAAATTCAATAATTACATTATCAGTTACAACATATCATTCTATTTATATACGAGATATCAGTTTCTCTAATTAATATTGTTCTTAATTTAACTTCTTATTTATAGATTTTGGCTTCAAAATTCAAACCCGTTTAGTTTTTATTTATTTATTTTTTTAAAAACTCATTAAATAAGCATATCAATAATTTGGTCATTAATCTATAAAATCTAATCTAATCCTATTAAATTAGCAAAATATTTAAGAGTCAAAAATAAAGTCAATATTATTTATAATTTATCTTCCGATATATCCCACGTAAAATAAATCAATTTGAGATAATGATTTTGATTTTAAAACTCATTAATTAAGCAAGTCAATTAACTTGAAATTTTGATTCAATATAAATGATATTATTTTTTACAGATGAATAACCGAAAATCTCCAAGATAATATTTTAGGATCTCATTTGTTTGGAAGATAATGATTTCCTTATTGAAAAACAACCTATATATACAATTACATTGAAGTTGTTCTTCTTACGATTTTAGATTGAGTCCTATGATTTACAATGTTCTTCTTTTTTCTAATGATGGTGAAGCTGAAGTTGAATTTCCAGAAGACGTTGTCATTCACTCTACATGTGACCATATTCATTCAATTGTATCCACCATTTATCCATCCTTTGAAAACATTTTAGGATTGATGAAAGATAAAGGGAAAACATATATGAGTTCAAATTCTTTATGTGAGACCGAGGTACCCATTTTTTTTGAGGAAGCAATCTACTCTTCAATAGTTTTGAATGGTTTTAAGACATCTAGAATTTTCAACCATAAACTTACACTAAAAATAGGTGTTCCAGTCATGTTACTTCGTAATATCGACCAAACCAAAGGACTATGCAATGGTACTAGATTACAGATTGTTAGACTTGGAAGACATGTCATTGAAGCCTGAATCATATATGCTAGATTCTTCAACAAGACTACTTATATACCTTGCATGAAGTTAACTCTGTCTAATAAAAGAATCTCATTCTATTTTCAGCGAAACCAATTCCCCATAGTTGTTTACTTTGTTATGGCCATTAACAAAAGTGAATGACAATAATTACTAAATGTTAGATTATACCTGTGTAGGCATGTCTTCACTCATTGTCAGTTACATGTTTTTTTTTCTTGCGTCACAAGTGAAAAAGGCTTGAAGGTACTCATATATGATGAGGAAAGTTATCCAACTGATAAAACAAAAAGTTATGTCTACAAAGAGGTCCTTCAACGGTTATAGTTATTCAGGTGTTTCATTGTTTTTTCAGACATTTCAATGTTACCAATAATGCTAAGTCTGTTTCTATTACTCTATCTTTTTTTATAGTGCCAACTTTTTAAAACCTTTATATGTACATTTTTATATGTTTCCTAGCGTTCTACGTGGGTTATAATCTAGTAACATAACATAACATAACATAACATAACATAACATAACATAACATAACATAACATAACATAACATAACATAACATAACATAACATAACATAACATAACATGTATGGGTATCTTGGGGAAAACTTACTTGAGCTCGGCTGATTGCACACATCACACTCCTTGTTCTTTATCAATACTCTTTATTTTAGTTTTTAGAAAATTAATTTCTTGTAAAAATCTTTCAAACCCCAGATTTGAGTCCAGACACACCTGAGAGTGTGTCCGAATCCGTCAAACCAGGGCTCTGATGCCAACTTGTAACATCCCAAAATTCAAGGCCAAAAATTTCGTTTTTAGTTTAACAATTCATAAACCAACAGTATAAAAACATCCGTAATAATATCCCATGTCAAAACCAAAATGTCAATAATCAAGACAAGTTATTGTAAAATAATATTAGAGTGTAATCCCAAAGATCTCATGTGCGGAAATCGTGGTGTGATGCGCTGCGATCGAGTCGACTCATTTTCTTTGAAAATGAAGTACCTGAAACCAAAACTGAAAACTATAAGCACGAAGCTTAGTGAGTTCCCCCATCATACCACATACCATACAACACACATACTGCCAAGCATATCCGGGTGCTGGCCTACCCCTTCGGTATCTTTCAACTGTTATCCGGGGATTGTTTCACCCCTATCACTACCACATAATAACATAGAATAAAATACCTAAATATACTGGCAGGCATATCTGGGTGCCCGACCTACCCCTTCGGTATCTTTCAACCGATAACTGGGAGTTGGCCTACCCTTTGGTATCTTTCAACCGGTAACAGGGAGCTAGCATCCCCTTCGGTATCTTTCAATCGGTAACCGGAGACTATTTCACCCCTACTACTACCACATAATTGATGGGTTTTATGCATAAGAAACATTCCTATGTGCTCATACAAACCCTAATGCTTGGATCTAGGTTTCTCTAATGTACATGATTTGATTCCAAGACTTACAAACCTAGATCTAACATATATAATTCGAAATTACCATAAAGAAAAACAGATCTAAGTGGTTTACCTCTTCCAAGTAGCTTGAATCCTTGTAGTCTTCTTGATCTTGAGCTTAGAGTCACAAATGCAACTCCTCTAATGGTTCACAAACCCCACAAGCAAGAAGGCAATATGAGAGAGGGTGAGAGAAGCTAGAAATCGGCCTAGGGTTCTCTTAGAATCAAGTGCTTGCCGATTTCAAAGCCCTAGGGGTCTTATTTATACTTACAGGTTACTAGGGTTTCAGTTTAAACCCTAATGGACATCTTAGCCACCAAGCAGCCCAAGGAACCTTCTGGAATAAGGCCTTGGACGAAAATATGATGGATACCCATCATAATTTCGTTCCCCCTTAAGTCCATTAGGTTTCCTTAACCCAAAACTCAACTATCATACATTTGACAGTTTATACCCCTTTATTCAATAAATATGATTTCTCCTTTAATATATTATTCTTATAATATATTAATAAATCATAATATTCTCTCTTTCTCCTTAAATTACCTTGTCAAGTTGCTTTGGAGAAGGCAACCCAAAAGGACCATGCACAACCGGGTCAAGCACATACCAAATATAGTTACGGGTTAGACACTATTCCAACAGTCTCCCACTTGGATAAGTCTAGTAACTATATTTCACATATGACTTCAGAATCCGATTAGCAATCGTAGCTCTTATACTCTGCTGTCAACTCTGACCAACTTGTCCTTTAGATAAGAGATCGTATAATCCTCTGTTTTGGATATCACGCTGACAATGCCTATTGTCCAGCATTTGTTCCTTGATTTTCCGATTTGTTTTGACATAGAATTTAGTTGAACACATCAACTTCATTCTGACCGGGCCCGACACATAAGTCAAACCAAATCATCAAGTGGCCAAGATATCACTTTTATTCTTATAGAATAAAAGGAACAAATCAACTTCGACTCATATGCATCCATTATTCACTAATTAAATCACACACAATAATGCATTTTATAACATCAAGTTACTGATGCGTTTACACATTATCAATGCATAACCAACCAGCAAACAACAACCATATCTCTAAGTTTTAAGACTATATGATGTTATCACTTTGCGATCACTTAAGGTAAAACACCACGAATTGATACAGCAAAACTCGGGTTTATTCCAATGCTCAAATCATATTCATAAGCACTCATGAACTTTGCAGCAAACCTTTGCTATGCCCAAAACCTTTTAGACAATCTACAAACAATTCATGACAGTCTTCATTCATATCTACTTCCAAAATATGACTGACTGTGGGCTGTTTGAATAAACCTATCAGTCAGGAAGTCAAAACATGCAAAATTGAAACAATAGATAAATAACCAATACAAGATAGTAGCTTTACTCATAAATAACACAATCTTATTTACTCATCAAATGTCAAGTACAAACTATCTATTACACGTTTCCAATCTAATCCAAACTTATATCATCCTTCAGCCCAATGCTCCTAGCGTGCTGCAAATGTTTGACCCTACTCAGTTGTAACGCCTGTGTTTCCGGGCTTGCCACTTTTAGCAATGTAATAGTCTAGGTTAACCTTTGTAACCCGTTTTGAAATAATAATAATGTATTATTTGAGTATTATGTGTTTTGTGCTTAATTGCTTAATTATGTGGTTTGATTAATTAAGAATAAAAATAAGCGTCAAAATTTAAGTGTAAAATAAACTTAATATCTTTGGTTAATGTTGTAGTAATTGAAACGAGGTTTCCGAATATATATAGAACGCCCAAATCTGACTTCGTATGAGGAAGTTATGATTTATCGAAGTTCCGGCTTAGCGGTATACAGCCTGAAATACTCGATTTGAGATCGAGCGGTTTTTAGCCGAAGCAATCTAAATGAGAATCGAAGATCTCATTGTTGGTATCGAAACGAGAAAAAGTTAGGCGAGAACGGACGTCAAACGAAGAAGTTATGAATTTATAACGAAAGTTTCTGTCCCGGCCTATTAAAAATAATTAATAAAAATAAAGTCAAAATTAGCCGATGGAGTCTAAACGAAAGTTGTAGAGCATAGTCTCACCTTCGCGTGGATATAAAGAACGTCGAAAACGGAGTTCGTATGAGGAAGATATGAATTTCCGAAGTTTATTTAATATTTTGTATTTAAATTTAATTGGAAATTCGGAAACATTATCCAAAGGAGTCATTGATCTGATCCGAGGTACGCGCCACGTACTCGAGTACGCCCCGTGTACTCCGAGGGTGTCGACATCGCAGCAAGTGGCTTCGGATGACGCATGCGCTTACGAACTTGAAGCAGTATGCGCTGCGTACTGTTGTACGCCCGCGTAATTGAGGCTTCCAGCCTCCTATAAATAGGATGCGAGGGTTCCGGGTTCTTTTGCCAATTTCCTCTCATTTTCGTGTCGAAGCTCTGCGCAAAAACCCCCGAAGCTATCCCGAAGTCCCGGTATCATACTCTAGCCCCGAGGCAAGTCCCGAGATCCCGAAGATCCCGAGAAGTGCGGTTCCCGAGTCGAAGCTCTGCCCGCGAGAAGTTCGATTTTCGAGGAGATCTTCCAGATCTGCTTTGGAATACTACTTCTATAAGCCGTAGTGATGTCCGATCATCTTCTGATCAAGTGAGTGTGTAGTTATTTTCTTCTAATACAATAATACGAAGTATTTTATATAAAAATACGTGCTATGTGTATATATTTGGTTGTGTTATGTGTGAATGTGTATTCACTCTCTTCTATCTTATAGATCTGCTTATTTCTTTATGAGATATGTGTTATGTGTGTGTGTGCCTCATCTGTTATGTGATATATGTGTTGATTAAAGTATGCTATGCAGGTTTTCTTTAAACTATGTATACAAATGTATATTTTTATCTACTAATATGTTGGGTAGAACATGGGTAGATAGTTGGTGTGTAATAAACAGATGAGAGGCCTCGTTGTTGTTTGATTGAGTCATCTAGCGGAGTTTAGATGACGACCACTGGCTATTCTAGACAGTCTTGTGGAAACATTAGCAGGTTCGCCACCTGTAGGTGTTAATGAACTTGGGTGTTCATTCGCTGTACTCCATCCCCCTCATGGTTGCCTTATTTGACTTATATTGCTGAGGTACCCCCGAAGCATGTGTTGTCGCCCCGATGAAATATTCTTAGACTAGGTCCCTTATGTTAGTTGTTTTAGGGACATTAAAGTGAGAATAACGGGAATGGGTAATTGGGTTATTGTTGGTTGGTGAAAATTAAATATGATATTTATTGTGGGTTGAAAACCCTATATGCTCACCAGGCTCCCAAGCCTGACCCACTCAGTTTTAAATTGTATTACCGGTAGTGGCGGAAGGGCATGAGATGGATGAACCATCAAGTTGTTTTGTTTACAAGTCTGCATATGTTTATATTTGTTATATGACTTGTAATGTATTCGTTTATGCTTATTGGTCTGTATCGGAGCATGACACCCCGAGTTTTGATTATAATGAAAATACATTTCTTTTATGAAATGCTTCGGTAAACAATGTTTTATCATGTTTTGTTTTTGGGAACAAATTCCGCAACTCTTTCAAATCAAAAGGATTTACTTTGAAAATATTTAAAAGCATAAATGAAAATCGGTCTTTTCTGGCCGAGATTTTGGGGATGTCACATCAGTCCCTTCGTAAGGGGATCTGCTGGGTTTTCTTCTGATGATACCCTCTTCACAACAAGGAGTCCCTCTTCTACCCGATGTCTGATAAAATGGTATTTTCTGTCGATATGTCGAGATCTACCATGATCTCTCGGTTCCTTGGTCAAGGCAACCGCTCCTTCATTATCACAGAAAATTTCCATCGGCTCCTTTATGGATGGCATAACTCTAAGGTCTCCAATGAAGTTCTTCAACCATATAGCCTCCTTTAACGCTTCGCTCGCCGCAATGTACTCTGATTCGCACGTTGAATCAGCTACGGTTTCCTGCTTGGAACTTTTCCAAGTCACTGCTCCTCCATTTAGGGTAAAGACCCAGCCTGACTACGATCGAAAATTATCCCGATCCGTCTGAAAACTAGCGTCACTATACCCTCGTACCCTTAAGTCATCACTCCCACCGAGGACTAGAAACCATTCCTTCGTCCTTCGCAGGTACTTAAGAATATTCTTAACTGCAATCTAATGGGCTCTACCAGGGTTCCCCTGATATCTGATGACCATGCTCAAAGCGAAGGCCACATCAGGGCGAGTACAAGTCATAGCGTACATGATAGAGCCTACTGCGGAAGCGTAAGGTACTCGACTCATATCAACTATCTCTGTCTCTGTACTCGGGCTCTGAGTCTTACTCAGCTTGGTATTGCTTTGGATTGGCAACTCCCCTTTCTTGGAATTTTCCATACTAAAACGCTTTAGTAGCTTATCCAAGTATGTATCCTGACTTAGTCCTATCAGTCTCTTTTCCCAGTTTCTTACTATTCTTATTCCCAGAATATAAGCAGCCTCTCCGAGGTCCTTCATAGCGAAACATTTCCCAAGCCAGGACTTGACCTCCTGCAAGGTTGGGACATCGTTTCCTATGAGCAGTATGTCGTCGACATACAATACGAGGAAGCTCACTATACTCCCACTGGCTTTGACATACACACAAGTTTCATCTTCGCTTCGCAGAAAGCCAAACTCTTTTACCTTTTCGTCAAAACAAAGATTCCATCTGCGAGACGCTTATTTCAATCCATAAATGGATTTCTCAAGCTTGCATACTCTATTTGGATGCTTCGCATCGACAAAACCCTCTGGCTGATTCTTGTAAACATCCTCAGCCAACTTTCCATTAAGGAAAGCGGTTTTCACGTCCATCTGCCATATTTCATAATCATGAAATGCAACTATTGCAAGCATCACCCTAATAGACTTTATCTTCGCAACTGGTGAGAAGTTCTCATCATAGTCAACTCTGGGAGTTTGAGTAAAGCCCTTCGCAACCAATCGCGCTTTATAAGTATGCACTTTCCCATCCATGTCCGTCTTCTTCTTGAAGATCCACTTGCACCCGACTGTCTTACGACCCGGTACATTATCAACCAAATTCCAAACTTGGTTGTCGTACATGCTGAATCTCGCTATCCATCGCCTCTTTCCATTTCGTAGACTCCGGGCCTGCCATGGCTTCCTTATAGCTGCTAGGTTCATCCAAATTTACTAGTGTACTATCACTAATAAATGTATCCCCTTTAGTAGTAATATGAAAACCATAAAACTGGGGTGGAACACTAGCCCTAGTGGAACGTTGAAGAGGTAAGGACTCGTCAACAGGTTCAACAGGAGTTTCCTCCTCAAGTTGAGTGCCAGTGTCAAAGGTTCCTTCATCGTTTTGATCTTGAATCTCTTCAAGTTCAATTTGCCTCCCACTGTCTTCTTGGCTTATCAATTCCCTTTCTCGGAATACTCCTCTTCTAGCAACGAAAACAACATTGTCACTCGGTCTATAGAAAAGGTAGCCAAAAGACTTCTGCGGATAGCCGATGAAATAACACTTCTCACTATGAGGTTCTAGCTTGTCGTGAGTCTCTCGTCTTGCGAAAGCCTCGCAACCCCAAACCTTGATATGTGCCAACGAGGGAGCCTTCCCTGTCCACATCTCATGAGGAGTCTAGGAAACCTTTTTGGTGGGAACTAAGTTAAGGATATGGGCGGCAGTCTCTAAGGCATACCCCCAGAAAGCTATTGGTAACGAGGTCCGACTCATCATAGAACGAACCATGTCCAACAAGGTCCGATTACGTCTCTCAGCCACACCATTCAGTTGCGGCGTCCTCGGAGGCGTCAATTGCGAAACGATTCCGCATTCTTTTAGATAGTCGTAAAACTCAAGACTTAGATACTCTCCTCCTCGGTCTGACCGAAGCATCTTAATTTTCCTGCCCAGCTGATTCTCCACTTCATTCTTAAACTCTTTGAACTTTTCAAAGGTTTCCGAATTTTGCTTGATTAAGTAGATATATCCATATCTGCTATAGTCATCTGTAAAAGTCACGTAGAAGCGGCAAGCATCCCTTGTGGTGGATCTAAAGGGCCCACACACATCGGTGTGTATGAGATCCAATAAACCCTCACCCCTTTCACAAGTGCCAGTAAAGGGTGACTTGGTCATCTTCCCAAGTAAACAAGATTCACACGTGTCATCGTCCCTAAGGTCGAATGACTCCAACATCCTTTTGGAGTTGGGCTATGCGTTTCTTGTTGACATGGCCAAGGCGACAATGCCACAGGCATGCTTTGTCTAGACTAGTAGACGAATCAATATTCAAAACATTATTTCCTAAATTATCAACAATCATCACAGATTCATAAATCCCATTACAAGGTAATGCATTGAAATAAAAGACACCATTCAAATAAACGTTAATAGAACCATTATTATTATCAAAAGAATATCTAAAACCTTGTCTAAACAACCCATGAAATGAAATAATGTTTCTTGCCATATCTGGCGAATAACAGCAATTGTCTAAATCTATCCCTAACCCATTACTCAACACCAAAGAATAAACACCGACTTTGGTCATAGGCGACGATCTTCTGTTTCCCATAATCAGGTTCATCTTTCCATGTTCCACCTCCCTACTTCTTTTTAGGCCCTGCATATCAGAACAAATGTGGTAACCACACCCTGTATCAAGAACCCATGAAGTAATAGAATACATACATGCAAAGGTGGGCTTAATCTTCCTATCTCTTATGTCTTGCAGATATTGTGGGCAGCTTCGCTTCCAGTGGCCCTTTTGATGGCAATAGATGCACTCTGCTTCTTTGGGATCGGAAGAGGGTTTAGCAGGGCCAGCTTTGGTCCCACTTGAGGACGAACCATCTCGGGGCTTTCCCTTATGGTGGCTCTTACATGGAGCCTTCCTCTTTTTACCCTTTCCTTGACCTATTTCCATTACAGGAGCGTCCACAGCAGGGGACGGTGCAACCGATTTGTCTTTGAGGTTGCTCTCAGCAGTCCTCAAGAGTCCTTGGAGCTTGCTGAAGGAGACCTCCTCTTTGTTCATGTGGTAGGTCATCCTAAACTGATTGTAGCAGGAGGGCAAGGAGTGGAGGATTATGTCGATAGCCAAATCCTCATCAAACTTAACATTAAGTTTGAGAAGATGATCAACATACCTCTGCATTTTATGCAAATGAGAGGTTAGGGATTCTCCACTCCCCATCTTAGCAGTGATCATGTTAGTAATGATCTCATAGCGCTCTTGCCTCACGCTCTGGTGATACCTTTCCAGCAAATCCTGATGCATTTCATACGGATACATGTCCTCATAGGACTTTTGGAGTTCGAGGTTCATGGTGGCCAACATGATGCAGTGAACTTTCGTGGCATCACGCTCGCGGGCCTCAAAGGCGGCCTGTTCTTCAGGAGTAGCAACATCCGGGATGATCTTTTCGAGCTTTTCATCGAGGACATATTCTTTGTCCTTATAGCGTGTGATCATTCGAATATACCTCATCCACTCATTGAAGTTTGAACCATCAAATGTCACTTTCTGACATAGGTTCATCAACGAGAATGTCCCGGAAGCGTTGTTGTTGTTGTTGTTTGCAGACATCTGAAAAAGAAAGGAACAAAGTTTGATTAGAAATGAATCCCTAATTAAACACCCAAATGAGAAATTAGGGCTAGGATCCAACAACATTATTTACAACTTAGAAAGGGATGTCGTACTCTAAAAGTAAATAATTTGAAGGTAAGTGAATGACGATTCACTAATTCTCACCATGAAAAATGAAAAGGCAATTTAGGTTTTAAATGTATTGAAAACTCCTAGATCTTTGAGATTCATTGAACTTTTCAATGGCATGTTTGAATCTCGATATGCATTTCAAATTTGCGACTCGGATACCGAGGATCGCAAACAAATTTGTGAATAACCAAGCGAATCAACATGTTGCACTTAATGTCTCTATCACCCAATCAATGTGCCGGTAAACCACATACGCTCCATTGATCTATGACAAACATCGAGTCACCCTTCGCTACCAATGTCATCCCCAAATTGATGTGCCGGTTAACCACACGCGCTCCATCAACGTTTGACAAGGGTACGAAGTCTAATTCCATGGATTAGCATCATTTTCACATTTTACCCTAAAGTAACTAAGCTTGGGAATTTGGAAATATGTGTAGTTACTTTGTATCTAACATTATACTTTTAATGAGGATAGGGTTGCCCTATCCTACCCGTTCGGCTACCGACCCTCCACTAGTCAAGCAAGCGGTGGGTGTGAGTGTACACCCATTAAGCGCCATTTTATAGGCAGCAACCTTATACCCACCTTATAGACTGACTTCGTGAATTAGGCCTACTAACGGTAAGACTAGCATTTTAAGTTATACATATATTAATTAAACTTGTAATTATATATAATAGTATAGGGTTGAATTTTAAACTTGTAAAATTCTAAGGGTTTGAAATTTAAATTACTCAAAATTAAACTTTTAATCACAAATTCAAGTTTCAAAACTTGAGGGCAAGTATTGAACTTTTCAAAACACAAGGGATCAAATAACAAATAATTCAAATTAAACAATTAATTTCATAATTATCTATATTTGACCTAATCTTATTTTAGTCATTAGATAATTACAAAATAACTTTAAATAATCCATATTTATCATATAAACAACCAATATTTAAAAGATTTGAAATTATCTATTGTTTTGGCAAGGATAATCACTTAATTAAGATAAAATTTGGATTTTAACTTCATAAAACAATTTAAGCATTAAATCCAAGTCAAAACAGCAACTAAATCTCGAAATACCCTCTGTCTAACGCACAAACTCGCCGAGTCAGACCTGGACTCGCCGAGTAGGGCCAACTCGCCGAGTCCAGATATTGACTCGCCGAGTTGTGTCGGGCAGAGGCAAAGAACTCGATTTTCAGCAACCAAAACAGTTAAGCATCACATACAATTGAAACCAATCAAGGCTCTGATACCACTAATGGGTTTTATGCATAAGAAACATTCCTATGTGCTTATACAAACCCTAATGCTTGGATCTAGGTTTCTCTATTGTACATGCTTTGATTCCAAGACTTACAAACCTAGATCTAACATATATAATTCGAAATTACCATAAAGAAAAATAGATCTAAGTGGTTTACCTCTTCCAAGTAGCTTGAATCCTTGTAGTCTTCTTGATCTTGAGCTTAGAGTCACAAATGCAACTCCGCTAATGGTTCACAAACCCCACAAGCAAGAAGGCAATATGAGAGAGGGTGAGAGAAGCTAGAAATCAGCCTAGGGTTCTCTTAGAATCAAGTGGTTGCCAATTTCAAAGCCCTAGGGGTCTTATTTATACTTACAGGTTACTAGGGTTTCAGTTTAAACCCTAATGGACAGCTTAGCCACCAAGCAGCCAAAGGAACCTTCTAGAATAAGGCCTTGGACGAAAATATGATAGATACCCATCATAATTTCGTTCTCCATTAAGTCCATTAGGTTTCCTTAACCCAAAACTCAACTATCATACATTTGACAGTTTATACCCCCTTTATTCAATTAATCTCTTTTGGTCACCAAATTAATTCCTAATTAATTTATGACCAATATTAATTAAATAAATATGATTTCTCCTTTAATATATTATTCTTATAAAATATTAATAAATCATAATATTCTCTTTTTCTCCTGAAATTACCTTGTCAAGTTGCTTTGGAGAAGGCAACCCAAAAGGACCATGCACAACCGGTTCAAACACATACCAAATATAGTTACGGGCTTAGACACTATTCCAACAATAATAACATAACATAACGTATTGCTAGGCATGCATGGGTTCTGACTACCCCTTCCGTATCTTTCAACCGGTATCTGGGGAGTATTTCACCCCTACTACTACTAACATATATAACAAAGCATCTTAGCATATAAAGCATATAAGATAGTGGCAAACCAGACAATTATCACAAAGACAATCATCTAACAAATATCTCCTACTAGTGGGTCGGCATTGTGGCCTTAGCCCCACTTATACTAGAAGGTAAATCACCTCGCACTGCTGGAGTCTCGCAGACAAAACCTGGCTGTTGGATAACAGATTCTCGAACCGTCAACATTAAAACAATACCCAATTAATCATTGGGTTCCAACACATATCCATAAGTCCATGCTTGGGATAAAAGACTACTCTACCCCTAACTTAGCTTGATTCAAGCCCAACTCCCAATCTAAAGGTCCAAAAGTCAATTATGAATCAAGGTCCAACATATGGCCCAATTTGGAAAATTGGGCCCAAACCTCTACATGGTCTTACCCTAAGGCCCAACCATTTAGTCCAGTCCAAACATTTGGCATTCCAATGGTCCAACCTCTCATAATCCCCAAGGCCTAGCTATGGCCCATCTATGGCCTAATTTTCCAAATTGGGCCCAAACCATCACATGGGCCTTACCCTAAATCCTATCCATAAATCCTTAATCCATATGATTGTTCTTGGATGGCCCATCAATATCCCAACCACCAAAGCCCAATAGAAAGGCCCAACTCAAAGCCCAGGTGAAATTTGGGTTTTCACATAAAATGACGATTAAGGTTAAGTGTTTCTTACTTAACCCATTAAGGACTTGATTCATTAAGTCCATCAATCTACTAGGTTAATCATGTAGTATGGTCAGGCTTAATACATAATCCCAATCCGGTCATCCAAAATGTGAGTCCCGACAATCTATAATCCATACATCCAAAATTAGGGTTTTCTAAACCCTAATTAGGGTTTCCAACCCAATCAAAACCCAATAGGCCAAAAAGCTAAGTCTTTAGATCAATTAGGGTTTCATTAGGCCCACTAGGGTTTCATAAGTCGGGCACCACCCACTACCACCTCGGGTAGTGGTGGTTAATGGCGGCTCACGGCGGCTCGCGACGACGACCACAACCTCACGATGGTGGTTATGGTTCTAGTCCATTTTTGTCTAAGCATCCCAAACGAAATCTAAACACAAGCAAGAACACACCGCCACCCAACACGGTGGCTGGTGGTGGCAGAAGGCGGCAGCCACCACCTCACGGTGGTGGTTAAGAGTTTTCTTTTTATTATTCTGACACTGATTACAATTTACAATGCAAAATCCTAAATAACACACACACAATAAGATAAACATACACACACAACCACCCTTGTGGTGGCCGACGGTCGTATATGGTGGCGGCCACCACCTCACGGTGGTGGTGGCCTTTCTCGCGATTTCCAGCTAAACAACCCACACACAACACCCATTCACTACAGAAATTCACACAAACGCACCAAAACACGCACACAACCACCTTTCATAATGGCTAGTGGCGGCATATTAGGGTAGCATGGTGGCAGAATATGGTAACAACCATACATATGCTTTGATCGAGATCCGAAAGCAGTCACCCACCTGGTAGCGTTCAACGAACGGTGGCAGCAGCACAAAATGGCGGCAATGCAGCGGCAGAAGAACGGACCCGCTGGTGGTCCTCATCGTCACCAGCAAAGAAGAATGGTCAACCTGCAACGACAACAACAACGCTTTACGTCCGACGGTAGCCCTGTGGTCGCTGGCGGCCTTTCGCTGATTAGAAAATGGTTATGGTGGCTGCTCATCGTCTTCAGCGGTTGCGACGCAGCGGCGGCAGCAACCTTGTCGTTCATAGCCCAAGAATCTGATGGGTTATGAGCACCACATCAATCCTATGGTCTACATGCAAACCCTAAAGCTTTGGATCTAGTTTGTCTAATGAACATGTAATAATCATCCAAAGCTCATAAACCCTAAATCTAGCATATAGTAGTCAAATTAACATATGAATTAGGGTTTAGATCTTACCTTGATTGTTATTTAGCAATAATAATCTCAATTCCTTTTGATCCTTGACCTTTGAAAGCTTAGTACCTCAAATGTTACACCTCTAATGGAGTCACAAACACCATGAGCAACAAGATGACTTAGGAGAAGGAGGAGGAGCACCAAAAACGACCAAGAACCCTTAGGGATTACTTCATCACGTTTTTGGGGCCTTAGCGGTTCCTTATATAGGTATACTATTAGGGTTGTCAACTAGGAAACCCTAATTTGACTGCTTAGGCCCTAAGTAGCCCATGGACTCCCTCCTTAGAGGCCTTGGATGAATTCTTATGGGTTTCCCCATAGATTTCGTCCACTCCAACTTCTATGGAGTCTATTAGCCCATTTATGTAACTATCTTATAATTACACAATCAGTCCCCTTTATTTAATTAATCTCTTTTAACCACAAAATTAATTCTTGTTAATTATTGACTAATATTAATTAAATATTATGATTTCTCTTTTAATATATTATTCATATAATATATTAATAAATCATAATTAATCCTCTTTCTCCTTAGTTCATCCTATCAGTTGCTATGGTGAAGGCAACCCAAAAGGACCATGCTTACAATCGGGTCAAGTATATACCAAAATAGTTATGGGCTTAGACACCTAATCCAACAGTCTCCCACTTGGATAGGTCTAATAACTATATTGCGTATGACTTCGGAACCTGATCATCAATCGTAGCTTCCAAAAACCGTTGTCGAACTCTGATCTTATCAGAAACGTGTCCTTTAGATAAGGGATCATATATTCCTCCATTCTAGATATCGTATGAACTGAGACATGGATTTTAATTATACTCTCTATTCATGTGTTGTTTCCCGATTTCCGATTTATGACGAATGATAACAGATTACAATTGAACACATCAACTCAGTCCCGGCTTGGCCAAGCGCTTAGGGTGTCATCACTAAATCATCGAGGGGCCACACATATCGCTTTTATCCCACTTTGAGTAAAAGGAACGGATAAACTTTGACTCAATGCTCGCTTGTACCTACTCATCAAATCACCAACAACAATATGTTTTATAACACCAAGTTACTGGTGCGTTTACATATTATCAATGTGCAACCAACTTGCAGAATACAACTCACACGTCTCGATTTTAAGAATATAAAATATTATCGTCTCACCAATCACTCGTGATAAAATCCATGAAGCGATCTAAGTGAGTGTGGTTTTAATCCAATACTCTAATCTTATAGGAGCACTCATAAACCGTGCATCAAACTTTTGCTATGTCTAAAACACTTTAGACAATCTACAATCAGATTCATGACAGTCTTCTTTCATACATACTTCCAAAATATGATCGATTGTGGATGGTTTGAATAATATTATTATTCGGGAAGTCAAAACATGCAAAGTGAAACACAAGAATAATACTAATCCCACATGGCCCCAAACTTTTGAGTATAAATAAGACACCTTTATTTAATCATCATATTGATTATTACTCATTATTCATTGTTTCGGGTAATTATCAACTTATTACTTGAATTATAACAACAGTTGTCCCATGCACCAAGCATGCGCACTATGTTTACCTATGGTCCTTACTTTGTGAAATAGATCAATTTAACACATTTCCAAATAATATTCATTTCACAACTCTTAATCCTTATCATTAGTGTAAGAATACAGAATTCTCGCCACTACTAGAACATGTTAGATTTTAACATTTTATGCAATGATCCTTTTTGTAATCTTATTGCACAAAAGTCACCAAGACTTTGCCAATGAAATTACAAAGTTCTCTATT
Organism: Lactuca sativa; assembly: GCF_002870075.4. NCBI lineage: Eukaryota > Viridiplantae > Streptophyta > Magnoliopsida > Asterales > Asteraceae > Lactuca > Lactuca sativa. The sequence goes on from NC_056623.2 coordinate 17,326,957, forward strand.
GGATATTGTTACAAGAAAATTCCATAGATGTGAATTCTCACATTCAAAGTACATTCCTTTGAACATCCTTCTTACGTAAAAGTTTCTAATCTAGACATATATTCTCGATATCCAACTCCCAATATGTAAATATTTCCATATTTGCCAGATGACAACTCATTATTAATAGAATCATATATAATCATAATAATGTCATTATGGTCCATTCGTTACTATACTTCCAACTGCCCACAAGTGACAAATCCTTGGCGAACCTTAGATTGTCGTTGACAGTTGTTTAATTATTTTAGTCAAATCCGGTTCTAATCCCTTTTCCCTCTTAATTCCCTAGGCATTTGGAAATTTTAGAATAGTCCAGCATATGCAATCGACCCTATACCCGAAGCGTATGGGATACGATTCATAATGAAAAATGTGATACTTTACCGGTTCCTTGCTATAATATTGCCATATATAGAATCCTTTTAAGTTGAATCTTTTCAACTTAACGTCCATATATGTCTTTTGACTAAAGTTGATTAAAAATTCTCGATCCAAGCTTTTAGATTTCGAAACGAAGTATAATATTCTCTCCATTAATTATAGCAAAACAACTATTAAACCTTTGCAAATTGAAACTTTGTTTTCTATAATTAATATTGCTAACTTGCAATACTTAAAATAATAATCATGCTTCCACTAACATGATAATTATATCCGTACCAGCATAACATTTATGCTCCCACTAGCTTTGACACGTATTCAGAAAACATTTGGACTTCTAGAAATCAATACTTATTGACTTCCAAAGTTCATATTTCTAATACGATATGCTTCGATAAGTCTTTATCTAAGCTTCTCAACCTCACACACCTTTCCTTAGAAAGCGTATATATGTGTCTAAACAATTTCAGTACTTATAACAATAATTCTTAAATGTTTAAACTAATTGCCAAATATCACAATTCGAACTACGAAGAGGGATGCCGTAATCATAATCAAATTTGAGAATGCAATTTACACAACAACTAACTCTTTAAAATCTTCCTAGTGAAAGCGTTTCCTCACAATCATTTTCATGAAGGAGAGAAACCTTATGACACTTAGATTTTATGGTGTATGTGTTGGATTAGTGTCTAAGTCCATAACTATTTTGGTATGTACTTGACCCGATGGTGCATGGTCCTTTTGGGTTGCCTTCACCAAAGCAACTTGATAGGATGAATTATGGAGAGAAAGGATTAAATATGATTTATTAATATATTATGAGAATAATATATTAAAGGAGAAATCATATTGTTTAATTAATATTAGTCAATAATTAATTGGTAATTAGTTTTGTGACTCAAAGAGATTAATTAAACTTAAGGGACTGGAATTGTAATTATAAGATAATTGCAATTAGGGCCATGGATTGCCTTTTATTATAAGGTGGACGAATTCTATGGGGGAAGCCCATATGAAATCGTCCAAGGCTTTAAGAAAAGGGCTCCATGGGTTGCTTAGGGCTTAAGCAACCAAATTAGGGTTTCCTTGTTAGATAACCCTAATAGCCTTACTATATATAAGACCCTTATGACTCAAAAACGTGGGGAACTTCTTTTCTAGGGTTAGAACACGTTTTGGGCAGCCTCTATCCTCTCTCCTCTTCATCCTCTTGCTTATGGTGTTTGTGAACCATTAGAGGAGTGACACTTGTGACTCTAAGCCTTCCAAAGTCAATTCAAAGGAGGAATTGGGATTGTTATTGCTACATAACAATCAAGGTAATATCTTAAACCTAATTATATGTTAATATTGATTTCCATATGCTGGAATTAGGGTTTATAGTCTTGGATTCAAAGCATGTACAATAGAGAAACCTAGATCCAAGCATTAGGGTTTGTATGAGCACATAGGATGTCTTATGACCAAAACCCATCAGTATGTGCTCTTATCCATGTGAATTTGTCATAAACATAATCATAATATAATGTTTCTGTCAAATCCAAACTCTTATGGATAGAACTTGTTCATTTTTAATTTCTTGCCGTTAAGGGTCCCACCATTGCTTCCAAGTTATTTACCGGCTCACCTATACTAGTCAACGTACTTACATTGAACAAGGTGTTTGCCCTTATGCAATCAATTGAGAACTCGTAGAACTCATATGCATAAGTAGCTTCATTGGAATGGCATAGAAATAAATTTTTGTCAACACGATAGGTTACAAACCTCAAGTCGTGCGCTAGTGTCTAATAGGTTTACTCCTGATTAGTTCTTGAACCTTTTTCAAGATCATTTAGACTCCTACTGACCTCTTGACATATAAGATTCTCTTGTCAAGAAACATTTCTTGACAAACAAATATTCAAGAGTTAGTACGGATTCTTATCAAGACAAACCACTACACCCAGTTGGTCTTAGTTGGTCATTGTCTTTATCCAAGACATCTTTCAAACGTGCAAGAATAAGAAAAACAATTTTCTGCTTCACATTTGATGAGTGTGTTAAAACTTCTTAAGATGTGTCACTCAAGTCACATTTGATGAGTGTGTTAAAACTTATTAATGTTATATTCTTAGGATTAATGTTGATGAGATTAACACTTAATCTAGAAGATCGATTAGATCTCAAACAGGTAAATAAATATTAAACAGTAAGAACGAACGCAAAGCAAAGAACAACTCAAGGATGAATCAAACGTATCAAATGATTATAAATAAACCCTCAGAAGAGCTCGATCAAGAACATCAACTGTAGAGGGTTGGAGGTTTACAAGAACGATAAAAGAAATTTGAAATACTATCGTAATCGTTACTTCTGAATTGTTAACCTAATATGCATGCAAGCATATCTTTATATAGTAAACCTAGCAAACTCACGGTTGGACAGGCCCAAAACCGGAGTACAAAATAAATGGACTAACAGCCGAGCCCAATGACACAATCTTCAAACGAATCTTCAACCCAACAATCTCCCCCTTTGCGTCAATTGGAGCGAGATCTTCACTTTTTACTTGGGCCAGCAGCAGCACCAGGTACCTTCTTCTTCACGGTCTCAAACAGACGAGAGATCAGAGCAAGTATCGTCTGCCTGAATCTGATGTACCATTGGATCATGTCGTTGAAGTACTTGACATCGTCTGCTGCATTCTCCTTACACCTTCGGATGATTGACAAAACATGCTCAAGACAAGTATTGGTGTAAAGATGTTTATCCGCCAAAGCAAAGAGACATTTCTGTCCTTCTGTTCTAGTGAACATGACCGAATTACGTCTCGGGTCGATCTTGCCCATCTTCATTTGATTGAGATCACTGGCCGATCCCACATGAGCTATCTTCGGTTTCTTCTTGAAGACTGTGGCAATCTCCTGATCCATAAGGGCTACCTCCATGATGTAACAAACAATCATCCTCTTGAGATGGTCTATAATAGGACCATATTCTGCTTCGTTCGTCAAAAGGATGTTGTGCAAAACGATCCAATCATGAGGGTTTAAGTTCGGTAAATCTGCCAAAGATATAAGATGTTCGGTTCTAGCAGATCCTCTTATCACCCTGAACTGAACGTTGATGAATCTCCCTTCGGTATAAGGCTTTAAGACCCAAACGTTCACGATCTTCTGAGCGTTGCGTGACAGTTAAGGCATGCGATGATCACGTAGGAGAGAGAGTGTCAGATTCCTAGGATCACGCCGCCCAACAAGCGCCGTTTCAGAGCAAACCGTTTCAAATCCTCACGCGCCTTTAAGTGCCAGAGAGGTGTCGCTTGAAATTCGCACACGCGTCCATGATGTCAGTAAAAGTATGGGCGTTCCAAATTCACACGCGTTCCCTTTTTACCGTCGTTTGAAATTCAATCCTTTTGACTCCCGCCTGAGTCAGCAACCCTTTGTCTTATCTTGTGAATGGTATCTTTTGAATTAAATACCCACGTGGATGATTTTTTACCACAACTTGATAATTAACCACCAAAGCAATAATACAGCCTGTAATTATTAGTAACGGAATTTTGGAAAATCAAAGATTTTCGTGCGAAGAGTGTAAAAAGAAAAGAAATAAAGCAACTCTTTTTAGGAATGACTGTGATGTCAACAATGACACGAAACAAATGATCTCGGGCACGAATCTCTTCCTTCAAGATCAAGAGATACCTCAAAGTGTTAATGTGGTTTCCCGTTGAATGACGATCAAACATTTATTAATAAATGTTGAAAGGCTTCTTTTAATTAGGCTAAGTAAGGGTGGCTTTCGCTTTGATTCAACAATTCTAATCTTGAAATAAGAAAGAAAGTGAACAAAGTACTTGTGAGACTTGTGTAGTCTGTTGAACAAGTAGGTAGGAATTAATTTTAAATTGGCTTGGAAAATATAAAATCTCAAAAAAAAAAAAAAAAAAAAGCTGGATCCCAAGGGAAGAAATGTTATGGTGTTTAACAATTTCATAGGAATCACACAAAAATAAAAATTTGAGATTTCAGTAGGATACATCCGTCAATTCGTTGGTGAAAACTTGAGCAAATTTATTGTTCACCGTCAATTCAGATTTGGTGTTGAATTTTGGGTTTCACTCAGCTCGTAGTGGCATGAAACTGAGATCATAAACACAGTTGTTGTGTAACCATAAACCTCAGTGGTAATTTCTGAGAGTCTCAAGGGTTACGTTGATGAAACGAATGTAATGGAGAAATGTAATGGAGATGGTGTAAGAAATTAAAGTACCTCTGCTGCGAAAATAAGGACCAAGCAGAAAACTCTTATCTCATGTGAGAAGAGAGTGAGGTAGCTCACGATTAGAATAAATGTGATAGCCTAATTGGGAAGACAAGGTTTGTTTATACCAAGTCATTAAGGCTATTATTCAGAATCTTATGAGGCTTGGGACACATACAGCAGCATGCTTCTAGGGACACTTAAGAATCCAACAATTATATCCCCATAAACGAACGAACACACAAACAAAATTAAAAGAGAAAAATATTTTTGGAGCTTTTGAAATAGATAAAAAAAAAAAAATAAAATAAATAAGCAAGAAAAAAAATAAGACTTGGAAAGAGTAAGTAAAAGAAACTTTGGAAAATTTTGAAAAACCGAACCCGAGCGTTCGGTTGGTTTCGGTTCAAGAAAATTTTGAAAAACCGAACCCGAGCGTTCGGATGGTTTCGGTTCAAGAAAATTTTAAAAAACCGAACCTGAGCGTTCGGTTGGTTTCAGTTCAAGAAAATTTTGAAAAACCGAACCCGAGCGTTCGGTTGCATTCGGTTAAAGAAAATTTTGAAAAACCGAACCCGAACCTTCGGTAGGTTTCGGTTTTAGAAAATTTTGAGAAACCGAACCCGAACCTTCGGTAGGTTTCGGTTTTAGAAAATTTTAGAAAACCAAGGAATTTAGACATGCAATCAGAAAATACTTTTAACAATAAGATAAACAACTTTGTACAAGAAATATACAACCAAGAAAACTACCTTTGTGGTGATGAGCGAGTCAGATGATTTAACCGAACCTGAACGTTCGGTCAATTTCGCTTCTTACGTTTGAAGTTGAGAGGCAGTTTGAGGTACTGACTTTGATTCCATCATACCTAGCCCTTGCAATATTCTGTTGAATGATGCTTCAGGAAGAGCTTTGGTAAAGACGTCAGCCAGTTGATCAGTGGTTCTTACAAAGTGTACTTCGACGTTTCCATCTTCCACGTGATCTTTGATGAAGTGATACCTCAGTGCTATGTGTTTGGTTTTGGAGTGTTGCACTGGGTTATGACAGATCCTAATTGCACTTTCAGAGTCACAATATAGTGGGATCTTCTTCATATTGAGTCCATAGTCTCGAAGTTGACTCTGGATCCAAATCACTTGAGAGGTGCAGGATGCAGCGGCTATGTATTCCGCTTCGGCAGTAGACAACAACACGCACGTTTGTTTCTTGGATTGCCAGCTAACCAACTTCCTGTCAAGGAATTGACAACCGCCAGTGGTGCTTTTTCTGTCGAGTCCACATCCTCCAAGGTCAGCATCTGAATAGGCTTGAACGAAGAAGCCTGAGTTGGAAGGATACCATAGACCTAAGGAGGTGGTTCGCTTGAGATAGCGTAGAATGTTCTTCACTGCAAGCATGTGAGGTTCGCGTGGGTTTGCCTGAAATCTAGCACAGTAACACACAGAAAACATGATGTCAGGCCTGCTAGCAGTAAGATACATTAGTGAGCCTATCATTTGTCGGTATAGCGTGATATCAACAGCCGGTTTGTCTAGGGATGGAGTTAGCTTGGTGCCGAATGCCATTGGGACTTTGACTTTGGAGTCTCCCATCATGCCAAACTTTGCTAGGAGAGTCTTCGTGTAAGCTTCTTGATTGATAAAGATGCCTTCTGGTCCCTGTCTAATATTTAAACCAAGGAAAAAGTTAATAGGACCCATTGAGCTCATTTCAAATTTAGTCTCCATCAGCTTTCTGAATTCAGCTGTTAGGCTGGGATTCATTGAGCCAAAGATGATGTCATCGACATAAATTTGAACTATCATAAGGTGGTTACCTTCCTTTTTGCGAAAGAAGGTTGGGTCAACCGAACCTTGTTTGAATTTAGACATCTTTAAGAATTTAGTTAGCGTTTCATACCAGGCTCTCGGAGCTTGTTTAAGACCATACACAACTTTATCCAGAATGTAGCAATGATTTGGATACTTTTCGTTCACGAACCCAGGAGGTTGCTCCACGTACACTGTTTCTTCTAGTTCTCCATTAAGAAATGCACACTTGACGTCCATTTGGAAAACTTCAAAGTTTTTGTGAGCAGCATAAGCAAGAAAGATTCTTACAGATTCGAGCCTAGCTACCGGAGCGAAAGTCTCTTCATAATCAATCCCTTCCTCCTGACAATATCCTTTTACAACCAGACGAGCTTTGTTCCTTATAACGTTCCCTTCCTTGTCCATTTTATTCCTAAAGACCCATTTGAGACCAACAACCGAGGCATCTGGAGGAGTTGGAATGAGGCACCAGACTTTGTTCCTTTCAAATTCGTTCAGTTCGTCTTGCATCGCTTGAACCCAATCGGAGTGATCGAGAGCAGTGTTAACTGTCTTCGGTTCAACTTTGGATACGAATGAGTTAAACATGCAAAACTCAACTTTGGAAAATAAGGATGTCTGTTTTGCCTTTAGTTGTGATCGGGTCAGGACCTTTTCAGAGACATCACCAACCACTTGAGAGATAGGATGATCTCTGGTCCATTTGGTAAGAGGAGGGTAGTTGGGATCAAAGGTGGGGTCCAGTTCAGCATTGATCATTTCTTCTGGCTCGAATTGGCTTTCGTAGTCGAGTGACATATCAGCGTGCTCCCCCTCGATAGATGAGCTTTCTGGAATGCTTTGAGAAACTTGAGGTTCAGAGGTTTCTTGTGGTGCTGGGCTTTCAGGCGTTGATGCACCTTTGGTTGGTGAAGCACTTTCGGTTGGAGAAGTACTTTCGGTTGGAGTTGGACTTTCTGTAGCAGTTGTAGAGCTTGGCTCCCCCTCAACATATGAGCTTGGCTCCCCCTCAACTGAAGCATCGTTGGATGGAGGTTCATCAGAATTCGATCCTCCTTCGTTCATTCTCCTGGCAGCTTCTTCGACAATTTGCTTCATATGGTCTACCTTGTTGTCTGCTGCTCCTGCTTCTGAGAGAGTAGCTTTCTTTGGTTCGTCAAAGAGCTCCATAAACTTCTCGTATAGATTAGTGATCGAGACTGTGACTTGGCCAGTTTGAGGAAAGATTTCCCCAGCTGTGTCTTCCTTGTCCTGTAGCTTTTTGACATAGCTATCATCAAAGGTCACGTAATAGGTCTCTTCGATTTTCCTCGACTGCTTGTTTAGGACTCTGTATGCTTTGGAAGTGAGAGAGTAGCCCAAAAAGATTCCCTCGTCGGCTTTGACATCGAACTTGTTGTGGTGTTCTTTAGAGTTAAAGATGAAACACCGTGAGCCGAACACGTGGAAAAATTTCACATTGGGCTTTCTGTTGTTGAGAATCTCGTAAGGCGTGAGCGTGAAGCGCTTGTTGAGATATGACCTGTTCTGCGTAAAACAAGCAGCAGAAATAGCATCAGCCCAAAAATAAAGAGGTAAGGAAGCGAAACTTAGCATAGTTCGGGCAGCTTCACACAAAGATCGGTTTCGTCTTTCGACAATTCCGTTCTGTTGAGGTGTGTAGGGAGCTGAGAAGTTGTGACTTATTCCCTTTTCTGCTAGAAATTCTTCAAATTCCCTGTTCTTGAATTCCAGACCATTGTCGCTCCTGATGTTGCGAACGACCTTCTTGAGCTGTACTTCTATCTGTTTGATGAACACTTTTAGCTTTTGAGTCGCTTCAGATTTGAGCTTTAAAAAGAACACCCATGTAAATCGTGAAAAGTCATCAACAATAACAAGAATATACTTGCTACCACCGATGCTTTCGATAGATGATGGACCACACAAATCAATATGAATTAATTCGAGTGGTTCAACAACTTTTGTGTTAATTATAGATGGATGACTTTGACGACTCTGCTTCCCCATTTCGCATGCAGCACACAAATGATCTCTGTCGAACTTGAGCAATGGAAGGCCTTTAACATGACCTCCAGTGACAAGTTTGTTGATATCTTTAAAGTTGAGATGAGAGAGTCTTCGGTGCCACAACCAGCTTTCGTCATATTGCGCTTTTGATAACAAGCATATAGTTGGGTTTCCTTTGATGGGTTTGAGGTTTAGAGGAAACATTTCACCCTTACGTTCAGATTTGAGAATTACTTTCTTTGTCTTCTTCTCAATAATTTCAGAACCTTCATCGTCGAATGAGACTTTGAGACCTGTATCTCCAACAAGCTGAGATACACTGATGAGGTTGTGTTGTAGTCCTTCCACATATGCCACCTTCCTTATAGTAAAATCACCATTAGTTATCATTCCGTATCCCTTTATGGTGCCGAAAGAGTTGTTTCCAAACTTGACGTTGCCACCATTTGAAAGAGACCTATATTCCCTGAGCTCTTCTTTCCTCCCTGTCATGTGACGCGAGCAGCCACTATCGATGTACCATTCTTCGTCAAACTGCTCGTCACTTATAACCTGCAAAAATTAAGCAGATTTAGGAACCCAAAGTTTCTTGGGTCCACGTGAGCCTTTCACAGGAACAGGAATAGTAAGAGCGACGTCAACAAGATATGTTCGTTTTATGAGTGTTGTTTCATCTTTCTTTTTAATGGTAAAGACTTTTATTTTATTAGGATTAGGTGTGTTCGGTTTAGACTCTGGTTTAGATGCAGTAACCTTCTGTTTGCCCTTTTGTTCAGCTGACGAATGAGATTTTTGAGAACAAACAGAATGAGCTTTAGAGCAAGATGGAGATGAATTGGAAGAATTAGAAGAATTAGATGAATGAGAAGGAGTGGGCTTAGATTGAGATGACTTCTTGGCTGGAGACTCTTGGTGACCCTTTTGCTTTTGATCATTGGTGGGATTGACCTTAGAGTTTTGATTTCCTTTGATTACTGAACCGAACCTTTGCTTTCGGTTGAAGTCGTTCTGTGAACCGAACCTTTGCCTTCGGTTAGAGTCATCCTCAGAACCGAACCTTTGCTTTCGGTTGGTATTCTTTTCCGAACCGAACCTTGGCTTTCGGTTGTTTTGGCTCTCATGCTTTTTGACAGGATTGTTCTCAACCTTCAGATTCTTGTCTTGATGTGAGAAATATGCATTCTGGGATTGCCAGAATTGTTTCCTTTCAGAGAGATTCTTCCTGTATCTCTGGTTCCTTTCACGTTTCTTATTCCTCATCTGCTTCGGTTGATGATGGATATTGGCTTTCATTTTCGGTTTCTCCTTGGCTGGTTTACTTTGGACTGTGGGAGTTTCACTTTGAACTGACGAACTAGAGGAAATGTCTTCTTTTGCCGAACTTCCATTCTCTTGAGGAATGTCTTTCGTACCACTAGTACTTGGCACATCGAAATTATCTGGCTTGTTCAAGGGTTCTGGTATGTATCTACCTTTACTAATCCATGAAGTCCTTTCTGACAAGCCTACCGTTTCATCTGCATTATCGATTGGAGCGGACCAGAAGAACTCATCGCAGCCATCAGCATTGTCTTCGTTTACAATTGCTGTGAGTTCAGCAGTCTGATGTTCGGTTACTCCAGTGACCTTGTACACTTGATTTGGAGTGGTCCTGACCTTTTGATATACAACCAATTTCTCTGCTAAGATCGGGGACTTTTGTTGGGACAATCGAGCGAACTCCACTGAATTTTCTGAAATTAGATTCTTGTGGTTTTCAGGTTTGCTTTTCACAAATTCTGAGCAGTCAACCGTGTCCTCTACAGAAATTTCACTCATATTTTCATCCTCATTAAGCTCAGATGCATTTTCAACATTAATTTTATTTTCTGAGCTCAAGTTGGCGTTTAAAGAGTCAAATTTTTGTATGGTTTCGGTTCTCAGTTTAAGTCTATCATTTTCATCCAAAAGGTTTTTGAGCATGTCCTTGTGGTCCTTGGATTTAATGAAAGATTCAATTTTGTCCAGTCCATACATATAGGTCGGATTGACGTCATCAGATGATATCACACTCTCACAATTATAAGCTTCAGCATCGATTTCATCCTCCTTAAACTCAAGGAAGGGCAAAATCATGCGATGGATCTTTTGTCCTATCTCACAATCCAAGTGAAGCTGAGTAATATTAGTATAAAGACGTTTTGCAATCAAACAAAAAACATTACGCTGTTTTAACAACTTTAAATTGTCTCTCTGTAAATAAATGTTTTCGTCTTTTATTTTAACTAATTCAGACTCCTTCAACTCGATCCACATGCGCCGCTCCTCACTCTTCGAAGACACCCTGCTTAATTGATCAGTTAGGTTAGAATTGGTGACTCGAGTTTGAGTTAAACTACTATCTAGATGTGAGATTCGTGAATTAACACTTTTTAGTTCTTTTTCATAGGAGCTTTGTGGTACTTTAAATGAAACAAAAACCGATTGTACCTTCTTGATCAGTTCATCGAGTTCGTTGAACTGCACGCTGAGCGGTTTGGCCGTAAAGCACATATCCTGCTGCTCCTTCGGTTCATTGCTTCCACCATCAGTGTTGTATCCCCTCATATGAGATACCTCAGACACCATCAAGCATCTGCCTCCACTGCTCTCCTCTTTAGCCACACAAGCCTTTCCATGCGAAGGCCTCCTCACTTCATCGTCTTCGGAGTCGGTTGACCAAACTTCCACTCCACCGAACTCGTCATCAGCAACCGAACCCTGCACAATTAGAGCATTCATGGAAGGGTTAGCGGTAGATTTCTTCTTCCTCATCTCATCAAGCTTTTTCTGCAGCAAAGCTTCCTCATCTTTTTCAGCCATCTTTTTGAGGACACAATCCTTAGCATAGTGGTTTTTCCCACCACAGTAGTAACAGCTCACTCCAGAATCACCATCTGCCTTCGGTTCCTTCTTGGGCTCTTCAACCTTCGGTTCATTGTTAACCTTTTCAGAACTATAACTCCCCTGCCAGTTTCGATTTTTGTTGCTAGGGAATCTCTTCTTAATGAACCTTTTGGGGTTAGACACCATCATAGCATAATCCTCAGACGTGAGGTCATACTCCTCCAGGTTGAGGTCTTCGTCCTCCATCACAACTTTACTTTTTGACAAGAGGGCCAACGAACCTAGGCTTGAATCAACGTTCTTTTCCTGCAGGACAATCTTCTCCTGGGACTTGAGAATACCCACCAGTTTCGCCAAAGAATAAGATTTAAACTGTTCATGGGCTTTGACTGTAGACACCACTGCTCTCCACTCTGACCTTAGACCATTTAGAAATGTAACCTTCTGCTCGATAAGCTTCCTTTCGATGTCATGTTTGATCATCTTGCTGAGAAGATGATTGAAGCGATCGAACGTCTGGGTCACAGTTTCTTCGGCTCCTTGCCTGAATTCTCCAAACTCAGATAAGAGCAATCTTTGGATAGAGTGTTCAAGATCCTCGTCTGTAGAGTACAGTTCACGAAGTCTATCCCAAACTTCCTTTGCCTTCGTGCATGAGCTTACCAACCTGAAGGTGTCGGACTGAAGGGCGAATCTGATCAATCGTAACGCCTTGATATTACACTGGAATTTATCCTTTTCATCTTGCGCAATATCTTTGACATCTTTTAGTAGATCATTATACTCCTTTTGAGTTTTAATAATCCTCGACGTTGCAGAGTGAGAAAAAGGTCCATTAATAATTGCTTCCCATATGAGGTATCCATTATCCTCAGATCCTATAACGTAGTCTTCGAAGTGATGCGCCCAGACTTCATAATCATGGGTATATAGGATGGGAATCTTCGTGGTTGAACCAATGTTGTTGGAAATATTGATGGGATTCGATTGCGACTCGTCCATTATGATCGAAAAACCTGTTCAAAGATCAGACTTGTAATAACTCAGATTAGGGCAAAATAATAAATATCAAGATACGTCAATAATGAGATGACGGCTCAATAAATATCAGTAATTGCGGAAAAACCCTAATTGAAACCTTTTCACAGAAAAGAAGTGTATCGATTACACAGCCTCCTGCTCTGATACCAATTGATGAGATTAAAACTTAATCTAGAAGATCGATTAAATCTCAAACAGGTAAATAAATATTAAACAGTAAGAACGAACGCAAAGCAAAGAACAACTCAAGGATGAATCAAACGTGTCGAATGATTATAAATAAACCCTCAGAAGAGCTCGATCAAGAACATCAACTGTAGAGGGTTGGAGGTTTACAAGAACGATAAAAGAAATTTGAAATATTATCGTAATCGTTACTTCTGAATTGTTAACCTAATATGCATGCAAGCATATCTTTATATAGTAAACCTAGCAAACTCACGGTTGGACAGACCCAAAACCGGAGTACAAAATAAATGGACTAACAGCCGAGCCCAATGACGCAATCTTCAAACGAATCTTCAACCCAACAAATGTTATATGAATTAATTTTTTAATAAATTGTTTAATAATTAATGGTCCCAGATTAATCCCCGCTTAGCCGATTAATCCTTTGACCCCAGTCCAACGCCGAGCTACCGCCGAACAATTTCTGCAACCTTGACTTATACATATATAATATATTAGACTTTTAATATTATATAGTACAAGGGTGTATTTTACACTTATAAAATACTATGTTGTCTAATTTAATAAAATTATACTTTTAATTTAATTAAATATAAACTATATCATTATGGATTTATTAACTCTCTTTTAATTATACATTTAATTAACTTAATAAAACCATAAGGTGTAATTTGAACTTTTCAAACAACTAGGGTTTTATAATTTAAAGTTTTCAAAATTAAATTTTTAATCAAAAATTTTAAATTCCAAAACTTGAGGACAAGTTTTGAAACTTTTCAAAACTATCTAGATCAAATTACAAATAATTCAACTAATCAAATAATATGGTGATTATCTAAATATGACTTAATTCAATTTCTTGCAAGATAATTCATTAAATAATTCAAATAAATCAAGTTTATCATATAAGACAATGATTATCAAATTAATTTGACAATTATCTTCTATTTTGGTAAGGATAATCACTCCAAATTAATAAAAATCGGATTTTATCAACAAAAAAACGTTTATGGTAATTATCCACAGCCAAAACAGGTTAAAATCCCGCAAAAACAGCAATCAGACCTACAAACTCGGCGAGTCAGGGATGGACTCGTTGAGTTCCCAGTGAACTCGGCGAGTTCACCTATGAACTCAGCGAGTTCAGGCTCCAGAATGCACTTTTTTGCGATTTTCAGCTTGAACGATTATGTAAAGCATCAAATACATCAAACAAACAGCCTAGTCTCTAATACCACTGATGGGTTATGAGCACTACATCGATCCTATGGTGTACATGCAAACTCTAAAGCTTTGGATCTAGTTTGTCTAGTGAACATGTAATAATCATCCAAAGCTCATAAACCCTAGATCTAGCATACAGTAATCGAATTAACATATGAATTAGGGTTTAGATCTTACCTTGATTGTTATGTAGCAATAACAATCTCAATTCCTTTTGATCTTGACCTTTGAAAGCTTAGTGCCTCAAATGTTGCACCTCTATTGGAGTCACAAACACCATGAGCAACAAGATGACCTAGGAGATGGAGGAGGAGCACCAAAAACGACCAAGAACCCTTAGGGATTACTTCACTACATTTTTGGGGCCTTAGGGGTTCCTTATATAGGTAGGCTATTAGGGTTTTCAACTAGGAAACCCTAATTTGACTGCTTAGGCCCAAAGCAGCCCATTGACTCCCTCCTTAGAGGCCTTGGACGAATTCTTATGGGTTTCCCCATAGATTTCGTCCACTCCAACTTCTGTGGAGTCCATTAGCTCATTTATGTAACAATTTTATAATTACACAATCAGTCCCCTTTATTTAATTAATCTCTTTTAGCCACAAAATTAATTCTTATTAATTCTTGACTAATATTAATTAAACAATATGATTTCTCTTTTAATATATTACTCATATAATATATTAATAAATAATAATTAATCCTCTTTCTCCTTAGTTCATCCTATCAGTTGCTATGGTGAAGGCAACCCAAAAGGACCATGCTCACAATCGGGTCAAGTACATACCAAAATAGTTATGGGCTTAGACACCTAATCCAATAGAATTAACATTCCTCGCTCCGCCATCGGTCAACAGTGGGTCTCCCGGCTTCGTCGTCGACTGGAATGGCGGTTGATGATGGCGATAGAGCGGTGGCTATCGGCGGCTAGGTTGCGGCAATTCACAACAACAACTTCCGACTGCCTTGCTCTCTTTCTGATGTAGAAAAGGATTGGCTCCGACGGTTTCCGGCCTCAATGGTGGCTATGCCGTGGCGGAGGAAGGATGGGGATATATGTCGGCGGCGCCGGAGGGAGTGGGAGGTGAAGGTGATGGCTGAGGTTATGCATTAGTGTTAGGGTTACGGTAGTGCTATATACCTGATACCCTTCCAAACTTTTAGCCATAATGACAATAATGGTCCCTCCCCCATAAGAATCTTTCCAAACGAAGTCCATAATTTACCATTTAAACCCCACCCTCTGAAATCCCTTACAAATCAAGTCCGAAATTTACCAAGCAGCCCCTCCCTCTACAAATTGTTTTCAATTGAAGTCCTTATGTTACCAAATGGCCCCTCCTCTACCAAAACCTTTTCAACTTAGGTCCAAAATTTACTCTTTAGCCCCTGCTTCCATAAATCTTTTCATATTAAGTCCCATACTTACCAAACACCCACTGCCTTCTAAAATCTTTACAAAATAAATCCTGGAACTTAAACTTTCAATCCCTAACTTCTAATTTATGTCAGTTAACTCCTCGAAACCAACACCTTGCTATATAATTATTGATTTTAGTTTTACTAATCATTCATTAATTTGCTTATTTATATATTTTTTTAATAAACGGGGAGTTACACAACCAATCATTTTGTAGATTTTGACGTTGTAATATTTCACGCACGATAGATTTTTATTTACTATAAAAGTTATATCTCACACGTACCTATTCAGATTGTTGCGAAATTCAGATTTTTAGGATCGCGGTAGCTTATAGAATCTAAATATGTTAACTTGCTCTCAAAGTGACGCAGATTTAAACGCATTCATTTTTGAGTTTAAGGTTTGACGCCATTAAGGTCTTAGTTGAATATATTGACATATATTAGGCAGTTACAAGGTCATCCTTATTATATTTTCGTGTTTTATTGTTAGATACAAACGACGATTGATGATGTATTTTCTAGGTTGTCACATGTGAGCCCGGTGTGCATGCATTGTATTTATATTGTGGTCTGTGGTATTTTGGGGGAACTTACTAAACTTTGACTTAGAATTGTGGATTAAATATTTTTCAGATAATAATGATGATCATGGGAAGGCGAATGTGTGACTGTATACATTCATCAGCAGCAATGGAGGTTCCGCGTTTATTACTCTGATTTTTAAATAAATGTATTTTGGAACAAATGATTTTCTTAACTTGGATTCTATAAATGTGAAGTTTTATCTTAATTAAAAATGAAAATTTTTGTTGTGAAAATGGGACGTTACACATTCATATTGGATTCAAAGATTTTTGGTTCTTGAGTTCTCGGTGCGAAACAAAACACAAGGATTTCGTATTCTGGAGTTCTTCAAAGATTTGAAACACACAACGGATGTGTGCATGTGGGTTTTGAAACAAACACACAAAGATTTCGTGTTCTTAACTTCTGTTGGGTTTTTGAAATTGAGTTTATCTTCATTGAGATGTCGAATCCGGAAACTTGTTCAAGAAATCTAGACACTGACATTTCCAAACTAAAGTTGAAGGGTTTGTGTATGTGAATACGTGTGTTTTGAACCTAGACATGAACATGATGTTCTTGAAACTCGATTTAAAAAGAACACAATTTTAAATTGTTAAGAAGTCTTTTGTGTGTGTGTTCAAGAAACCTAGATGCGTTTATGATGAACATAATGAGGATGACACCAAAAACTCCTACATCAAAACCCATATATTTATTCTCAAAGAATAAAACTAAGAATGGTTAAAAATCGAACAAAAACACTAATGCATTATGACATTCTTAAATATATAATTCTTGATAGAATGCATTTGATCTTCTTTAATGGTCCATAAAATCGACTTGGTTTCAACCATTTTTAATTACGAGAATGAGATGCATTGTCGTAAGAATATAGATCTGATTTGTGATGTATGCCTCCAGAAATTGTATATTTTGGCAAGACCACAAGTTCAAACGTAGATATGATTTTTGCGAACCTCGTGTCTCATGGCTTAAGGCTAGAAAAGCCTTAAAAACTCACAAAATGTTCTTCCTCCCACTAATGGGAGACAAGGAAACTAGCCAACTTGCTAGTTTCTATATATTTTCCAACACAAAAACATACTAATTACCAGATCAGTAATCCGCGCATTATACATGGCCAATCTCCAGCAACAAGGTAGCAGACCATTGACAGAGCAAAAACAACGGTTAAGTGCTGATCTTTAGTACTATAGTTCATGAAACTATTGTTCTTTAATGAGGAATAACAATGAATTTAAATCACACAATGTAGAACTCTGACAAATTTTGTATTGGCTACTTAAAAGTGTTGGTCAACACAGAAAATTACATCAAATACGTAAAGAATCAATGAAATGTGTATGATCCGGTGTATTAGTAGTGGTATAATGGAATTGACACTTGAAATGATCATGGAAGTGTTAGCTTGTTGAAAGCAAACCAAGTAATGTTGATGCATGGTTGTAACACCATGGATTATACTCGGTCCCTGTGGTACTTGTGTCCCCCATCATTATCTCTTGTTGCTGTTCTTCTTCTTCTTCTTCTGTAGGATCAGGAAGCAAGTTTAGATCAATAAAACCTCGGATTTCCTGAACTGGTTTCGCCACTTTCTCGACCAAACTTGGGTTTTGTTGATTAAGTTTAGCCTCTGCAATCAAGTGTGATCTCTTGTGACCCCCCAAAGCTTGTCCTGATGAGAAAATTTTAAAGCAAATTGAGCACTCATGAGCTCCTAGCACCAATGTGTTCTTCAAAGAACCACCAAGATTGAAACTTGATGTTGAATGATGATTATCAGATGTTTTTTCACAACACCCATTAATCATATCTTCATGATCTAACACGGGTTTGCTTTCAATCTTGTTTTTGTGGTCATTATTCCAATCAAAACATCCCTTTAACTTGTTGTGACTTGCTCTATGCCCACCAAGTGCTTGATAAGAGTGAAAACTCTTGTTGCAAGTAGTACACTCAAACTTTCTCTTGTTTTGATCATCAAATTCGTCTTCATTGATTGTTTTTTTCTCGAAATCATCAAAACCCACCTCAGATCTTCCAAGGATTTCGTAACCAACTTCTGATTCTGCTAATTTCTTCATCTTATAACCATTTCCGGTTATCTTCTTGCCCCATTTCCCCACATCTCTGGAAAGCATGATCAAACACATAGCAATCTCTACTTCTTGTTCTTGATCCATATCAGAAACAACACTTGTTGAAGCATGGTTAGCATTCATGGAAACCGAAGATGAAGCTGTAGCGGTGGTGGTGGTTGTGGTGGTGGTGGTAACAGTAGGAGTGGTAGCACACGTAACTATCGACTTTTTGGTTGTTCCATTTCTTGATCTTGATTTCTTCATTTGACGGATTTTTATACCCGAATTGTCATTACCGGATTGACTAATCTTAGAATCTTGATTCGAAATTGCGGTTTTGGTGTTTAAGACTTTATCAGAGTGACATTTCATGTGTCCAAACAAGGCCTTCCAAGACTGAAAACCTTTTCCACATTCTTTACAAAGCTTATCAAGAACAACCAAACAGTCGTCGTGGGGTTCACTTGAATCTTTTGCTTTCAGAGTCTTTTTGGGATCTTTTCTCAGCTCATAACCCAAATCGTTCGAGTTTGAAGAGCCATTGAGGACTGATGTGTTGTTGTTATCCATCATGTTTTTTCTGTCATTGTTGTTGACAGATGAGAGCTTCATCTTGTGATGATGATCGGTGGAGTTGATCACGTGAGACCTCATGTGACCTCCCAAGGATCTACCACAGGGGAAGCTTTTGTCGCACAGCTTACACATGTGTTTCATAAGTTCTCGATCACTTTGTTGCACTGAATTTTGATTGGACTTCAACATTTTCAACGAACAAAAGGTCAAAATTCAGATCAGATTGTAAGCTAAAGTGGTCCAAGGACAGAGGATGATGATGAATTCTCAAAGAAACAGAGAATTTAAGCTTGAAAATTGAGAATTAAAGAACACACAGATCAAGACACAAGAACAAAAGCTTAAATCTCGGATTGCATTTTACTTTCAGCAAGAACATGCCTTAAAAAGGTGAATATTGAGAATTGTGAAACACCCAGATCAAGAAAGATGATCAAAAGCTCAAATCGTTAGTTGGTATCCGGTCTTTCTGCCGACTGAAACGAATAACAAAGAACCCATCTCAGATTCGATTTGTTCTTAGCAAGAACACGACTTGAAAAAAATTTCAACCGAAAATTGAGACACGCGAAGATCAAGAAACACGATTAGAAGCCCAAATCTTTGGTGGGTTTTCAATCGTCTTGCAGAATGAAATGAAGAATAAAGAAGAACCCATCTCAAATTGCATTTTGTAGCTCAGCAAAAACAAGATCCAATCGCGTTAAAATGAGAACACAAGAACTAAATTGAAGCTACACTCGAGTAGTAGTCAAGAATCGAAGCAAAAAAGATCAGAAATCTGAAAAAGAGATGATGGGTCGGTTACCTTTCTTGCTAATGATGACGATGAAGAAGCACACCCTCTCTCTCTTTCTCTCTGTCTGAACTTTTATCAGTTTCTCTCTCTAGAGATATATATGTAAGCAGAGAGACAGAAGAGAGAGATGAATAGGCTATAGTTGGAGGGAGAAGGAGAAATCCATGCATGGAAATAAGGATAAAAAGAGGCAAAAGCAACGTGTACTCAGCTAAGTATCCTACGCCAAACGCCAATCCGACGGCTTAAATTGCTCCACATTGGGCATCTCCAAACCGGTGGCCTCATGATTGTTGCCCTACAATTCCTAATTTTGCCATGATCTCTGTAATTTATCTACCCACAGAAATATAAACATTAATAAACAATGGTGTGGGTCTCTTACACCTCACATCTTCCTTCAATGAATTAACCTAATACTCCCAATCAGGACATGACAAGTGTCACACTTATTCCTAAAGTATTTGGCCTTATTAATTAACAAAGGGCAATCTCGTCATTTCCTAATGCAAAATGAATAAGCAAATGAAACCCTTTTGCAATGACTGGTAAGTTGGACAAATGAGAAAAAGGGACCCACTAAACCAACAAGAAGTTTGTGAAGTAAAGAATCTACAAGCCTGCATATGGAAGCTAAAAGCTTTTTTGTGCTAAACAAGCATACTAGTAGTAGTGGTAGTAGGCTAGTGGCATTTTCGTCACTTCACATCAAAAGCAACCCAATATTTAAAACATTTTTAAAAAACTATTTTTATATTAATTCTTGATAAAAAGAGAAACTTTTAATACAAATGATTTGCAAAATATCTTAAACACTACATGACTTTTTCAAGTGTTTTTTTTTTTTAATTATAATTAAAGAAATAATATTTCTCAGTAACAAAAACTTACAAATTTGAAGAAATTAAACATTTTCATATTGCAGTGCGATAACAAAATATGAAAAAGTTATTATTTTTTTGGTGAAAAAATATATAATCATCACTCATTTTTTACCTTAAAATACACAAAAAGGTATATAATTAAGAGATTAAAGAGCCGGCTTTCCTCATTGCTCAAACCGGAAACGTTAATGTCCTATTATGAGATTTATGATTCATGGTTGATAACTATCTTAATTAAGCGTTAATTGTATCGTTTAAGCCGGCATCTTAGCACAATGTTTAGCTGTAGCACAAGTGCAAGTGCTTACAAGATAACAACTAACTTTTATTTTATTAGTTTTGGTCCTTACTTTTAGATTCTTTTGGCATACAAGTCCAATTCATGACATGTGCATGCACATAATTTTGTGATTACTTAATCCAACGGTCAGGATTGACTTGTTGCAATAGAATGGACGGTTCTAAAAAACTTTTAAGTTACAAATAAAATGTACAAACTTTGTTGCATAAACTACAAAGTATATGTAGAAGAATATTTATGATTAGTTAAAAAAAAAGGATTATTGATGCCTAACGCTAAGCACAAACATACACACATGTAGTGGCATTAATTAAGCTTCGCTTATGAGACAAGAGAGAGAGAGAGAGAGTAGACAAATGCATGACTAAAAGTGATGTTAATCAAGTTGACAACCCATTTAACCCTTCAAGGCAAGTTTTGGTCACTCTTTGTCTTCTATTCCATGCCATTTTGTATACATTTTTAGGCCAAAATAAGATGCCTTACTTTGATCTTTATTCCCTTTGTGGTTTTAAAAATGTCACATACAAAATTTATTTTGTATCTGTTTATATATGTATTTACAACATCATTTCACCTTTTTCTTTATACAGAATATACCACAATAATTCATTTTAGAACCAAATGATGTGGAATTTTATCGAGAGCATGTTTCACCACCCGTTGAACCATATATGTGTAATACATGTCAACAAAAATTGATAAAATAATTAAAATATTGTATAAATTGGTAAAATGTGAAACACCTTTGCATAAATAAATATTTAAGCGATGTTTTGGTTCTAAAATGAAACGTGGTTGTATATTTCTGCAAAATTAAACTATTTTGTTACATAACTTGAAAAAATATTATTGTATAAATATGTACGTGGACCTTTCTATAAACCTATTTAATTGTGGGAATATCTTTATTAAAAAGATGAACCAACTTCCAATTAGTCTTTAAACCACAAGTCTAAGCAAAATAGGAGGTGAGCTTTTAGTGCATGAAGGAGACTCATAACCATTTGAAGTGCTTGATTGCCCCAAAAGCAATCTTGTTGTATAAAGTAAAGCATGTGAGTGCTTAATTGGTCATCAACATTAACTGGTTATTAATTAATTCTTAATCCCAAAGAATTTATTATTAGGTTATGACCACATCAAGCTTTAATCATACATCATACAACTAAACCCTTCTCCAAAATTAACAACTATACAAATTTCTGTACTATTTTTCATACTACTATTTTGAATTTAAAATTATTGATTTGAAGAAGGGATCTATAAACCTAAAATCTATATTTTATCGTGATGAAATCAACATTGCTCGCGAAAAAGAAAATAAATTATAAGTTACAAATTTTACTCTTTTGTTCCACAAGGATCTTGTATGTATTGTATACCAATCATAATAAAGTGCATGTGTTCCTTTACAAAAGTGATAATGGTTTCATGTGTTTAATAAACAAGTTTCTCACCAGCCATGCTTAAAAAATACTCTTTAACAAAGAGTCAATCAAACCCAAACCAAAATAAACTCCTTAAAAATTCAAATGGTGGGACCTACTCTCTTGGATCAAGCAACCATTAAGATTACTAAGATAAAAGACTTAATTTAATGTCACTAAACTAACATGAACAAACTGTTAAGTTGAAAAATCTTGACATAGTATTTTTTATATGTATAAGGACTGTTGAATTGCATTCTTATAATTGTAATGGCATTTGATTCTTGTATTTTATATAGATAAAAAAAAAAAGTTGTATTTTAAAATATTAATGTGATCCATAACAAAAGACGATATCCCCCAAAGTCCCACCCACCATCATATGCATAGTGTTGTCCCTTGTTTATTCCTGTTTTGGTGTTGCAGATTGAGCTTAGTTCACCAAACAGGCTGCCATCTCCACGTGGGGGCACAAATAAATGTAGATTCATGTTTAAGTTTGTTAAATATTTTATTTTTCTTGAAAAAAAAATTATGCTATCTTATTACAATTAGCATTTTATGAAAGGCTAAATTCAAAAATTAATATTTCATAACAAAGAAAAATACCAAAATCTAAAAAAAAAAAAAAATCAATCATTGTTTAAAAAAGTTCCACATTTTCCATGTGTTTTTACCTAAAAATGTGATACACTTCTGTGTCTTCAATTTCTTTTTTAGAGAAGTCCTAAAAATCACAGTTGTTATCTTAGAAAACTTAATAATATACTAAGAGAGCTCTATGGTAAACTATTGTAACCAACATTTGCTTTGAATGGATCAGTCCTATGTGTCATAATACATGACTCGATGACAGACAATATTGATTAGGACAGGACTAGACAAATTGTCTCTTCCATTATCGATGAGGAGGGTATGAACGTCTTTTGCACACAGAAGAGATCAAAGGCAACTCCCGGCCCAAATTGTTTCACCTTTTTGGGAAATTGCAAATTTTGTCTGGTTACCATTAGTTTTATTAGTCTTAGTCCAGTAAATGTCAAACACAGATAACACTGTTATGATTTGTCGGCGTCCTGTGAAACAAAGACAGTCTTAGCATCCTTGTCTTGTTGCCCACCGCCTTGAGTCATGTGTTGGCCCGCTTCAATGTCACCGGCACTAAAGAAGCTTGACTTGCAATAGTGTCCACATAATCACTCATAAAGTAAAGCCAAAAACACAAAAAAGAGAGTATAGGAATCAAGGAATGACATGGACATGTCTACTCAAAAATAATAATAATAATAATAACACATTGTCTATTTCAATTGCAGATACATTTTTAACTTGTAATTCAAATATGTTTTGTTATGTACAATAAGACCTTCACTAAAAATGAACTCAAAATTAACATATGATATGATGTAAGGCCTTCACTAAAAATGGTATGGAGGTTTAATTTTACAGATCGACGCCTTCATCGAGGCCTCTAGAACCCATCATCACGTTTGAATCTATCTTTTTGTCAAATTTCTTTTTCCTCCGAGCTTCAAATTCTTGAAATCCTTCCATCTGAGAAAAATTCAAATCTGATCATCTCATGTTTTAACCAAACTAATTTGACTTCAATGGCTAAATTGCAGAAACTGAAAATCAGGAAAAAAAAAGGGGGGGGGGGGGGGGGGGGGGGGGGGGGGGGGGGGGGGGGACATTAAAGTTTACCGATTGGAATTGATCCATAGATATGGGATTATTATGCAGTGAAATATTTTGTAGAGTCTTGCATTCCTTCAATAAACTTGGAGGTATCTGTTGAGCAAATGGTGTGAAAATTAAGTTTTATATTAGGTAAAATTTGATGTTCATAAACTACCCCTAATCTTTCTACATTAAATTACATAAACACCCATATTTTGCAAACAAAAACAACCTTTTTGACTTTGTTATGGTCCAAGCATAGTGACTTCAGGTGAATGAGATTGCAGACCGAAGGAGGCAGTTCTTCAATAGAATTTTCTAGAAACCACAAAACCAAGAAACACGAAGCTGATTCAGTGAGAGATGTGAATAAACAATGTTTTATTTTTTTTCTTTTTCATTTCTCCAAGATTGATTATCTATTTGCAACATGAAGTTGAGTACACTAATCAAGAAAAACGAGAAGCAAATATTAAATAACTCCTTGAAACAAAGAACTTTACCATTTGCTTGTAGCTCTTCTAAAGAATAGCAGCTGCCAATAGATTCCGGAAGAAATTTCAGTTGATTATTTGACACATTCAACAGCAACAACTGCATATTCAAAAGCTCAATTGAGTTCTAAAATTTCAAAATTGATTAGTAAGTTGATAGATGAAGCCACTTACATTGCGCAAGCTTCCAATGGTTTCGGGCAGTTTGGTTAACTGGTTGCCCGAGATGGATAACCGCTCAAGTTTCACAAGTTGGCCAACTGAAGAAACAGTTGTAAGGCCCCATTTGTTACACACGACAAGACAGAACAGAACAGGACACAACAGTACAAAGCATAACAGACTTGTACTGTCTCACCCAAAAAGGTGGGACAAGACCTCGCTCTCAATCTCTCGTCTCTGGAAAAAGACGTAAACGCCCTCCTTGTCATCATCATTAAAATAACCCTAGAAAGTTTGTCTTGTCCTGTCCAGTTCTGCTTGTTGTGTAACAAACACAGCCCAAGGAATCAAAATAAAGCCTTAAAATTAGGAATTTATGAAAAAAAAAGACATTCAACGTCTCATGAAAATTGCAATGCCTGACTCTGCACGGTTTCCAAGGTTTTTTTTTAGAAAAAAAAAAGGGTCAAAAACGCAATTTTCATGGGATGGAGGAAATGATGAACTAGATTTGGTGTTATTACATTCATCGGGTAAAAAGGTAACTCTATTTTGATCGAGATTTAATAGCTTCAATGACTGAAGTTTTCCCACATTCCCTGGAAGGCGCTCGATTATATTTTCAGCCAATATCTGAAAACAAAGCGTTGTAGTTTCAGATATTAATATTTATTGATTAACACATACAGACATGTTAGTCGTTAGTAACTAGACATCCCACAAAGCCCCAAAGATAACAGCTTAAATAAGAATTCTATTTGTCAATTTAAAGAACTAGTTCAAGAAAAGCTCATGAAAGTTGTAAGCTTGATCATTCAACCTTACCCTGAACAAAGTTGTGAATAGAATGATGCATGCTTGGTAAAGTTTAGAATTAAAGATTAATAATTTATTTCATATATATAATAGATTAAATAGAAAAAGATAATGCAAATTTGTGGTTCTTACCAGCCTCTGCATGTTTACGAATTTGCTGATCTCCTCTGGAATGTCAGCTATGGTAGCAAAAAGAAAAGGTTAGCAAGGAAAAGTATTAGATTTTTCTATTAAGTCTGTGTTAGGTCAAAAGGAAACATCCATATAGTTTGTCAGATTAAGTTGTGTAAAGAGAAAATGTACCTAATTTGTTGTGTGTCAAATCAAGAGTCCGTACTGATCTATCCAGCTCAAGAACTTCATCTGGAAACGACTGGTTCATTACATAAACTTGAGTTAGTTTTGAAACATGTCTGATTAACTAATCAAACATAAATGTCTTAGCTAATTGATTAAGAATATAAACGATTATTTCATCTCCATAGATTCAAATGGCCAAAACCCCTATTCCTATATGCTAATGTAACAGTAAAACACACATGGTGGACATTTTTGCCCATGTTCAGGATGGATTATGTGTTTGAATAATTCCTTTTGATTCATAAATAAACAAATATGAACAAAGTCGATATCTTCCCACGGAAATTAAGCTATTTATCTTAACACAATAGTTTTTATGGAAAAATCAAAATGAAAGAACGTATAACACAGTTGCAGATAAGGGTATTTAAATATACAGATAAGAGTGTGTGCCTTTAATTTGGCGTCACGTAAGCCCACAATGCCGGTGGCGCTCCACCGTGACAGGCGGTCGGCTTTGGAATCAGCAGTCTTGCTGGCAGCACAACCCATTGATCTTCGCTACCGGATTGACGAAGGACGAAGAGGGTCTCGTATTTACTCCAATGTTTCAATTATTAAAAGGGATTTCTTCTTGTGGGTTTAATCTTTCCGAACTCGAAATAAATCGAAGAGAACGAGACAAAACTAATAACGATGATGATGAAATGGGGAAGACTTTAAACGACAAAACCTGGGCGCCTGTCTTGTTCTCTCTTTTGGGTTTGACAGATATCCAAGTTTTAGAGAAACTGATCAACGAATCTGATTTGTAAGTTGTTATATTTTTGGTAAATCACGTCTTTCTTTTTCTTTCTTTGTCTTTGTCTTTAAGAAAACTTGCAACTTTTCTAAACGAAAATTCAACGTTTGTTTGGCTACGCAACCACACGGATATATAATTTTGTAATTTGTAGGAATGCATTTTTTTTTTAAGAATGAATCATATAAATTAGCATTTTTCTCCGCAAGAAATTTGATATCTCAAAATTTGTGTTTTAAATTGTGATCTTGTTTGAGTTGTTTTATCAAGAGATTGATAAAAAAAAAACATGATATTTACATTTATGCAAATTCATCTCTTATATATGGCTTAAGGCTTGAAGACTTGATATAATTTATGGCTATAATGTTTGTCTAATTTTGATAAAAATGAAATTTAAAAATAAATAAATAAATAAACTAATTAAATAACAAAAATAAATAAATAAAATCATAATAATTGTAATAAATAATTATATGTGAAGTGAGAAATAAATCTTAACTTCCAAATAAAAAGTTAGATTAAAGGGACTAAAAATGACGATTAGTTCAACTAACTTTGACTTTGTATCAAAGCATTTTGCTAGGATATTTTAGACAGTGAGGAATTGAATGAAGAAGAGACACAAGAACAAAGATTATTGATTGATAGATACAGAGAAAAACTATTGGCATGTATGTGGTGACACAACATACGGAAAAAAACAAGAGCCGAAAACACAACCCTCCACCCACATATCATAGGGATGAAGGAGTAACCATTCCTGACACCCTGATAGATATAAAACATATTAAATGTTGTTGTTGCCTTCTTGAGGTCAACGATCGAAACCCACTGGCCTCATTACGTTTGTTTTATTTTCGTTGTGTTTTACGCCTAAGATATATATATATATATATATATATATATATATATATATATATATATATATATATATATATATATATATATATATATATATATATATATATATATATTAATGTTGTGCAATTAAGACAAGGTATTTGGTCCAGTTGGTTAAGGCACTTCACTCATATTACTCAGCCTCTCTACCACCGAAGTTCGAGTCTTGCCTTTGGCATTTGTGTTTAATTTTCTTTTGGCAGCTTAACCGATATCAGTAGGAATTCTCTTCTTTAAAGTTGGAACTTGTATGAAACTTGAGCACACTTAATCTCTTATACAGAGAAACCCCAAGTTCTCAATTCTCAAAGTTAGGTTTGGAATCGGTTTTATGATTAAACCCGAAACCAATCCAATAAAATCGAACCCATCGGTTCTGGGTAAAACCGACCCATGCTCAACCCTATATTTTAGATAGAGAGGAATTGAATGAAGAAGAGATAGAAAGAAGGAAGATTATTGATGGATAGATGAAGAGAAAAAACCTATTGTAACACCGAAAATTTAAAAACAATTTTTCATTTAAAAATAATCGTTTAATTCTTAAAAACACTTTGCTTAAAATATTATTCATAATCGAATTACAAAACATAACTCCATTTTCACTTGCATAATAAATCAGGATCCTCAAAACATGACTCTTTCTCTGGTGTGTACAATCGAACCGGTGCCGTCCCGTGATCCTGAGAGAAACCTGAAACACATAACACAAAACACTGTAAGCACGAAGCTTAGTGAGTTCCCCAAAATACCACACATACACATATTAGCCACTCGAGGCTATAACTCTGTGGGTCCGTGGACCCTACTCTATGAACCCTCTAGTTCTAACTCTGTGAACCTTTCGGTTCTAACTCTAGGAACCTTCCGGTTCTAACTCTGTAAACATGCACAGCATTAATCACATAGAAATAATGCAGTACAACACATAGCATACAAATACTCTGTCACATAACTCTGTTTACCTACTCAAGGTAAAGTATAGTGAGAAGACTCACCTCGCGTATCTCGATACTCGCAAATCCCGGAAATCACTCGTGCTTGATCCTCCGAGCTATAATCATCCTATAACACGATATATCTCTAATTAACACTTTCACAACTAAGGTTGACTACCCCTATCAAGTCAACACTGGTCAACTCTAGTCAACGGTCAACGGTCAACTTTGACCGGACTCGGCGAGTGCACTAGAGCGACTCTGTCACACCCCCAAACCAAGGATGGCGGAAACGTCCGGGGGTGGAGGACTTCATGTGTAGTATCATAACAACAATGGTAATAGTGATGAAAGTAAACACAACCAACATATATATAATTGAAAGAGTTACATCATTGTATGAATTACATGTTTCAAAATCAATTACAATATGTTGACAAAATATGATAAGTTTGACGCCTCAACGTCCCATCCTCAAAAGTACTTTGTTACCTGTTTAGCGATTTCCTGAGAATACAAGTAGTTTGAAAAAGTGTCAACACAATGGTTGGTGAGTTCATAAGTTTTTGTATATAATTATGAAAAAGCTTGTCTCGTAATTGTATAGTTGTTCCAGAAAAATCCGATATTTTCCTTAAAATGAATACTGTAGTCTTGTATCCAAAGACTGAAACGTATGAGTAATCTTCCTTATTTACAGAAAATAACGTGAGTTTATTTCGATATAAACGCGTATGATATTAGTGAAATTCTCGTAAATTCTTAAGTTTGTTAATACTTTCCGTGAGTTATTATAACCATACTTGACATAGACGGCCTCGTAATGCGACGTTCTTCAGGCGTCGCCGTTAAATGACACTTGTCACCACAGACCTGCCGGTCTAGCTGTTGCAAGCAGCTCTGGTGTGGGTTTGTCAAACCCAATATAGATCTATACACAACTATCACGTTCTCCCTACAAGAGACTCTGGTTACAATTTACAGGACTTTTTGACTTTGTTACTTTGGAAGTAACCCGAAGGGAATGACTCACAAATTTATTCATTAACAGATTTACGTGAACTAAACTGAAAACCTTTGGTAAATAAGTTTGAGAAGTAAATGATACATAAACTATACCTATTATAGTTTATCCAAAACGTTTGTAATGTATAAGAATTCTTTTATGAATGCTTTAATGCTATGAATCCATAAACTATGCTCATTATAGCTTAATATACGTGTTCTAAATGAATGAATAATCTTATCATGAATGACTATATTTCAGTTTATGATGATAAACTAACAAGGAAACACATTCAATATTTATAACTTATCGTTATACACTTTGCTCAACATAATACAAAGTGTTATGAAAGTTATAAGCTGTTAACAAATTTTCAACCTTTCTACACTGTTTTTGAAATGTCATAGAAAAATCATACGAAGTTGAAAACTAAATCCGTAAATTCTGAGAGTTCCCAAAATGTGTCTAGTTTACTCATAATTTTTATCATGATTTTTAATGACCTCCAACTTGGGTGAAAAAGTCCATAATCACAGACTGGTCCGGATTGGTGTTTGAAATGATAGGCAGTTTTGTAAAAATCACCATAAATTGTAGAAAAATCGTATGGAGATGTGCAAGTAGTCATTTTAAAGCTAAGAACTGGAACTACTTACACCTAAAATAGTTTTTCAAACAAAAATGTTTAAGTTGTCCAAAACAGTCCATGAATGGAGTCCAACTTTTCTGATGAAAGCTGTTAGAAAAATTTAGTTATGTTCTTGGTGTTTTAACTTGTATTCCCCCCCTAAAAACTTAAGAAAACATAAAAATGTAGGGGTATGAACTCACCTTGAGTGATTTCAGTAGGTAAGTGTTGAAGAAGAGAAGTGTTCAACCCAAGAACACTTGAAGAATCACTTGAAGATTCGAAGATCTAACAAGAATGTGATGATGTTTGTGTAAGCAATCTATGATTTTGAGTAGGAGGATGTGTAATAATCATAAGAAAGATGATGATACTTACTAATTGTAGGAGAAAAGTCTTGGAGTATGCCTTGAAATTCTCGAATTAGAGAGAAAAAGATGAGAGAGTTTGGAGTGTGATTCTTGGTAAAAATGAGAGAATGATTAAAGTGTGAGGAGAGAGGATGGATGTTCCAGCCCTAAGAACGTGGGAATAGTTGAAAATAGTGAGAAAGGACCTATGAAGTGACTAGGGATGGGCTGGTGGTGAATAGTGGCATGGAGTGGGTATGGGAGTGGTTGCTTGTGTCATAGAAATAAGTAAAGTCAACACTCTACCTTTGTACTTCACCCACTCTCTTTTGGATAAGGTTTTATCCTTAAAAATGTGATTAATTAATAGTTAAGGGTCCTTATATGTTAAAATAAAGTTTTGGGTGAAAATCTCATGTTAAAACAATTAAAAACGGGCCTAAAATGCGAATTTAGTTGAAAACCGGGAAGAAAAACATTCCCAGCGAGACCTCTCGGTCCTAGGCCGAGGTTCGGTCCCTAGGCCGAGGTTCGGTCCTTGCTGGTGCCGAGTCGGAAGTGGGTTGCGAACCAGAGGCGAGATGCGAAGGGTCCTAGGCCGAGGGTTCGGTCCGAAGGTCAGAAGCGAGGGTCAGAAGCAAAGGTGGTCAGAAGGGAAGGTTCGGTAGCCATTAGAAGAGAAGAGGTCAGATCCGAAATGTGCCGAACGTTCGGGTTCGGTTGAGGCATGCGAGGTTCGGGCCCGAGAGGACCTTTCGGGTTCGGTTTAGCAGCCTTCGACTCAGAAGGTTTCGGTTCCTAAGAGGGGTTTCGGCTCCTTAAGTCCGTTTTTCGCGTAGACTTCCGTTTTTGGGCTGTTTTCGCTAAATTCGAGGGTCGGGATGCCCTAAGTGATTATAGAAAGTTGAGAGAGATTTTGAGAGAGATTTGAGAGAGCTTCCACATACTTAGAGAGATTTGTGAGAGATTTGACATACTTGGAGAGATTTCACATACAGAGAGATATTTGGGAGAGATTTCACTTTCTTAGAGAGATTTGGGAGAGATTTGACATTCTTGGAGAGATTTCACATACAGAGAGATATTTGGGAGAGATTTCATATTCTTAGAGAGATTTGGGAGAGATTTGACATTCTTGGAGAGATTTCACATACAAAGAGATATTTGGGAGAGATTTCATATTCTTAGAGAGATTTGGGAGAGATTTGACATACTTGGAGAGATTTCACATACAGAGAGATATTTGGGAAAGATTTCACATACTTAGAGAGATTTGGGAGAGATTTGACATACTTGGAGAGATTTCACATACAAAGAGATATTTGGGAGAGATTTCACATACAGAGAGATATTTGGGAGAGATTTCACATACTTAGAGAGATTTGGGAGAGATTTGACATACTTGGAGAGATTTCACATACAGAGAGATATTTGGGAGAGATTTCACATACTTAGAGAGATTTGGGAGAGATTTGACATACTTGGAGAGATTTCACATACAGAGAGATATTTGGGAGAGATTTCACATACTTAGAGAGATTTGGGAGAGATTCTCGATAAGAAGAGATAAAGTGAAAACGATTGAGAGCGGTTTCGTGTGTGACGAATGTGAGTGTCCGGCTTCGCAATGCAAGGTCCGTAAACCCCGTTATGCCATGTTTTAGGATCTTACACTCTCCCTATGAGTATGCAACATTGTTTTATTGTTCTTGTTCATTGTTTAGCACTAAGGTTAAAGAAATTTAAACACACGAACTTTCCAAGTGATGTTTTCTCATTAACATAGTGAGTTATACAGAAATTACATAATACAAACCCTATCATACAAGGTTTAATTGAGTTAACCAGTTTGACTCGTTGACCTTGTCCGGCTTAGACTTGACCCGAATTTGACTATTGTCACAGACTCGGTGAGTCTATACGTGTTCACTGACTCCCTAGGATCCTCTCTTGACACGTCGAGTACTTCCCTGACTCGACGAGTTCCACCTGGCATGAATCGCGGGGCCACCACGACTCAACTCGCCGAGTCTCAAGAACAACTCGGCGAGTTCCAGCTTGACTCAGTCCACCTGTCAACCTTCTCTGACTCTCCCTGAATCACTGAGTCAACCCTTAACTCGGTAAGACCACTCGTTGAGTAGTTATGGACAATCTTCATGCTACTCGCCAAGTCTGTTCTTCGGACTCGGCGAGTCTAAGCCATGCATGAACTCAAACTCACTTCTGAGGTCAGATCCGTTCCAGTAACTCATAGATCCAGTCCTTCCAAGCACATTTATCACGTAAAGTTACAATCTTGGTGCTCATGCAAAGGTCCAAAGGCCTTATTTGATGATATGGTCTCTAGAATGCTATTCTAAGCTCATGGCCTCCATTAACACTCATAAAGCTTGAGGGAAAGGAGTCTCTGGACCTCTTTGGGTCCAGATCTAAAGCATCAACACAAAAAGAGGCCAATTACTCCATGAATCATTCCACAAAGAAGCCCTAACTCTAAGATTTACACCAAGGGCTGAGAAAGGAACGAATGGTTACCTCAAATGAAGTCTCTGGACTCAGGAATCACTGGATTAGCACCTCCTTTGGTCTCCTCTTGCCTTGATCCTCTTCTATATGCAAAATCACCCACAAATAATCAAGAATCTTCCTCTTTTCTCTCACAAAACGCTCAAGGACTCTTTTAGGGTTCTCTCTGGGGTTGGTGGCTGCAAATGACGGCCATAAGCCCCTTTAAATAGGTCTCATACACTGAAATTTAGGGTTTCATTAAACAGCATGGACTCGCCGAGTCCGGACGCGAACCCTTTCCCAAACCGCGATCATACTCGGTGAGTTTGAGCTCCAACTCGCCGAGTCTCCTCACAAAACACCAAAATTAAGAAGAATAAATAATACGTGGGAATTGGTTAGACTAAATGAGAGAAATAACACTTGGAGATTATTAATATATTATAAGTTCTAATATATTAATAATATTATTTGATTAGTTTGATCAAGAATTAATTTGGAATTAATTAAGTGATCAAAGGTTAACTAATTAAATATATGGGTTCATCCATATCTTGTATAGTGGGCTAAGAGGCTCCATGGATTATCAAGTTGGGTTCTACCCATAGGATGCTCCATGGATGCTCCATGGGAGTTACAAACCCATGGGTCATGGAAATGAAGAGTCATGACACATTAGGGTTTACATGGTGTAACCCTAGATGTGTCAACACTATATAAGGATCCCATTCTCCACCAAAAACGGCTAGACATAAGAAACTAGAGGGCTTGGCCGATTTTGAGAAGTGTGTGTTATCTCAAGAGTCTTTCCAAGAGCATTTGGTGTTGTGTGAAGCATTTGAGGCATCACACTTGGGGTGCTAGGCTCACAAGGTTTCAAGGAACATAAGCAACAACAAGGTAAGTTATTCTATCTTTCATTCAAGTTAAAATTGTTCCCCATGTATGCTAGATAGGAATATAACCTTGGAAATTCAACTTTGCATGATAATTAGACAAACATAGATCCAAGGTTATTAGGGTTGCATGTACACTTAGGAAGTGTTAGAATGCTCAAAACCCATCAGTGGTATCAGAGCCTAGGCTTGTTTGTTTGTTATTTGTGCTTAAAAGTTGAAGAAAGTCGAAAAATCTGCTGTCTGACTGATGGACTCGGCGAGTCCATGGGGAGGACTCGTCGAGTTCATGTGTATCTTCAACCTACTCGGCGAGTAGGTTTATGCACTCGGCGAGTAGGGTCGACAGAGTGCAGAATTTCAACTTGAGTTGCTGGAAATGGATTAGAATCATTACCCTAAAATGTTTTGGTACTTGAAAACTTATTTTAGAAGGTGTAATGTCTTTTCTAACTCATTTACAACAACTAGTTATCAAAATTACAAAGATTAAATGTGATTTTGATTCTTGAAAGTGTTCATATTCATATTCTTGTTCTTATGATGTTTAGATGATCATAGGAATTATTTGTAACCTATGTGGTAGATTAATTCATGATCATAATGTGTTTTAATGGAGTCCATAACTTGTCCTCAAGTTATGGAAAACCAAAAGTCTCTTGGATTAAAAAACCATTAAAAGAACACAAGAGTTAGGAAAAATGAAAAGTCCTCATTTTATTACTCTATTAAACTCATAAGTTACAAGAAATGAAAAGTTTTGAAAGTTTACAAAACTTGCCCTCAAGTTTTGGAACAAGTAAAGTTAAGTTAAAACTTTAGTTCCAACCCCTAGAATTTTAAAAGTTAAAATTCAACCCTTATACTTATATTATTATGATTTAATAATTATATATATATATATATATATATATATATATATATATATATATGTATAAGAACAAAGTCGTCTTACCGCTAGTACGCCTCATTCACGAAGCCGGTCTATAAGGTGGGTATAAGGTTGTTGCCTATAAAATGGTGACTTAATGGGTGTCCACTCTCACCCACCGCTTGCTTGATCGGTGGAGGGTCGTTAGCCGAACGGGTAAGACAAGGACTTATTAATTCTCATTCAAAGTATGATGAATATTATAAAGTAACTAAATGTTTTATTAAATTCCCAATCTTAGTTACTTTAGGAAAAATGTGAATAAGGTGCTATTCCATGAAATTACACTTTACACTTTGATTAAGTCGTTGGTGGAGCGTGTGTGGTTAACCGGCACACTAACTTGGACTTAACAAGGTAGGTAAAGGGTGACTTAGGGTTTATTATAGTATCGATGGAGCGTGTGTGGTTAACCGGCACATCGATTGAGTGATAAACTTTAAGGGTACCAAGTGATTTGCGTGGTTACTTCACACCTCGTTTTGTGATCCTCGGTATCCCAGTCACAAAACTTGGAGGGCACACTCGAGATTGAAACATGCCTTTGAAAAGTTCATTGAATCTCAAAGAATCTAGGAATTTCTAAGAACCATTCAAAAACCTAATACTAAAATATTGCGGTTTTCGTGGTGGAAATTGGTGAATCGTCATTCACCTACCTTTCAAATGTGATATAGCTTAGATTACGGCATACCTCTTCTAAGTTATATTATATTGTGATTGGATCCTAGCCTTAATATTACATTTGGGTGTTTTATTAAGGAGTCTCTTATATCTAAACTAATCTTGTCCTCTTTTCTTCGGATGTCTTTCAACAATGCTTCTGGCTCTAATCCTAATGGCTCCTTTACCCTTATGAACTTGTGTGGGAAAGTCACCTTTGATGGATCCAACTTCAATGAGTGGATCAGAAACATCAGGATGATTACCCGCTACGAGGACAAAGAATATGTCCTTGACAAGGAGCTTAAGGAGATTGATGAGTCCACTGCAACTCCTCAGGAGATCGCTGAATTTCGGGCACATGAAAGGGATGCTACGAAAGTGGCTTGCATCATGATGGCCACGATGACAGCGGAACTCCAAAAGACTTATGAGGATTTCTACCCTTATGAAATGCACCAAGATTTGATGGAAAGATACCATCAAAGTGCAAGACAAGAGAGGTATGAAATCATCTGCTCCATGATAACAACCATGATGAAGGACGGGGAATCCGTCACGAGCCACATGCAGAAAATGCAAAGGTATGTGGATCGTTTGCTGAAGCTTAATGTGAACTTCCCGGAGGA
Source organism: Lactuca sativa (assembly GCF_002870075.4). Taxonomy (NCBI): domain Eukaryota; kingdom Viridiplantae; phylum Streptophyta; class Magnoliopsida; order Asterales; family Asteraceae; genus Lactuca; species Lactuca sativa. The sequence goes on from NC_056623.2 coordinate 17,362,567, forward strand.
TCTTGCAATAGATATTATTTTGCATTCCTTACCATCGTGCTATGATCAATTCCGCATGACATATCACATGAACAAGGAAGAAGTCACCCTCAGCAAACTTTAGGGACTTCTCAAGACCGCAGAATCAGGTCTTAAGGGGAAGTCGGTTGCTATCACTCCTACTCAAAACTCTACTCCGGTTTTGGCAATCGGGAAAAGTCGAGGGAGGAAGAGAAAGAGCTCTTCTAAGGGTACCAAGGTTCGGACCCTTGATGGCTCTTCTTCAAGTGGAACCAAGAAAGGTTTCATTACTCCTTCTTCTGACCCAAAAGAGGCTGAATGCTTCTATTGCCATGAAAAAGCTCATTGGAAGCGGAACTGCCCAAAATACCAGCAAGATGTGAAGGATGGGAAAGTCAAACCCAACCATGCAGGTATTTACACTATCATTTCTAATAACTCACCCCATTCTAATTCTTGGGTCCTTGATACCGGGTGTGGTATTCATATTTGTTGTGACTTGCAGGGACTAAGAAGAAGTGAGGATGTGGAGCAAGGAAGGATAAACTTGATCATGGGGAATAGGAAAGCTATACCTGTTACCAAGATTGGAGTTTATACTTTATCGCTAAGTAGTGGGTTTAGTTTAGATTTGAATAAATGTTGTTACTCGCCAGGAATGGCAAGAAATATTATTTCCTTTCATGCTTTGTACAAACAAGGGTTTACCTTTTCATTTAATAATGAAGTTGGTTCTATTGATGCTTTCTTTAATAATGTTCTTTATTTTAAAGCATTACCTTGTGATGGTGTGTATGAAGCTGTATCTGTTGTTGATAACTTAGGAAATAATGTTTTGTGTATTGATTCTACCAATAATAACTTGGATAAAGCATCTTTATGGCATTGTCGTCTTGGACATATAAGCAAGAAACGCATAGGCCAACTCCAAAAGGATGGAGTCTTGGAGTCGTTTGACCTAAAGTCAGATGATAGTTGCGAATCATGCTTACTTGGAAAAATGACAAAGTCACCCTTCACAGGTTCGTGTGAGAGGGGTGAAGGTTTGTTGGACCTTATACACACGGATGTGTGTGGACCATTCAAACATGCCACAAGGGATGCTAATCGTTATTATTTGACTTTTACTGATGATTATAGTAGATATGGATATGTCTACTTGATCAAGCATAAGTCAGAGACTTTCGAGAAGTTTAAGGAATTTAAACAGGAAGTCGAGAATCAATTGGGCAGGAACATTAAGATGCTTCGATCCGATCGTGGTGGTGAGTATCTTAGTTCAGAGTTCCTCGACTATCTAAGGGAATGTGGGATAGTCTCACAATTGACACCTCCCAGGACACCACAGTTGAATGGTGTGGCTGAGAGGCGTAATCGAACCTTGTTAGATATGGTTCGTTCCATGATGAGTCGAGCTACGCTACCAATTTCATTCTGGGGGTATGCCTTAGAGACTGCTGCCCATATTCTTAATCTACTCCCTACAAAGAAAGTTGCCAAAACTCCTCACGAGATGTGGACTGGTAAAGTACCTAAACTAGACCACATCAAGATTTGGGGTTGCGAGGCTTTCGTGAGACGCGAGACTCATGATAAGCTCGAACCTCGAAGCGAGAGGTGTATTTTCATCGGTTACCCACAGCGATCCTTTGGTTACCTCTTCTACAGACCGAGTGACAATGTGGTCTTTGTAGCAAGAAGAGGAGTCTTTCGAGAAAGAGAATTTATAAGCCAAGGAGACAGTGGGAGGCAAATTGATCTTGAAGAAATTCAAGAATCAAGCGGTGAAGGAACTTCAAACTCTAGCCCTCAACTTGAGGAGGAAACTCCTGTTGAGCCAATTGACAAATCTGTACCTCTGAGACGTTCCACGAGAGTTAGGAGTGCACCTGAGCATTACTATGGATTCCATATTACTGCAGAAGGTGAGACACTTATTAGTGATGAAACACTAGTAAGTCAAGATGACCCTAACAGCTACGAGGAAGCCATGGCAGGCCCCGAGTCTGCAAAATGGAAAGAGGCTATGGATAGCGAGATACAATCCATGTATGACAATCAAGTTTGGAACTTGGTTGAAAATGTACCAGGTCGTAAGACAGTAGGGTGCAAATGGGTCTTCAAGAAGAAGACCGACATGGATGGTAAAGTACACACTTATAAGGCTAGACTGGTTGCAAAGGGCTTCTCTCAAATTCCTGGAGTGGACTATGATGAGACCTTTTCTCCGGTAGCCAAGATTAAGTCTATTCGGGTTCTGTTAGCCATAGCTGCATTTCATGATTATGAAATATGGCAGATGGATGTCAAAACCGCCTTCCTTAATGGAAAGTTGGCTGAAGATGTTTACATGAGTCAGCCAGAGGGTTTTGTCAGCAACGAGTACCCTAATAGAGTGTGTAAGCTTGAGAAATCCATTTATGGATTGAAGCAAGCACCTCGCAGATGGAATCTTTGCTTTGATGAAAAGGTCAAGGAATTTGGCTTTTCTAGGAGTGAAGATGAATCTTGTGTGTATGTCAAGGCTAGTGGGAGTATAGTTAGCTTTTTGGTATTGTATGTGGATGACATACTACTCATAGGAAACGACATTCCAACTCTGCAGGAAGTAAAGTCCTGGCTTGGGAAGTGTTTCGCTATGAAGGACCTTGGTGAAGCTGCCTATATTCTAGGGATAAGAATCTTGAGAGATCGGAGTAAAAGACTAATTGGACTTAGTCAGAGTACCTACTTGGATAAGGTGTTGAAGAGATTTAGCATGCAGGATTCCAAGAAAGGAGAGTTACCCATCCAGAGTAACACCAGATTGAGTAAGACACAAAGCCCTAGCACTGAGGCTGAGATAGCAGAAATGAGTCGAACACCTTACGCTTCGGCTGTAGGATCGATCATGTATGCTATGACGTGTACTCGACCCGATGTAGCTTTTGCCTTGAGCATGGTTAGCAGGTATCAGGCGAACCCTGGCAAGGCACACTGGACTGCGGTAAAGAATATCCTCAAGTACCTACGGAGGACTAAGGACTGGGTTCTTACCCTCGGTGGGAGTGATGACTTGAGAGTTGTAGGGTATAGTGATGCTAGCTTCCAGACTGATAGGGATAATTTCCGCTCTCAGTCGGGCTGGGTCTTTACCCTAAACGGAGGAGCAATTTCTTGGAAGAGTTCCAAGCAAGAGACAGTGGCAGATTCTACTTGTGAATCAGAGTATATTGCAGCTAGCGAGGCAGCAAAGGAGGCGATATGGCTGAAGAACTTCATTGGAGACCTTGGAGTTGTACCAGCTATTAAAGAGCCAATGGAAATTTTCTATGATAGTGAAAGTGTTGTTGCCTTAGCCAAGGAACCAAGGGATCATGGGAGATCCAGACACATCGACAGAAAATACCATTTCATTAGACATCGGATCGAAGAAGGACACCTCGTGGCAAAGAGGGTATCATCAGATGAGAATCCGGCAGATCCCCTCACAAAGGGACTGACTCGGGTTAAGCATCTTCAGCATGCTCGGAGCATAGGGCTGAAGGATGATATTAGATTCAGTAGTTAGATAATCTCGAAATTTGTAAAGTGTAATTGACATTTGATGATGAATAAAAAGTGTTTTATTTATGAGTAAAGTGTTGCTATCTCTTGTCGATCGTTTACTATATTTCTTTTGCATGTTTTGACTTCCAGAATAATTTTTTTTGGTATAACATATTATTCAAACCTCCACAGTCGGTCATATGTTGGAAGTAGATATGAATCAAGACTGTCATGTTTGGTTGTAGAGGTCTTGGACAAGGCTACAACAATCATGAGTGCTCATAAGTTCTGAGCATTGGACTCAACCCACGCTCACTGGAATCACTTCATGGAATTCTATCTCGAGTGATCGTGAGACGGTAATATCATATAAGTCTTCAAACCTAGAGATATGATTTGTTACTTACAAGTTGGTTATGCATTGACTGTACGAAACCGCATTGGTAACTCGATGTTATAAAACGTACTTTTGTGTGTAATTCAATGAGTGGTAGAACAAACATATGAGTCGAAGTTTATCTGTTCCTTCTTGGATTAGAAGCTGATATCTGGGCCCCTCGATGATTTTGTTTTGACCCATGTACCGGGCCCGGTCAGAACTAAGTTGATGTGTTCAATTAAGTTCTATGTCAAACAAATCGGAAATCGGGAAACAAATGCTGGACAATAAGCAAGACAATGTTCCATGTATTTGTCCGGCTGATATCTAGAACAGAGGATTATATGATCACTTATCTTAAATGGCGTACCATCATCTTCTCAGTTCCGAGAAACCTTGAAAGAGCTACGATTGCCGGTCGGTTCCTGAAGTACTAGAGATATAGTTATTAGACTTATCCAAGTGGGAGACTGTTGGATAAGGTGTCTAAGTCCATAACTATTTCGGGCTTGTATTTGACCCGACCCGGCATGGTCCATTTGGGTTGCATGGCACCATGCAATTGGTTAGACTAAATGAGAGAAATAACACTTGGAGATTATTAATATATTATAAGTTCTAATATATTAATAATATTATTTGATTAGTTTGATCAAGAATTAATTTGGAATTAATTAAGTGATCAAAGGTTAACTAATTAAATATATGGGTTCATCCATATCTTGTATAGTGGGCTAAGAGGCTCCATGGATTATCAAGTTGGGTTCTACCCATAGGATGCTCCATGGATGCTCCATGGGAGTTACAAACCCATGGGTCATGGAAATGAAGAGTCATGACACATTAGGGTTTACATGGTGCAACCCTAGATGTGTCAACACTATATAAGGATCTCATTCTCCACCAAAAACGGCTAGACATAAGAAACTAGAGGGCTTGGCCGATTTTGAGAAGTGTGTGTTATCTCAAGAGTCTTTCCAAGAGCATTTGGTGTTGTGTGAAGCATTTGAGGCATCACACTTGGGGTGCTAGGCTCACAAGGTTTCAAGGAACATAAGCAACAACAAGGTAAGTTGTTCTATCTTTCATTCAAGTTAAAATTGTTCCCCATGTATGCTAGATAGGAATATAACCTTGGAAATTCAACTTTGCATGATAATTAGACAAACATAGATCCAAGGTTATTAGGGTTGCATGTACACTTAGGAAGTGTTAGAATGCTCAAAACCCATCACATAAATAGCACCACTCAGGTCATAGAAGGTGACATCTCCTCTATCGACTGATTGCTCAACTCAGACTGGAATTCTCCCCTCCCTCTAACTCCTTACCAAAAATACTCTGATATGCTCTCGACCTCCCTCTCAAGGGACGCCTCTTCGAACTCAATCATGGCCCACATGCCTAAAACCCATAGTGTCCAATCTCTACCTCATCAATCGTGACCGGAGAACCAAAAGCATCATTCACTACGAACCATGGTACTCATCCCATGACATCTCTTCTCAATATGCTCCGGTGTATGGTACCCAAACCATAGCATCACTCATCCATCTGCTCCGATGTATGGTACTCGAACCATAACATCATTCCTTCATCCGCTCCGAATTATGGTACTCGAACCATAACTTCACTCCTCGATCCGTTCCGATGTATGGTACTCGAACCATAACATCACTTCTCAATCCGCTCCGATGTATGGTACTCGAACCATAACATCACTCCTCAATCCGCTCCGATGTATGGTACTCGAACCATAACATCACTCCTCAATACGCTCTGATGTATGGTACTCGAACCATAACATCCCTCCTCAATACGCCTCGATGTATGGTACTCGAACCATGACATCACTCCTCAATACGCTTCGATGTATGGTACTCGAACCATAACATCACTCCTCCATCCGCTCATTAGAACCTTCAGAATACTCCCTGTATCAAGTATGGGTCCTCTGCTTTCAGTAGTACGGGCCCATACTACCTGCCACATCTACCCATACTTTCCACACGGACTATCCCGGAGCTCCCAAGTAGCTGCTCGACCTTCTCGTTCGCCAATTCCGTCGCGCGCTCGCTCCCCAGCGAAATTCTCTACTCTGCCAGCGCACTCATCAGGCTAAGGTTACTCCCTAGGCTCTTCCTAGGTTCCCACACTTCTCTGCCATCAGCTGCTGAAGAGCTCCTAATGATGCCAATCATCTACCTCCTGAATATCGTCATATTCGCTTGGTAGCTGACTCCCATCATCGAGAGTTCCACAAAGCACGAAGCAAGCAGCATTCGAGCATCGAAGAATATATATGACTCACTCTAGGTGATAACTCCGCTTGCTCTGCTCATCCTCGAAAGTACCACCGAACTCTACAACTCTTCCCCTCGCGGGTTCTAACTATTCTTTCTCTAAGTACCATGGTACTTATCTAGGTATCTCCCCTAGATTACTCCTCTACTCAAATCCCCTAAAGGATTCCAACTAAATATTCTCACTCATCACATACTCAAAAGCACATCGCATATAACATCAATTCCTAGGCTGAGGCATCACAAATCAGGCCACTCTAGTCCTAAGATATGGAACACCTAGCCTGTCTCTAGCATGCAATAATATCTCATAAAGTGCATCATAAATATCTCATAACACAAAAGTAAGGGTATTTTGGGAAATCACCATTCGGGCTCTGGCTGATTGTACACACTGCTCTTTCTCGCTTTCTCTTTGAACTCTTATTTGCTTTAGAAAATTATTTCTTTGAAAACTTTTCTTACTTCCTCAGTTTGAGTCCAGATTTACCCGAAGGCGCACCTGAATCCCTCAAACCAAGGCTCTGATACCAACTTGTAACACCAAAAATTTCAAAACAATTTTTCATTTAAAAATAATCGTTTAATTCTTAAAAACACTTTGCTTAAAATATTATTCATAATCGAATTAAAAAACATAATTCCATTTTCACTTGCATAATAAACCAAGATCCTCAAAACATGACTCTTTCTCTGGTGTGTACAATCGAATCGGTGCCGTCCCGTGATCCTGAGAGAAACCTGAAACCCATAACACAAAACACTGTAAGCACGAAGCTTAGTGAGTTCCCCAAAATACCATACATACACATATTAGCCACTCGAGGCTATATCTCTGTGGGTCCGTAGACCCTACTCTATGAACCCTCTGGTTCTAACTCTGTGAACCTTTCGGTTCTAACTCTAGGAACCTTCCGGTTCTAACTCTGTAAACATGCACAGCATAAATCACATAGAAATAATGCAGTACAACACATAGCATACAAATACTCTGTCACATAACTCTGGTTACCTACTCAAGGTAAAGTATAGTGAGAAGACTCACATCGCGTATCTCGATACTCGCAAATCCCGGAAATCACTCGCGCTCGATCCTCTGAGCTATAATCCTCCTATAACACAATATATCTCTAATTAACACTTTCACAACTAAGGTTGACTACCCCTATCAAGTCAACATTGGTCAACTCTAGTCAACGGTCAACGGTCAACTTTGACCGGACTCGGCGAGTGCACTAGAGCGACTCGGCGAGTCTATACGTGTTCACTGACTCTCTAGGATCCTCTCTTGACACGTCGAGTACTTCCCTAACTCGACGAGTTCCACTTGGCATGAATCGTGGGGCCACCACGACTCAACTCGCCGAGTCTCAAGAACAACTCAGCGAGTTCCAGCTTGACTCAGTCCACCTGTCAACCTTCTCTGACTCTCCCTGAATCACTGAGTCAACCCTTAACTCGGTAAGACCACTCGCTGAGTGGTTATGGACAATCTTCATGCTACTCGCCGAGTCTGTTCTTCGGACTCGGCGAGTCTAAGCCATGCATGAACTCAAACTCACTTCTGAGGTCAGATCCTTTCCAGTAACTCATAAATCCAGTCCTTCCAAGCACATTTATCACGTAAAGTTACAATCTTGGTGCTCATGCAAAGGTCCAAAGGCCTTATTTGATGATATGGTCTCTAGAATGCTATTCTAAGCTCATGGCCTCCATTAACACTCATAAAGCTTGAGGGAAAAGAGTCTCTGGACCTCTTTGGGTCCAGATCTAAAGCATCAACACAAAAAGAGGCCAATTACTCCATGAATCATTCCACAAAGAAGCCCTAACTCTAAGATTTACACCAAGGGCTGAGAAAGGAACGAATGGTTACCTCAAATGAAGTCTCTGGACTCAGGAATCACTGGATTAGCACCTCCTTTGGTCTCTTCTTGCCTTGATCCTCTTCTATATGCAAAATCACCCACAAATAATCAAGGATCTTCCTCTTTTCTCTCACAAAACGCTCAAGGACTCTTTTAGGGTTCTCTCTGGGGTTGGTGGCTGCAAATGACGGCCATAAGCCCCTTTAAATAGGTCTCATACACTGAAATTTAGGATTTCATTAAACAGCGTGGACTCGCCGAGTCCGGACGCGAACCCTTTCCCAAACCGCGATCATACTCGGCGAGTTTGAGCTCCAACTCGCCGAGTCTCCTCACAAAACACCAAAATTAAGAAGAATAAATAATAGGTGGGAATCCGGACTGTTACACCTATCAGCACATATATGTGCCTATTAAAGATGACACAACATAAACAAAAAACAAGAGGTGAAAACACCACCCCACATAAATACCACCCTGCATGTTCAGTACCATAGGGATGAAGGGATGACCATTTTCACCACTCTTGTAGATAAAAAGCATACTTAATATAATTAAAAGCCCATATCCCTTTCTAATAAAAGAATATGTTTAATATCCTATTGACAAGTGTCATACAATTAGAACTCCTCATTAATGTTATATATCACTTATCATGCCACTTGTGAATCTATTAGTTTTCCATTTCAAATTTCAAAATTTAAATTTCCACTATAATTACATTAAATTAATAATTGATTATCCATTTTAAATTTTAAAAATTTTCACTCTAATTACACTAAATTAATAATTGATTCTTCATTTTAAATTTTCTCAGTCTAATTATATTAAATTAATAACATTATATTGAAAAATTAAATAAAATTAATACATATTATAAGATGATATAACTTCACGTATTTATTTTAATCAATGATTATAAATTTATATAATTAAGTAATAATTTATTTAAAATAATTAGTTAATAATTTTGATTTTTTTGATATGAAATTTTAATTAATTTTATAACCGTGATTTTCACGGGTTATAAACTAGTTATTAATAAAAGCAAATTTCTTTAATGCTAAACATGTGACATTGTTCTATTGCATTTTAAGAAATTCGGGTTCGTTAGGTTCATAGATTCGGTTTGAATCCAAGAAAAGTGGAATGGAAGATTCCTTTGAAATCGTATTTGAATGAAAAAATCAATGGAACCGAATTACATGGAATTGCAGTGAAATCAACATTGGAAGGAATTTATAAATCTTCTACTCCTATTGAAAATACAAATTTATCCTTCTATATGAATCAAAAAACAAATACAACTCTTTTATTAAAAAAATCAAAGTTTGTAAGTGGTTTTTTCATTGAAATCATTTTAATATGTGACCACATTTATTGTTTATTATAATTAAAGTGAAATTTGAAGTCAGTTAGATTTTATAAAGACAATCAGAAAAATATAGCTTGATAATAAATAGATTATTATGAATCATATATAGTTATCTTATTTTTAAACACAAGTAATAATTACAAAAAAATAGCTAAAGGTATTTAAGTTATTTGCACAATTTACCTTTAGATTTGTTCATGACAGCAAAATTCCATGACAACCAAACGTAAGATAGATTATAATTTGATCGGATTTTAATTCTTTCAAATTCGAATTTACTCAACCGATTTATTCCTTAAAAATGCATTATATTATGCTTACGAGTCGCCCCTTTTGTTCTTTGTCATCCAAAATTTCGATTATTATCAACTCAACAAATTTAAATATTTTATTTGAAAAACATGAAATACGTATAACAATGCTAAATCACAACAAAAAAAAATACATATATGGTATAATAAGAAAATAATTCCCGACTTATAAAGTCCTTCAAATCCTCAAACCTTATGCCACAGCAGGCATATCCTTCAACCATGAATCCAATGGCTTCCCAATTGAGTACACAATGAACCCAATCTCCCTAAGCTTCTGTGGATTCACAACATTCCTTCCATCAAACACAAATGCAGGTTTCGGCATACTATCATAGATCTTCTTATAATCCAAGTTCTTAAACTCATCCCATTCGGTCAAGATGCAGAGTCCATGTGCACCCTTAGCCGCCTCATACGCATCCCACACCACACTCACTTGCTTCACCGAGCTTGGGCTCATGGGCTGCAGGTGCACCGGGTGGTCCCAGTCAAACTTGTTCATCGAAAGATCCCTCTGGATTTGTTCTTCAGTCACTTGTGGATCATATATGCTCAAATGAGCCTTATCTCCTAGCAACCCTTTGCACACATCAATGGCAGGAGTCTCCCTCGTGTCACCCGTGTCTTTCTTGAACGCAAACCCCAAAACCGCAATCTTTTTGCCTGAAACCGTGTTAAACATTGATGAAACAATCCGGTTCACAAAACGACTCTTTTGGTAATCGTTAACTTTAATAACTTGTTTCCAATAGTTTGCCACTTCGGGTAACCCGTTGCATTCACAAATGTAGACCAAGTTGAGAATATCTTTCTGGAAACAAGATCCACCGAACCCTACACTCGCGTTCAGGAACTTGTGTCCGATCCTGGTGTCCTTCCCCACTGCGTGGGACACCTCTGCCACGTCAGCGCCAGTTGCTTCACACAGCGCTGACATGGCGTTCACAGACGAGATCCTTTGCGCCAAAAACGCATTGGCGGCCAGCTTGGACAACTCGGCCGACCAAAGATTGGTACAAAGGATCCGTTCCTCGGGCACCCAATTAGCATAAACAGCTTTTAATGCCTTAATTGCCCTTTGACCATCCGGGGTTTCTCTCCCTCCGATCAACACACGGTCAGGGGCAAAAAGGTCTTCTATCGCCGTTCCCTCAGCGAGAAACTCGGGGTTTGATAAGATCTGGTAGTTCACCCCTTTGCTGTTGTGTGTGAGGATCTTTTCGATAGCTTCAGCGGTTTTCACGGGAACCGTTGATTTCTCGACCACAATCTTGTCAGATTTTGACACATCAGCGATCATACGAGCAGCACTTTCCCAGTAGGTGAGATCAGCAGCTTTTCCAGCACCGAGGCCTCGAGTTTTTGTGGGTGTGTTGACTGACACAAAGATGATGTCAGCCTCAGCAACATGCTTCTCAACATCAGTGCTAAAGAACAGATTCTTGCCACGACACGACTTCACCACGTCATCAAGCCCTGGCTCATAGATCGGGAGCTGATCACTGTTCCAGGCATTGATACGGGAGACTGATATGTCAACCACGGCGACCTCGATGGCTGGACATTTGAGGGCAATAACTGCCATTGTTGGACCTCCAACATAACCAGCTCCAATACAACAAATCTTCACCATTATCCTTCCACGAATCTATATAGCCTATAAACATGAAAAAGATTAGATTTTTGTAAAATCCCACATATATTTCATCTTCGGAATGCAACAAAATTCAGAATCTTGATCGAAAGTTTGACCCTTTTTGTTGAAAAGATAAGAACATGATGTAAGATGCCATTTGCTGAAAAATTCAATGTGTGTACATAGAGAATAAGACCCAAAACTAGCATTTCTTGAGAATTAAAGCATTTATCATACATAATTATTAGATGAAGGTGAGATGAAGCTACAATACTACGTCACAACACATTTTTCTATATGATATCAAGGGGAAAAAATGTAGAAGAAAGTGCATAGTTTGTGAAAATATAATGAATGACGAAGAGCATTTGGGAATTGGGATCAAAGTTCGTACCTTTCCTGTGAAAGAAGTTGCAGAGAAAGAAAGAAAAAGGAGAAGAGAAGTCGTTTTCTGCTTAAGTTGAGTGAGGGGGGAGATCTCTTTAAATACCCATAAAATAAATAAATAAATAAATAAATAAATAAAAACTAACTTAAGATCTGGATTCCTAAGACACTAAAAAACCAAGCAAAGTGCTAAAAGTGAGATTTAGAACATTCAATACGTTTCCATTTTCCAATACCATATATACCTTTCAGTAGTTAACAAGGGAATATCAACTGCTATCTTCTTACGTTTTTTTTGTTTTCTTTTCAATTTTTAAGTCCCGTTGATGTTCTTATAATAATATTAAACTCGGGATTTCGTCTATGTGTTCACTTTTTACCTTTTAATGGTGGGGTAGAAGTACTACAACAGAAAACCGAGGTTAGTTAGATTATTGAGTTGAATTGACCTGAATTAAAATTATAAACAAAAGCTTCATTTTAAATAACATTTCCATTTTTCGTTTAACGTTATTTTCCCAGATTACCCATCTTCCAAAAGTACAAAAAACTGAAACTTTCAGCAGGGGCTTATTACAGTTTTGAATCCATGTGAAAGTGAAAATGGGTTATAGACTTATAATCTGACCCAAAAACATGAGCTTTTGGTAAAAAAAAAAAAAATAGGTCAAAAGGAAACTTGAGTAATCAGAAAAGAAAACATGAACATGAATGATGATGCAAGAAAAATAATTAATATAAAGGGGGTCGATGGTGAATGTTGAGTGAGATTGAAGATATGATTTAAAAACAATAAAAAAAATGTCATGATTAAAGAGAGCTTGATTTGAAAGGAACGCATAGCTAAGAGGGTTTTGATGGAGATTAAACATGCTAAATGCTAAATTCCTGATAAAACGGGCTTCAACCAGCTACTTGAAGAGGTGGGCACCGGCAATGAACCTTCAAATCTACTCCTTTTTCCCAGAGGGATGAAAATTGAAATTGTTTTTCGATCACAAAAATAATAATAAATAAATAAATAAAATCAAATAAAAGTTATGTATTTCCACATGAACAATTTTCGCACGAGATTAATAGCAATTTCACAATAGAGTTTTTTAACAGATTTTGGGCCCATTCAAAAATTGATTTTGCTAACTAAAGTTAATTATGCATTCGTGTTATTGCAAATATGTGAGCATTTGGCAAAAAAAATTCATTTTGTTAAAAAAGTCTCTTTAAACTTCGATTCTATTTGTTATTTTCTCTAAATTTAGTGACTAAAATGGATGAATCTTATTAAAAAAAAAAAAAAAAAAAAAAAAAAAAAAACACTTTTACAAAGCTTTTTAGAAAGTGCCCTATTTTTAGCCCAAAAAAAATTATGGTTGTATATGTAGGTATTTTTTGTACTTGCATGATAGCATCTGTTGCACCCATGGAATCTCTATTCTAATAAAAAAGTAGTTTTTAATCTCCTTTTGACATGTGTCACCATATTAAGTCTTATAATTAATGTAATTTTTTTTTGTCATGTTTCACCTTATTATGTCTTATAATTAATGCATACCATTTGTTAACATATTGATTCTCCATTTCAAATTTTAAATTTCTCATTCTAATTAAATTAAATTAACAACGTTAGAATAAAAATTAATACAAATTTAAAATGATATAATTTTACATATTTATTTAAATCAATGATTATAATTTTATATAACTAAAAAAAACCTCTTAATTAATAATTTATTTAAAATAAATTATTAAAAATTTTAAATTTTAACTATTAAAATTTAATTAATTTTATAACCGTGGTTCTCACGAATTATAAACTAGTAAAGGAATATATGTAGGAATGTATCATCGTGTATCCAATAAACTAAACGGACAAAAGTATTTTATGACGCAGACGTACGTATCACGTATATGTATACAATCATTAATGTATTTGCTTTGGTTTCGGACTTGGGTCACCGATCCTGCCCATCAATAATAGTTCGGCCCATTTCTATAAGGCCCACAGGCCATACAGTTATCCTTCCATTTCCATATAGGCATATACTTCCATCTCATTCCTTGTGCACGTAATATTTATAGTTTGACTTTGACATTTGGAGTTAAAAAATACATAATAAAATAACTAATAAACAATTAATTAACTATTCAACACGCCACAAAGAGGAACTGTAGAAAACTATGTAGCCTTCTTGGAAACAAGAAAACCCGACGTTACTTGCAAAGCACAATTAAATTCATTCATATTCACATGTGCACATTTGACATTTGAAACTAAGCTCGATCTTCATCCTCCAAACATGGAAAAACCAGCACCACCATCAACCACCACCATGAGCCCCATGGCCACTCCGGTTAGCAACCTCTATGACTCGTATGAGTTCAGAGCCATTTCAAAACAGCTAAACCGGGCAATCAAAGGCTCCAACAACAACAGCCCCTTGTCTCCTTACTCATTTTATTTGAAGTCTGCAACCCCTTTCTACTCGAAACAGGTGAAAAGAATATGTGGAACAACTAAAAACAAAAGGGTTCCATCTCTATCCTTGAAGACTCATCAAGACTCATCACAACCACGTGCCAAGGGATTTGTCTCACGCCTCTGGGCAAAGGTTAAAGGAAGATTTATACAGACCCATTGATCCTCCATTCTAAATTTCAATTTGTGTAGTATATCATATGTATAAATTAATGATCGAAAACGCAGTTGGCTTGTATAAATTGAAGTTTGTGGTGTAACACAGCTAGATAAGCTCATGAATTGAAGTGGCAACCAACTATTCTAGTTGTACTTGTATCATTATTGATTATTGTGTGTTCTAGCTAACTTCTAAGTCGCTAAAGTAAATTTCCTAATTTTGTTCCAATCAAGTTCAAGTCACTCTGAGCCAAAATTTGACCCAAATCACAAAGATCGCCTATTTTAGTACTGCAGAGTGCAGATGTTATGTACTATTGACTTGCCCTATATATTACACGACCTGCTATTCCTAGATCCTAAAAATGGTGAAAAATTAGGCAATATTGTCCCAGCAATTCACTAGATGTACGTACAACATTTTGGAAGCAAGTCCACGACAAATTTCAGATTTTCTAACAATATATGTTATGAAACACACACAGCACAAATAATGATGATTATAAGTTATAGCGTTAGCTAATCAAACAAAATCAATGTCATGTTAAGTATTCATTACAGTAGGGTGTTCAAAACCAGAATCAAAATATTTGGATACTGGATATTGATATCCAAATCTATATACAAAGTTTCAGAGATTTTGGATACAGATTCAAATATTAAATTGGATATTCGAAAATACTAAACTTAAAGAAAAAAAAAACATTTTTATTATTCTCTTTATTTGGACATAATATATCATAAACCAATATTGTTTTTCTTTTCATTTGACTAATTAACCAGTTAAATAACAAATATATATATATATATATATATATATATATATATATATATATATATATATATATATATATATAACAAGAAAAATTAAAAAAAAAAATAACTAAATGAAAAGACATAAGTAAGTCAATAAAGTATATCCATGCACCATAACTCTTCCGAATTATTATATTTTGAAATATATATATATATATATATATATATATATATATATATATATATATATATATATATATATATATATATATATATTATAAAAATAATTAAAAAAAATAAAATTTTCAGATATCGAATACCCGAAAATTTAAAAAAGTATTATCCATATCTGAATCTGAAAATCAGTAATCCAAAATTTCAAAAAATTTATAACGGATTTTTGGATACATATATTTTTGAACACCCATATATATGAGACTTACAAACTCAATGTTAATTAGCAATAAATTATTCAAAACTACAAGAATATGTGTCTTCCAAAAGTGAGAAGTGAGTAGAATAAAAGCATTGTCCGGAGGCCAAGGTCGGCATCATAATTCTAAAATCTTTAAAATATAATTTGTAAATCCCTATTTCATTTCATATTATTGTAATAACAAATGTTTTCATATAAAATAAAATCATATTTCAACTTGATTGTTGATGGTAATGTGTTTTTGGTTCGTGCTAGGGAAGTTATTGGATGGAATCTTAAATATATTGAAACCATTCCTGGATGCAATCATGTTTTGGGAAATTGACTTTAGATCCAGAGTCTTTGAGGGACTCCATGGCATAAAGGTGCCAACTTTATGGCCATGGGAGTCCCATGCATCCTATGGAACACTTTTTAGGGCTTTTTGAGCTAAATGGCCCATGCATGAACGTAAAGTTTGTAATTGTACGTGTTATATCGACCCTAGGAGGTCAGATCTATGTTTTGGATACATTAAGCTCGACTGAAATCGACTGGATAGATTTAGATCATGGGGGACTCGACGAGTCGTTCTTAGGACTCAGCGTGTAACACCCATAATCAGAAAGACCAAGAAAAGAAAGGTTAAGCTCTAAATTAAGAGTCAACTCGTCGAGTCTAGGGAGGAACTCGACGAGTCGGAGCGGGATCCGGGTCATTGAGTAAGTGACCGACTCAGAGAGTCTGGTCTGGGCGAGAAAAACCCTAATCCCAGAGGTTGTGTCCTATATAAAGCACATTATAACCCACCCTCAGCCTCTTTACTCCCCTTTTGAGTTCCAGAAACCCTAGAATTGAGTGAGCCTTCATTATTTGAGAGAATAGAGCCTTGGAGGAGAGAATCTTAGAGAGGGGCTTGAAGATCAAGGGCTTTGCTGCAAAGGAGTGGTGTAGATCTGGGATTTACTTCAGTTGGAGCTTTCATTTGAGGTAATAGTCTGTTGTTTGGGCTTATGTGCATCTAGATCTATCTTATGTTTGAGTTTTGGGCATTTTGAGTATGGATGAGATCTATTTCGAGTTTGGAGTAGATCTGAGGTTGCTACCTCAGATCTAGGTTGTTAATAACCTAGAAAGTCATAAAGTTTAAGCCAATAAGTTGTTGGTGAAGCCCCTTTGTTACAAACCCTAGCCCTAGAGTGTTCTAAGCCTATAACTCCTTGGTTACACGTAAAGTTTGCCACTTTACGTGGGGGTTAGGCTCTAGAGGAATGGATCTATGGATTTGAGCCCCTGCACGGCTCGAAAAGCCACTGTATGGATTAAGAACTAAAGAGACTCGACGAGTCACATGGGTGTACTCGGCGAGTTGTATGAACATGAGCATGAACTCGGCGAGTTGGAAGAACAACTCAGCGAATCTGTTGAAGATTGCCTTGGACTCAGCGAGTCTGTTCTTGGACTCGGCGAGTCTGGTCGCAGAACCTCAAACCTTTTCTGCTTAAGCCTCGAATCAGTGAGCCAGGAAGTGACTCGGTGAGTTGAGCAGGATGGGACTCAGAGATCGTTGAACTCGACGAATCTTGGGGTGAATCGGCGAGTTGAGTCGTATTATGAGAGTTTCAGAATATAAGGACTCGATGAGTCAACGGGTTGACTCGGCGAGTAGAGTCAGTCTGGAGGGTTGACTTTGACCAGGACTTTGACTTTGACCATAGTTAACTTAGTTTGACTGTTGAAGGGCAGTTTGGGACTAAGTGTTATATTTGGTATTAGTAGACCGGGTAGTCATTGGAGTAGCAGTGCGGGAGTTGTCAGATAGCAGTCAGCAGGGTATCAGCAAGAACTCCAGCAGTGCAGGTGAGTTACCTTCCAATAGCGGTGGGTCTACGGCCACAATGTCGGCCCACCAGTAGGAGTTGTGTGTTAGATGATTGTCTTTGTGATATCATCTAGTTTTGCTACTACCTGATATGTTATATGCTAGCTTGATGTGTTATAGTAGTAGAGTTCGGTTGTTAGGACCGAAGGATAGTCAGACACCTCAGATACGTCTGACAGTATGTGATGTCATGATTATATGCTAGCATGATCTGAGATGCGTGTTAGGGGTAGAAGGAGGGGAACAGTCCCCGAGTTCGGTTGTTAGGACCGAAGGGTAGTCAGACACCCCAGATATGTCTGATAATATGTTATGTTATGATTGATGGGTTTTAGCCAAAAGAACTTTCCTATGTGCGCATGCAAAACCCTAATGCTTGGATCTAGGCTTTCTAATAAACATGCTTTGAATCCAAGTCTTCTAATGACTAATTAGGTTAAATAACAACATTGAAATAGATCTAGAATCATACCTTTGAGTTCCTTGTTGATCTTGAGGTCTTGGAGCTTTTAGAGTCACAAATGTCACTCCTCTAATGGCTTACAAACACCAATAGCAAGAAGAATGATTTAGGAGAGAGGAGAGGGGAGGAATTCGGCCAGGGTTCTCTTACTTTAAGAGAGGTATCGAATTCCCTATGCCATGGGGTCTATTTATACTTGTAGACTCCTTAAGGGTTACAACCTAAACCCTAATTGGATAATCTTCTCTTAAGGCTATCCAAATTCATTCCTTAGATATCTATATGGACGATTTTAGCTATCCTAAAACCCTTAGAATTCGTCCAAAGCATATCCCAATGGATTTACAGTCTAAAGCTTAACTATCAAACAATTGACAGTTTATACCCCTTTATTTAATTAATCTCTTTAAGTCACCAAATTAATTCTAATTAATTCTATGACTTATATTAATCAAATAACAAATATATTATTCATTATATTATTCTCATAATATATTAATAATATTTACTCTCTCTTAATAAATCATCCTATCAAGTTGCTATGGTGAAGGCAACCCAAAAGGACCATGCACAACCGGGTCAAATACTTGTCTAATATAGTTGCAGCCTTAGACACTATTCCAACAGTCTCCCACTTGGATAAGTCTAGTAACTATATTTACATGTACAATTCGGTTTGCAATCGTAGCTCTCAAAGACGCTGTCAACTCTGATCTAATCAATCTTGTCCTTTAGATAAGGGAACGTACAGTCCTCTATTAGATATCATGCTGACAATCCTATGGAATGGTTAGTCAAGCATTTAGGTTTCTCGATCTCTGATTTATTTGACATAGAACTTAATCGAACACATCAATTCAGTTCTGACCGGGCCCGGCACATAAGTCAAATCAAATCATCGAGCGGCCGAGATATCGCTTTTACCTTCTTAGATAAAAGTTACAGATAAACTTCGACTTATATGCATTTACTTATTCATTAACCAACTATACACAACAATACGTTTTATAACACCAAGTTACTGATGCGTTTTCGTATTATCAATGTACAATCAATTAACAAATAATAAACCATATATCTAGGTTTTAAGACTATATGATATTATCGTCTTGCGACCACCTTTTATATCGTATTCCATAAGGTGATTCCAGCAAGCGCGGGTTTATTCCAATGCTCAAAACTAATTCATAAGCACTCATGAACGTTGCAGCAATCCTTTGCTATGTCTAACACCATTTAGACATTCTACACACCAATTCATGACAATCTTCATTCATATCTACTCCCAACATATGAACGATTGTGGACCATTTGAACAATTCGATTATTCCTAATAAACTCAATTATTCTGGAAGTCAAAACATGCAAAGTGAAACAATAGCTAAACAATTAACATAAGATAGTAACATTACTCATAAATAAAACTCCTTTATTTAATCATCAAATGTCAATTACATTTATCTATTACACGTTTCTAATACTATCTAATCTATGCTAATATCATCCTTCAGCCCAATACTCCTAGCATGCTGCAAGTGCTTAACCCTACTCAGTCCCTTCGTAAGCGGATCTGCTGGGTTATCTTCTGATGATATCCTCTTCACTACGAGTTGTCCTTCTTCTACACGATGTCTAATGAAGTGATACTTTCTGTCGATATGTCTTGATCTACCATGATCCCTCGGTTCCTTGGTCAAGGCAACCGTGCCTTCGTTATCACAGAAAATCTCCATTGGCTCCTTTATGGCAGGTACAACTCCAAGATCACCGATGAAGTTCTTTAGCCATATTGCCTCCTTCGACGCTTCGCTCGCTGCAGTGTACTCTGATTCGCACGTTGAATCAGCTACGGTTTCCTGCTTGGAACTCTTCCATGTCACTGCTCCTCCATTTAGGGTAAAGACCCAGCCCGACTGCGAACGGTAGTTGTCCCTGTCGGTCTGAAAGCTGGCGTCACTATACCCTCGCACCTTCAAGTCATCACTCCCTCCGAGGACTAAGAACCATTCCTTCGTCCTCCGAAGGTACTTAAGGATGTTTTTCACCGCAATCCAATGTGCTTTGCCAGGATTCCCTTGATATCTGCTAACCATGCTCAAAGCGAAGGCTACATCAGGGCGAGTACAAGTCGTAGCGTACATGATTGAGCCAACTGCGGAAGCGTATGGTACTCGGCTTATTTCTGCTATCTCAGCTTCGGTACTCGGACTTTGAGTCTTACTCAATTTGGCATTACTTTGTATCGGTAGTTCTCCCTTCTTTGAGTTTTCCATACTAAAATGTTTTAGTACCTTCTCTAAGTAAGTATTCTGACTAAGTCCAATTAGTCTCTTACTTCTTTCTCTTACTATCCTTATTCCCAAAATGTAAGAAGCCTCTCCGAGGTCCTTCATAACGAAGCACTTCCCGAGCCAGGACTTAACCTCCTGCAGAGTCGGGATGTCGTTTCCTATGAGTAATATGTCATCGACATATAGAACGAGGAAGCTTACTATACTCCCACTGGCTTTGACATATACACAAGATTCGTCTTCGCTTCGTACAAATCCAAACTCTTTGACTTTCTCATCGAAGCAAAGATTCCATCTGCAAGACGCTTGCTTAAGTCCATAAATGGACTTCTCAAGCATACACACTCTATTCGGATGCTTCGGATCCACAAACCCCTCTGGTTGAGCCATGTAAACATCCTCAGCCAACTTTCCGTTAAGGAAAGCGGTCTTGACATCTATTTGCCAAATCTCATAATCATGAAATGCGGCAATTGCTAGCATCACTCTAATAGATTTAATCTTCGCAACTGGTGAGAATCCGGGAGTTTGAGTAAAGCCCTTCGCGACCAATCGCGCTTTATATGTGTGTACGTTCCCATCCACGTCGGTCTTCTTCTTGAAGATCCATTTGCACCCAACGGTCTTACGTTCGGGCACGTAATCAACCAAATTCCAAACTTGGTTATCATACATGGATTGGATCTCGCTATCCATTGCCTCTTTCCACCTTGCAGACTCCGGGCCTGCCATGGCTTCCTTATAGTTATTAGGTTCATCAAGGTTTACTAGTGTATCATCACTAATATACGTGTCCCCTTCGGTAGTAATATGAAAACCATAAAACTGGGGATGAACTTTAACTCTATCGGAACGTCTAAGAGGTAAGGATTCGTCAATCGGTTCAACCGGAGTTTCCTCCTCGGGTTGAATGCCAGCGGTAGAGGTTCCTTCATCTATCGACTCTTGAATCTCTTCAAGTTCGATTTGCCTCCCACTGTTTCCTTGGCTCATGAGTTCTCGCTCTCGGAAAACTCCTCTCCTCGCAACGAAGACAACATTGTCCTTCGGTCAATAGAAGAGATATACAAAGGATGTCTGTGGGTAGCCGATGAAAATACATCGCTCACTTCGAGGTTCAAGCTTGTCGTGAGTATCTCGTCTTACGAAAGCCTCGCAACCCCAAACCTTGATATGTGCCAACGAGGGAGCTTTCCCTGTCCACATCTCGTGAGGTGTTTTGGCAACCTTCTTAGTAGGGACTCGGTTAAGGATATGGCCGGCAGTCTCTAAGGCATACCCCCAAAAAGAGATAGGTAGTGAAGCACGACTCATCATAGAGCGAACCATATCCAATAAGGTTCGATTACACCTTTCTGCCACACCATTCAACTGCGGTGTCCTAGGAGGCGTCAATTGTGAAACTATTCCACACTCCTTTAGATAATCGTGGAATTCAAGACTTAGGTACTCTCCTCCTCGATCGGATCGAAGCATCTTGATTTTCCTGCCCAATTGATTCTCCACTTCATTCTTGAACTCTTTGAACTTTTCAAAGGTGTCTGACTTTTGCTTGATTAAGTAGATATACCCATATCTACTATAGTCATCGGTAAAAGTCACATAGAAGCGGTTCCCATCCTTCGTGGTTGATCTAAACGGTCCACATACATCGGTATGTATTAGGTCCAATAGACCCTCGCCCCTTTCACATGTACTCGTGAAGGGTGACTTAGTCATCTTTCCAAGCAAACAAGACTCGCATGTGTCATCTTCCATAAGGTCGAATGACTCCAACACTCCATCCTTTTGGAGTTGGGCTATGCGTTTCTTGTTGACATGTCCAAGACGACAATGCCACAAGGATGCTTTATCCATACTAGTGGAAGAATCAATATTCAAAACATCATTTCCTAAGTTATCAACAATCATAACGGTTTCATATATTCCACTACATGGTATAGCTTCAAAGTAAAAGACACCATTTAGATAAGCCAAAATAGAACCATTCTCATTATTAAAAGAAAATCTAAATCCTTGTCTATATAAACCATGAAATGAAATGATGTTTCTAGCCATTTCTGGCGAATAGCAACAATTGTTCAAATCTAAAACCAAACTATTCCTAAGCACTAAAGAATACACTCCAATCTTGGTCACAGGCGACGATCTTCTGTTCCCCATGATTAGATTGATCCTTCCTTACTCCACATCCCTACTTCTTCTTAGTCCCTGCACATTAGAACAAATGTGATAACCACAACCGGTATCAAGAACCCAATAAATAGCATGATTAGAATCGTTAGATTTGATTGTGTATATACCTGCGAAAGATGGCTTGATCTTTCCCTCTTTGATTGCTTGCAGGTAATCCGGGCAGCTTCTCTTCCAATGTTCTATCTTGTGGCAGTGGTGGCACTCTGCCTCCTTTGGGTTAGAGCAGGGCTTAGCGGGATCAACTTTGGTCCCACTAGAAGAGGCACCATCTCGGGCTTTCACCTTGCAATAGTTCTTCGATGAAGCTTTCCTCTTCTTTCCCTTTCCTTGTCCAATAGCCAAGACAGGAGCAACGGGCGGAGTGGGAGTAGGTGCAACAGACTTGTCCTTGAAGTTGCTCTCAGCGACCCTCAAGAGACCTTGGAGTTTGCTTAGGGTGACCTCTTCTTTGTTCATGTGGTAGGTCATCCTAAATTGGTTGTACATCGGAGGCAAAGAGTGAAGCACCATGTCGATCGCCAAGTCCTCACCGAAGTCAACATTTAACTTGCGAAGGCGGTCGACATACCTTTGCATCTTTTGCAGGTGCACGGTAAGAGATTCTCCATGACCCATCTTCGCGGAAATCATGTTGGTGAAAATCTCATAACGCTCTTGTCTCGCGTTTTGATGGTATCTCTCCAATAAGTCTTGGTGCATCTCGTACGGGTACATGTCCTCGTAGGACTTTTGGAATTCGGAGTTCATGGTGGCGATCATGATGCAATGTACCTTCGTTGCATCTCGCTCATGAGTTTCAAAGGCGGTGATTTCGATGGGAGTAGCAACTTCGGGGTTGATTTTCTCGAGCTTCTCATCGAGGACATACTCCTTATCCTCATAGCGAACAATGGTGCGAATGTATCTTATCCATTCGCTAAAGTTCGTTCCATCGAAGGTGACCTTTTGGCAAAGGCTCATCAACGTGAAAGAACTAGCAGCAGCGTTGTTTGCGTTCGACATCTACAATTAGAAAAAGGACAAAGATACATTAGAATAAGAATCCTTAATTATCACCTAATAAGAAAAATTAGGGCTAGGATCCAACAATAACATTTACATACTAGAAAAGGGATGCCGTAATCTAACATGCAAATAAATTGAAGGTAAGTGAATGACGATTCACTAATTCTCCATTACAAAACTTAAACTATTAGTCCTAAGTGTTTTTGAGAATTCCTAGGTTCGGATGAGATTCATTGAAACTATTCAATGGCATGTTTAAATCTCGATATGCCCCTCTCGTTTGTGACTGGGATGCCGAGGATCACAAAGCGGGTGTGAATTACCATGCAAATTCACATGGTGCCTTCATTGTAACGATCACCTATTTGATGTGCCGGTAAACCACACACGCTCCATCGAACTATGATAAACAACGAATCACCCCTTGCCACCTTCGCTTAGAACCAATTAGTGTGCCGGTAAACCACACACGCTCCACTAACTTCTTAGCAAGGTGCAAAGTGTAATTTCATGGGATTGCATCAATTCACTTTTCCTAAAGTAACTAGGATTGGGAAATTTTAAAAATATGTGTAGTTACTTTATATTTCTTATTATACTTTTAATGAGAGGATGAGGTTGCCCTATCCTACCCGTTCGGCTAACGACCCTCCACCAATCAAGCAAGCGGTGGGTGTGAGTGTACACCCATTAAGCGCCATTTTATAGGCCGCAACCTTATACCCACCTTATAGATCGGCTTCGTGAATGAGGCCTACTAACGGTAAGACTAGCATTTAGTTATACATATATATATTATTCTAGTAATATCATATTAGTATAGGGTTGTATTTTAAAACTTTTAAAATCTAGGGTTTGAAATTTAAGTTGTCTAAATTAAAAAACTTTTAATCACAAATATAAATTTCAAAACTTGATGGTAGGTTTTAAACATTTAAAACATGGAGGATCAAATAACAAATAATTCCAATTAACAATTAATATCCTAATTATCTATATTTGATTTTATTCAAGATAATTACCAAAATAATTAAAATAATTAATTAATTATCATATAAGGAAATTAAATATTTTATTAGTTGATAAATACCTTTAATTAGATCAAGATAATAGTCATATATATCAAAAAAAATCGGATTTATGTTGATCTATTATGATTAAGGTAAGTTTCCATAAGATAATCATGAAAAAATTCCGAATCTGGCCATTCCTGACGCCTGGACTCGCCGAGTGAACAAGGGGACTCGCCGAGTCAGGCCTACTCGCCGAGTCCACCTTGGGACTCGCCGAGTCAGTGACTCAGAAACCTAAAAATCGAATTTTGCAGGTTTGTTTCAGTTAATCAAGCAACAATTTAAAGAAAACCAAGCTAGTCTCTGATACCACTGATGGGTTTTAGCCATAAGAACTTTCCTATGTGCGCATGCAAAACCCTAATGCTTGGATCTAGGCTTTCTAATAAACATGCTTTGAATCCAAGTCTTCTAATGACTAATTAGGCATAACAACATTGAAACAGATCTAGAATCATACCTTTGAGTTCCTTGTTGATCTTGAGGTCTTGGAGCTTTTAGAGTCACAAATGTCACTCCTCTAATGGCTTACAAACACCAATAGCAAGAAGAATGATTTAGGAGAGAGGAGAGGGGAGGAATTCGGCCAGGGTTCTCTTACTTTAGGAGAGGTATCGAATTCCCTATGCCATGGGGTCTATTTATACTTGTAGACTCCTTAAGGGTTACAACCTAAACCCTAATTGGATAATCTTCTCTTAAGGCTATCCAAATTCATTCCTTAGATATCTATATGGATGATTTTAGCTATCCTAAAACCCTTAGAATTCGTCCAAAGCATATCCCAATGGATTTACAGTCTAAAGCTTAACTATCAAACAATTGACAGTTTATACCCCTTTATTTAATTAATCTCTTTAAGTCACCAAATTAATTCTAATTAATTCTATGACTTATATTAATCAAATAACAAATATATTATTCATTATATTATTCTCATAATATATTAATAATATTTACTCTCTCTTAATAAATCATCCTATCAAGTTGCTATGGTGAAGGCAACCCAAAAAGACCATGCACAACCGGGTCAAATACTTGTCTAATATAGTTGCAGCCTTAGACACTATTCCAACAATGATATGTGATATTAGTAGTGGTAGGGGTGAAACAGTCCCCGAGGTTCGGTTGTTAGGACCGAAGGGTGCTCAGCACCCCAGAATGGCTGTACGGGTAGGACGGCACCCCAGAATGGCCGTACCAGGTAGGTCGGGCACCCCAGAAATGCCTGACAAGTATTGTCACACCCCAAAACCAAGAACGGCGGAAACATTCAGGGGGTGGAGGACGTCATGTGAAGTATCATAACAGTGTAAAGTAGTAAACAAGCAACAACATCATCCATTGCATTAAAAGTAAAGTTTTAATACACATGTGTTCTTTCATTATAATAAGACACCAAAACATGTAATCAAAATAAAAGACGAGTCTTGTCTGTGCTCCGTCTTCTCAAAACCTGGTCATCATACCTATCTACTGGTGACATGAGAATACAAGTTATTTTGAAAGAGTAGATCAGTATAAAGCTGGTGAATTCATAAGTATTTAAGTGTCATTACTTTGATTTGGAAAGCTGTTTTGAATGTCATGTAAATCTTTGAATGAAACATTTGATATAAGTGTGAAAACCCTAGAAAATCCCATATTTCCTACTAGTATAAAAGTAGTCTTATACCAAGACCCGAATGTTTTGAAAGTAGTCTTCTACCAAGACTTGAATGTTTTGGTGTAACAAAGATGGTTTTTCCCCTGTATGACTACTATTAACAATATGTAGTCTACCTCATCGTTTATGTGAACGTATCACAAAATAAAAGTAATAGGTAAAATATAACCATATAAGTATTATCCTTTTGTATTAGGATAAACCTGACATCGCGACTGCCGAATAGTATTAACCTTGAATATCCGTAGATGTTCATTATCCTCTGTAGCTAATAGCAGGGTTTAGGAATGGTTAGTCCCGTAAAGGTAACCTAGTATAAGTAGTAACCGTAGGCATCCGTAGATGTTCATTACCTCTTTTGCTAATAGGTGGGTTCCAGAATGGTTAGTCCCGTATAATATCCTTTTGTACTAGGATAGACATAATTAATCTACACGTATAGTATGTAATAGTATCTCATCATATAGTATCTAGTTACAAGTATCCATGTAAGTGTATCCATGTAAGATGATCCAGGAAAGTGTATCTCCTCATATAGCATTTAGTATAGACTCATGAATGAACTGACTCTGGTGTGATTCCTTGTAATAGGAATAATGTTTTGTATCCCCTAAACTATCCCTATAATAGTTTACTGGAATGTATTTGTTGTCCAAGAAGGTTTATACACCCTTGCTACTCAAGAGTGTGGGAACTGAATGAAGAATGAAAGCTGACATATCAATACATACATACATATATATATATATATATATATATATATATATATATATATATATACATATATATATATATATATATATATGAACATAAGTGTATAGATATAGTTTTGATCAAGAAGATGAAAGAGGTTTTGTTAAACATTTAATAGTTTTGAATAATAAATAATAATGACTTGATGTCATTTTATAAAACATTTCAAAAGTAATTCATCTGATAACAAAATATTTTAAGACAGAAAACCATTTCATGTATCACATTTTGAAGTATATGAGATCAGTTGGTTGAAAACACAGTTATAAATCACATGTGATTGGTTCTATAACATATTGTTTTCTACTTGTATCCCCCACCCCCATTAAAGCATTTAAAATCATTTAAAACATTGATTAGGGGGTATGAACTCACCTGTAGTTGTTGGTTTGGATGAACTGAACGATGTAGGATTGCTAGGTGTCAAGTGAGGAATTATACACACAATGATCCTAGTTATAATATATAAACATATATGTAATCTAATTAGTCATTTAATAACTAATTAATCAAGTTAAGACACCCTAGGTCATGGAAACACTTTGATTCAAGTGTTACAGGTATTAAAGGGTTGCACCTAAGGGTTGTATGACATGGCATTGGAGTTTATGGCCCATGAACCACCCATTTCTAGAGTTTACGGCCCATGAACATTTCCCCATGAGTTTAGGGCCGTAAACTCATGGTACTAAGTGCCAAATTGTGTTTTGAGGTCTTACAAGTCATGATTGGGCATCAAATGACCAAGTCCAAGTCTTAGGATAGCATTAAGGGCACAATAACACTACCTAGTAGAGTTTACGGCCTAAGGAACCTTTCCTTAGATGATTACGGCTGTAAAATCCTACGGGGAGTTGTTTTGATTGTTTTTTAAGGTCTTAACCACTTCTAGGAAGGATCAAGGTTGGCATCCAAGACATAGGAAGGAACTAAGGTCCAATTTACCACCTTGAAAGGGGTTTACGGCCCAAGATCATCCTTGGCCATAAACTCCTTTGTTCTATGGTTTCCTGATGATTTTCAAGTGTTATTAAGATCGTACTAAGCATACAAGAAGCTATAGCAAGTGCACTTACAAGATAGGAGCTCGATTGGGTGTTTAAGGTCCAATAACACTAGTGTGTGTTCTTGGTGTTTTGAAGATCTAATGAAAATCAACAATTGAATGGATGAAATGATGTATAATTACTAGGAGATATGTTATAACAACAAATCAAGTCAAGTAATACTTACATTTCCGGAAAATTGGGTGAAGAACGGTATGCTACTTGAGAGAGAATGGCTTTGGTTCTTAAGTTAGGAAAAAAGGAAATGATAGAATGGAGAGTAAACTCATGCTTAAGGCATGATTTTTCGGCCCTAAGAGAGTTCACGGCCCAAACTCTCTTTGTTTGGCCGTGAACACCAATTCAAGGTGTTGATCGTTCCATTACATTCCCGATTAACTAGAAGTCACTTCCTTTTATCCGTCCGATTCGTGAATAATTAATTAAAATACTCAAACGGACTTTAAACTGGCTAAAAATTAGCAGAAAAGCATTTAACTTTTAATTGAAGTGTTGGATTGTAGAGTTCGTACGAATGAAAATTTCGGGTTGTCACAAGTATGGTATGTTATATGATTGTACTATATGATATATGATTGTATGGTATGTGGTATTTGGGGGAGCTCACTAAGCTTCGTGCTTACAGTTTCAGTTTTTGGTTTTAGGTACTCAGTTTTCAAAGAGGAGCTCAGAGAGGTTGCAGTGCACACACCATAGTCAATTAGCCTGGGATGTTTAACTCTTATAATAAGTTTATGTTTGAAATTAATACTATGAAATTATGTTATGACTTATGATACCGTTTTTATAAATGTGGTTTTAGTAATGTTTTAAAAGAAATTTTTAGTCGTGAAAATTGGGTCGTTACACGGTGAGTTGGGTCGTGGTTCCCCGAACCTTCTTTGTTACTTAGCAAACTTGTTGAGTCTAGAAGGTGACACAGCCAGTTAGACGTGTTTTGGACTTAAGGGTCAAGAACTCGACAAGTCTGAAGGGTTTTGAGAATTCTAACACTCCTATGGTGTACATGCAAACCTAAATACCTTGGATCTATGTTTTCTCTATTATACATGAAAACTGGAACTTTCCAAGGTATTACCCTAACTAGCATACAATCATTGATACTTGGGTAATATAAACAAGATGGAAGGCATACCTTTTTAGTAGCTTGATTCCATGGAGCTTAAGAGCCTAGTGCCTCAAGTGTGACACCTCAAATGGTTCACACAACATCACCAACATCTTGGAATAACTTGAGAGAAAAGGTTCCAATGCGCAAATCGGCTAGCCCTCATGTATACACACACTAGTGCCAATTTCTTGAGTCATGGGGTCCTTATATATGGTGGCTATTAGGGTTACACCATGTAACTCATGTTTTTCCATATTCTTCATGCTCCATGGGTTAAAACCTCCATGGAGTATTCATGGGTTACTCAATGGGTTTAGCCCAACATGAAGAACTATGGATCATAAGCCCACATATATAAGAATGAATGATTTACACAATCAATCTCATATATTTAATTAGTCTCCTTTTGATCACAATATTAATTCCAAATTAATTCGTGATCAATACTAACTAAATAATATGATTTCATATTAATATATTATAACTTATAATATATTAACAAATCTTAATTATCCTTTTCTCACAAGAGTTTATCCAAATTGTTCCGATGCCATGCACCCCAAATGGATCATGCCAATCGGGTCAAGTACATACCAATTATAGTTATGGACTTAGACACTAATCCAACAGAGTCCAAGGATGAACTCGGCGAGATAATGAGCAAATGTCCCGACTTGTATGAAGTAGAACTCGACGAGTCCAAGGAAGGACTCAACGAGTTCAAATGGAAAGTCCTGATTCTGTCATAAGGAGAAACTCAACGATTTAGAGGGTAACTCGACGAGTCAGATCGCGAACTCGAGATTCTCTAAAATATGGAACTCGACGAGTTGATGGACCAACTTGGCGAGTCAAGTCAACCAGAATGTTGACTTGGACCAGAAGGTTGACTTTGACCAGGATGTGGACCTTTGACTTGACCATTGACCCGAGTTGACCTTTAAAGGGGGTTATAAGTATAAAAGAGTAATTATAAGAGATTGTATGTGTAGGAGTTTGAGGAGAGTTCATTTCAGCACTGAGGACAGTTCAGTTACTGCACGACATTGAGGTGAGTTACCTTCCAGTAGAAGTAGGTCTAAGGCACCAAGGTCAGCCCACTAGTAAGAGTTATATTAGAGATGATTGTCTTTGTGATAATTGTTTGGTATGTTGCTATCTGTTATGATTATGTGCTAGTATTCTATGATGTTATGTGATAGGAGGGGTAGGAGAGACCCCAATACCGGTAAATAGGACCGAAAGGGGTATGCCAACACCCAGATAAGCTTGGCAGTATATGATATTATGTTTATGCACTAAGATGCTATGTGGTAGAGTAGGGGATCAAATAGTCCCCGGTACCAAACGAAAGGACCGAAGGGGTAGGCCAGCACCCTGATACTGTAACGCCCGTAGATTAGGGCTAGTCAATTTAAGGACAATAAGCGTCAAAAATGACTTTTTGATGCAAGATTATTTTGAAGGAATAATCTTAACTAAGTTTAGTATATGTTACAAGGATTCCGTACATATAAAGTACACCGAAATCCGATTTATAACAAAGAAGTTATGACCTGTCGAAGTTTCACAATAGATCTGACACAACGTTGAGTGACGTAAAATGTGAATTTACGTTAGAGAGATTTCTAGCCTTAGTGATCTAAACAAAAGTCATAGAGTTCGTTAAGCCGAGAGCGTGCATAAAAAGAACGTCCAAATCTGACTTCGTATGAGGAAGTTATGATTTTTCTAAATTTCGACTTAGCAGTATGCAGCCCGAAACTTGATTTCAAGATCGCGTGATTTCTAGCCACTACAATCTAAACGAGAATCAAATATCTCGTTGATAGTAGTCCAACGGTGAAAAGACAGACGAAAACGGACGTCGAATGAAGAAGTTATGAATTTTTAACGGAGTTTTTCCTGTCCCGGCCTCCTTAATATAAATAATAAAAATGAATTCAAATTAACAGACAGAGTCTAAACGAAAGTTGTAGAGCGTAGTCTCACCTACGTGTGGATATAAAGAACGTCGAAAATGGAGTTCGTATGAGAAATATATGAATTTTTGAAGTTTATTAAATAATTAAAATATTTAATTTAAATATAAAATCTGATATTATCCGAAAGGGGGGGGGGGGGGTCATCGGACTTATCCGAGTCACGCCCAGCATAATTGGAGTACGCCCAACGTACCCATATGCATGAACTGGAATGGGCCACGTCGACCTGACCGAATACTCGAGTGCATGCGTTTGTAAGCGATGACGACTCCGGCCTGATCCGAAGCGTACGCCCAGCGTACTCCGAAATTACGTCCAACGTAATCCTCCTTTCAGCACCCCATAAATAGAATGCGAGGGCATTCGATTCCTTTGCTTATTTTCTCTTCTCTCTCCTATTTTGCATCGATTTACGTGTAAGAAATACCCCGAAGCCTCGATATCATTCCCGAGCCCCAAAGCGAGTCCCGAAGCCCCGAAGATCTCGTAAAGTAAAATTCTCAAGCCGAAGCTCTGCCCACGAGAAGCCCAGTTTTTGGAGAAAACATCCCGATTTCGTTGGAAAAGATTATTCCAAGAGACGAGGCGTTGTCCGATCATCTTTTGATCATGTGATTGTGTAGTTACTTTCTTCTAACACATAAATATGAAGTATTTTCTATGAAATACGTGCTATGTGTTATATATTGTTTGTTTATTTGAGATGGGTGTGGAATGGATGTTTTATACATGTTTTTAATGATTTAAACCGTATATGTATTTTATATCTACAAATATGTTGGGTATAACATGGGTAGATGGGATAGTTGGTGACTATGGAGTTAGCGCCTATTGTATAAACCTTGGCGACGATGTGACTTCGTGCCCATTTGATGAACTTGGCGACTATGGATTTAACGCTTGTTGAGTAAACCTTGGCGACTATGGATTTAACGCTTGTTGAGTAAACCTTGGCGACTATGGAGTTAGTGTTTGTTAAGTGAACCTTGGTGACTATGGAGTTAGCGCCTGATAGCTATGGATTTAGTACCAGATAGATAAACTTTGGCTGCAATGGACTTCGTGTCAATTCTTTAGGTAAATCCTTAGGAATGAATGAATGAATGATAATTGGTTATTAGGGTAAACCCTTAAGAAATAAAGAAGATAATGGGGATGGGTAATTGGGTTGATTGTTTGATGATTAAATATAATAATTATATTATTGTGGGTTGAAAACCATATATGCTCACCAGGCTCCCAAGCCTGACCCACTCAGTTTTCTTTGCATTACAGGTAATGGCACAAGAGTATGAGTTGGTGGACTTGACGAGAGATTTTGGATTATAGATCAGTAGTTATAAATGACTGTTGTAAGGTCTATTTTATATTGTTTATGCTTTTGGTCTGTATCGGAACATGAAATCCTGAGATTTTGTTATTTAATGAAAATACATTTCTTTAAAGAAATGCTTTGATAGATTCTTATCATATTTCGTTTTGGGAACAAATTTCCCAACTTTTTTTTAATTAAAATATTACTTTGATTTATAAAACAAAGCATAAACAAATCGGTCTTTTTTGGCCGTGATTTTGGGGATGTCACAGATACGCTGGGCAAGGTACCGATCGAAAGGGTCAAAAGGGTATGATAGCGCCCTGATATGCTAGGCTCGGTACCAGTCGATAGGACCGAAGGGGTAGGCCAACACCCTGATATGTTAGGCAGTTACCGGTTGAAAGAGACCAAAGGAGTAGATCACTACCCGGATATGATAGACAGTATGTATGTTATAGGGTATGTGGTATGACGGGGGAACTCACTAAGCTTTGTGCTTACGGTTTTCAGTTTTTCTTTCAGGTCCTTCTTCTTCAAAGGGAAAGGAGCCGGCACGATAGCAGCGCATCACACACATGAGCACATATGAGATTCTTGGGATTTGTACTCTGACATTATTATGATATGGTTTTAAGACACTTGATTTATGATTTTATGAAATAAATTACTTGATGATGTTTTCTTATAAATTGTTTTACGAATTGCTAATAAAAATAAAACTTTTGGTTTTAAATTTTGGGACGTAACAACATACCTTTATTGTTATATTGTAATAACAATGGATTCCTTGAAGATCTTGACTTTGAGAACAAGTGTCACAAGTGTAACACCTCTAATGGCTCACAAACACACCAAGCAAGAGGATGAGAGGAGAGAGGATGGAAGTTGCTTAAAGTTTCAGCTCTTCTAGGGTTTCACAAGGATGGTCGAAACCTAGAGGGGTAAGGCTCCTTTTATAGTTAAGGTTGCTTAGTCCTAAAGTTAGGGTTTGCAGGTGGAAACCCTAATTTCCAGCTTAAGGCCTAAGCAACCCATGGACTCCCCTTCTCAAGGCTTTGGATGAAAATCCTTAGGGCCTCCCTATAGTTTTCGTCCAACCCTCTCTAGGGTTGTCCAAGAGCCCAAAACCACAACTATTAACTAATTGCTAATTAGCCCATGTACTTTTAATTAATTCATTTAATCCCAAAATTAATTTCTGATTAAATATTAATTAAACAACATGATTTATAATTAATATATTATTTCCATAATACATTAATAAATCATTTTATTATTCCAAATAATAAATTCTTCCTCTCTCTCAATAAATCATCCTGTCTAGTTGCTAGTATGAAGGCAACCCAAAAGGATTGTGCTATTATCAATTCAAGTACATACCAATTATAGTTATGGGCTTAGACACCTAATCCAAAAATATTTATAGTTCATTTTGATAGATCTAGCTAGGACTTGTTTTTGTGCTTTTTATGGCCCTTTAAGTCTTGCTTGAGAGTATGAGCTACTCCAGAAACTAGGGATGGTAGATCTTAGCATTTTTTAGGTCCCTTGTGCATAAAAATGAAATCTCAATGTGTTATATTGGACCATGCATGAGTGAGGGTTCTTATTATGGGTTATAATGGTAAAAAATAAGTATTGGGTCCAATTAAGACATGTAGAAGAGTAAAGTTGCCAACTTTACATGTTAAGATATCATTTAGGATCAAATTTGAGAAGTTGACTTAGTGGCTTAACCAATTAAGCTCTTTATAGCAAGTTGGGCTTGCTGTGGAGTACATTGGGCGTACCCAGCTCGTACTGGCCAAAGATGGTGTACGCAGGGCATAAGTCTGAGTATGTTTGGCATACTCAGCAACTGTTGACTTTTGTGATTTTGACCATATTTGGACTATTAGGGTTTTGGTCCTTGTTGGGCCATTATTCTTTTTGAGTTTAGGTCATTTTTAGGATTTGGGCCTTCTTGGATTTTGGGTCCATAAAGGGCTTTGGGTATCATTTATGAATTTAGGCCATATTGGGCTTTTGGTGTCATTGGGATAGGCCTTGGTTATTGGGCCAAGTGAGGAAAAGGTAAAATGGTCTTTTACCCTAGGTGTTAGACAAATGAACTAGATTCATAGTTATGGTTTATAACACAATTTTTAATTGGGGTTCTATTTGATTGATTAGCGCATAGATTTTCCGGTTCAGCAGTCTGATCATTTGTTTGACTGAAAACAAACTGAGGTAAGTTTGATCACTATACTGTAGGACACTAGGATATGTTATGTGCTTGTAGTCTTTGGTTTTGGTTGTTCCCTCCGTTGGAGATGGAGTTTCGGGTGGCATGAAGAACAGTTGGTGATGATGCACGATCGAGATGTGAAGCTTTCGGAACAACTCGTTGTTGCATGAGAGTTTGTTCTTCGAGGGTAATGATGTCACAAGTGTCTGAAAAAGATAGAAACAGGGAACAGTGTGGCACAAAACTAGCCACATTTTGGTACTTGGAGGAGAGACCATGTATAGCATACATTAAGAGGTTTTTACCCAAAACTTTGGAACAAGATTTTCAAGTTGGTCCGAGATCGCTTTGATCTAGGTGAAATATGCAACAACCGAGAGATCGCCCATGGTGATATTACGAAGTTCATTTTCAAGATGCATGACCCGTGAGTGTTTGTCAGAGCGAAAGAGATTTTCGGTCGAAACCCAAAGATCTTTTGTTGATTGACCATCTTTCAACACCATATTGAGAACATTTTGAGACATCGATCCATAGAGCCAAAGTTGAACAATCAAGTCGACTTTTGCCCATTCAGCTTCTGTAGATTTTGGAGTCGATTCATCGATATGATCAATCACTTTGAAAGCTTTGCAATGAGTGTTAAATAAATCTCTCCAAGCATCATAGTTGAAGCGGTCAAGATCAATAATCAACGGTATGTAGGTTTTGATGTTGGTTACACCAAACACCTTGTTTGGAGGAGGAGGAATGATATTATTTGTTCCATACATGAAGATTGCCAATGACGAATTGATGCAGGGGAAGAGGACGACGTCAGTAGGTTTAGGGTAGAAAGGATCGACAGCCATAGAAGGCAAGTAGGAAATTCTGGAGAGAGAGAAAAATAAACAAAGGATATTTAGGAGATAGAATAAGGAAACAAGGGAATTCAAATTATGGAGCTTTGATACCATGAAATTGAGTATCATTCTCCTTGATTATCCATTATGAAAATATACAGCTACATATACAAATACACCAAAGGCCAAATGGGTTGAAACTAGCAAACATACAACACTAAAATACATGGGCTAAGCTATCCGCTAACAGATGAGGTTCTTGTGCTATGTCAACAAAAAAAAACTTAGTTAACACTGATGTGGAGAGTGTTATTACGAAACCGGTGGGTGACCTACTAAATGACACATTTAACAAAAACACCATAAATATTAAACATAAACATATCTAAAATCTTAGAGACAAAACCGTCATATTTTGACAATCTTCAGAACTTTTATTGCAATATATATAATGTCTACAAAGTTTTTTAGGTTATGGAAAGGAAATTTTTAATTTTTAATTTGTTTTTTAATTATTTATGGGCTTTGAAGGCTTAAGCTCTTATATAGCCTCGATGGCTAGTTATTGAATAGAGTGGGTCAGTGGGTGACTGGGTGTAGCTGTCCTGTTCAGCCTTGGCCTCTCCTCGTTCATATCGCCATCGGTTTTCACACTAGACACTACCTTCCCCCTCCCCTTTCCTCTGTTTTCACCGCCCTCAAATCCCTACAAATCTCCTCCGCCATTCCCAAATCCCAATTTCCATCCAAAATGGCGTCTTTCTCTGTTCCTTGCCCCAAGACTTCAGCTTTACTTGCACCTCACTCCAACCCTAAGCAAATCCCCAACCACCGCAACACCTCCATTGTTCTCTTCCAATCCGATTTCAAAATCAAACCCAACCGCGCTTTGGTTTCACGATCACCGTCTCTAGGATTTCAGGTATCTTCAGATTTCATGCTCAATCTTTTATTCACTTCACTTAACAAGTTGTTGAGACGTTTGTGTAGTTAGTTTGTTTTTGGCATGAATTCGGTAATTTTGATGCCGTGTTAGTTAGATTCCCTCATTCTCCATCTCTGTACTCTGTAGTTGCTTTTTAATTCAAATTCTGTTTGATCCACATCCACTAGTGTAATTCAGTTTTCCTAGTTGCTTGAATAGATTTTAAAACCCTTGGTTTATCAAAACGTGACTGACTGGCTATGACTTGACAAGTGGTACTGTTCAAAGATTTAAGTGCACAGCTTCTACCATCTATAATTCAATAACGATTGAGCCACAATATGATTATGAATTATCAAGCATGTATCTGTTAACTTGTTAAAACATCATCATCATGTAGGCAACTAAGAGGAACCAGAATGGTGTTATGAAAGTGTCTGCTCAGCTTAATGAGGTAACCTACGAATAAATAATATATCAAATATCATTGACATTTCCTGGTTTCCAACCAAAATCAGATGCTAATCTTTCCTCTTCAGATTTCTGTTGGGGAATCATCAAATTCTGCACCACCACCATCAGATGAAAAGTCGAGCAAAATATCTTCTTCTGAAACTGCAGTTCCTGATGTTGCATCCATCACCGCATTCATGAACCAAGTTGCGGGACTTGTTGAGTATGCTAATATCTTTCTTTCTTATACATATATTTTCTTAAATTAATTTGGGATTTGGGGTGTAAAGTGTAATTATTATCTTTTTTTATTTTCAGGCTAGTGGATTCGAGAGATATAATGGAGTTGCAGCTAAAACAAGATGATCGTGAGGTGATTATAAGAAAAAAAGAAGCTTTAGCCCCACCTCCTGCACCTCCTATGATGATGATGCAATCATCACAACAACCACAGCCTATGTATCATTCACAACCACCACCACCGCCACAAGCCGCCACTCCGGCTCCTTCCGCATCACCGCCAGCATTACCTCCCCCTGCAAAGCCAAAATCCTCACGTCCTCCTCTCAAATCCCCCATGGCTGGAACATTCTATCGCGCCCCTGCACCAGGAGCTCCTGCTTTTGTTAAGGTATATTAACCAACAAAAGACGTTAATGCCCTCCTCATCCTCATTCATTGAAAATAGTCTTATTCTTTCTTGATTTGGAAGTGGAAGTGGAAGTGATGTGAAGATATTTGATGTATTTTTTTTTATTACTAGGTGGGAGACAAGGTTCAGAAAGGTCAAGTAATATGCATTATTGAAGCAATGAAGTTGATGAATGAGATCGAGGTAATTCAGTCTCTTTCATAATTTTGATAATTTCTGACAACCTAAATCTTAATTATGACCTGTCAAAAAGCTATTGGCTACAACAAGATAAAAATAGGTTATATTAAGTGTATTTGATGTGTCTGTGTGAATTATTCTGTTAGGCTGATCAATCGGGAACAGTAGTTGATATTATTGCTGAGGATGGGAAACCAGTTAGCCTGGATACGGTATCTCTCTCTATCTATCTCACACACACGCACACACACTGACACACACATGCACACATCAATTTACGTTCTGAATTGATTATGGTTTGTTGTGTTGTGTTGCAGCCTTTACTTGTTATTGAACCTTGAGGTGGAAGTGGAACATTATATGATTATGAAGCTGTGTGATGTGGCAAAATGGAAATTAGAGTTTGTGTTTGTTTTTTGAGGAGAGGACGTTGGTAGTTGTTGTTACAAATTGGTTTGGTTTTGTAAGCCCAAATATTAAAATAACACATCACTTACTTGTAAGAAAAAGATGCTTGCTTTTAAGTAATTGTGTTGTGTCTATCACTTCAGTTCTTGTAGCTTTAGCAAATGAATCATGAATCGGTTTTGGTTTGTAATTTGGGAGAAATGGGATTGTTTTCTGCTTTGTGATTAGAACTTTTGATTTGGTTGGTTAGTTAACAAAGCTATCTGACTATAGAGAAGACAAAATTGCAAAAATGGTCCCTATGGTATGTATTTTTTTAGGGTTTTAGTTCAAACCCCGACTTTTTTGGGTTGGTGGTCCTTTTGAGCTTCTTTGCTTCCAGTTTTGGTCCCTATCCAAACTAAAAAGACTATTATATCCTTAATGAATTTTTATTTTTCATTTTTCTTTCACTTTTTAATATTATTATTATTATTAAATATAAAAGTGGGCATCTCTCTCTCTCTCTCTCTCTCTCTCTCTCTCTCTCTTGTGACCCCACCTCTTTCCCCCATTTTCCCCAACTCTTACCCAGTTCTTGAGTTCTTGTTCATGATATTTCCCCTCCCTTACCCAATGAACCTCGATAATCTTTCCAGTGTCGAGAAATTGATCATCTCCTCCATTGGACCAAACTACCGCAATGAAACTCACCTAAAATATCAAGATTTAGGGTTTGGTTATCGACAGGGAGGAAGAAAAAAGGGACGACAACGGTGTTGTTAGGTTTACTAGCAGGTGATGGAGATGTCATGTCGTTGATGAATGTCGGCAGTGATCTAATTTTCGTTTTTGGAAATCAATTCACATGTTTGCACTTTAACACACACCGACACACACATGAACATTCAATGTTCTAGGTTTGCTCTTCAAGAACAACATATGAAATTGATTTAGAAGTTGAAGACATATCAAGGGAAAAAAACGATTTCGAATTTGTCAAGATTTAACCACATCGATCTCTCAAGATCCAATCTCGGTAAGCCCTAATGCAATATGAAATCAATTTCGAATCAGAAATTGATTTTACGTGTGAAATCGAACCATGGATATCATTTATTTATCTTAGTTGGATTGATTAATAAGTGTGTGTATGTGTTTTCGATCGCAGCTCTCAATGATCCTCTATTTCTTATTTGATTTTGAACGAGAAGATGGGACAGAGATGGAGATTCGATGTCTCTTTCTTCTTTCTTTGTGAAATTGATAAGCAGGTCTCAAGTTGTGGTGGTTACACAGTCACGAGGAGGGGTGCCGACAGAAGGCTATCATCGAAGCCTTCATTCCCTTTCTGTTGTGATCGGCAGAAAAACGTAAAAAGGGATGGAGGTCTTCGATCCTCTGTTGATCCGAGAAGAAGGAAGCATTAACGGAGGCGGCAGTTGGTGGCGATGGCAGCCCCTTGGCTTGCCGGTGTTGTTGTTCTTGATGCTCACCGGAAATGCATCCACCTCCGATGGTGTTTTTACCATAAAAATGAAGAAGAAAATGAAGAAATAAGAGAGAGAGAGAGAGAGAGAGAGAGAGAGAGAGAGAGGTGGGCCCCATAATTTTTATTAATAAAACTTTAAATTAAATAGCAAAAATCATAAAAAAAAATATATGAGAAGGGCATTTTAGTCTTTTCAGTTTTCTGGGGACCAAAAAAGCAACGAAACTAGCTGAAAATGACTACCAATCCAAAAAAATCATGGTTTGGACTAAAACCCAAAAAAAAAAATACATACCACATGAACCATTTTTGCTATTTTGTCTATAGATAAAGCAAATAGGACAGGATCAAAAAATGGTAATACCGAATAGTCTTTATATTTGGGCCTCATTAACAATTTGGTTTTTATCTTTTTTTAGTGAAGTAAATCCTAATTATTGGTTAAATTCTGATGTGTCATCAGACGATTTGGTGTCGACTCCTTCATTTATGAAGTCGGCCTACACCCAAATAGCTATTGTCATTGTCTTATCAACTTCGACTCCATTATCTTCAAAATCAGACAAAATGTTCAAGAATGCATCATTGCACATATCCATTCCTTTTGGTTTGAAATCTTCTTCCAATGTAACATCGATAAGTTCAGTCTCACCCAAATATAAAGACTTTTCAGCTGATCTTTCTTTTGAAATCCATCAAAGCTGTTGTATCGTTTTCTTTTCCAAAATTTTAGGTAATTAATAATGTGATAACAAAATTTATGATTTGCCTGTTTCAGTTTCAACTAACGTTTTAAAATTGTATGGTATCTACTTGACCTTGCTTTTTAGATACAACAAAAGAAAATCAGATCATCTTAAGTAAATATATTGATAAAATGGCATTGAGGGAGGCATTCATTGAACACCCCTATATAAAACACCATTTATTCTTCTAGACTAGTGTGTGTGTGTGTGTGTGTAAGGAAAAGAAAGAAAGCATAATAAATTTCAGTTTTAATACAAACAAAAACATGGGATAATAGTTCACTACCTAAGTTCAGAACAGTGACTATGGGATTACATCACAGAAAAGAGCATTCCAAAGAAAACTTTTGAATCACTGGGTGTAAACTAAAGTGAGTCAAGATCTCAAGTCGTCTTCACTCCTGGTCGAGCAGGGCTTAAGTAATTTGTCACCATTCCCATAACAGCAAACCTATTAAACAACACCAACAATATCAAACTTTATATATGCCATGCTGCAACAGAGCAGATTGCAACTCAGTGATGAAGATAGCATATAATGGACTTACATAAATCCTGTGGAGATCTGCTTTAAATCAGTCTCTATATTCTTCATGTTAGCAAGAGACTGAGCACAGAATATGAGAGCAAGCCATGAACCAAGCTTGTACTGCAAACATACATATACATACATGCAAATTAACATCATCCATCAGCCTATGAATCAACTTCTATAAAACCCACAAGTAAATGAGTAATAGTCTTAGATAATAATTCATCAGGTTGCACAAACTCTGTCACCATAAACAAAATCCTATACTTTCTTATTGTGCCCTAATATTTTGCTTTGGTGCGCCATTCGTAATAACCTAATATGTATAGAATTAACCATATACTATCAGGTTACAGCAGCCCGATTCTCTAACAACCAATCAAACGATCGTATAAATGTTTCAGATGGTAAATTAGATTCTTAAATTTACCGAATTACTTTTCCAGATCTCAACTCACCTGTATTTGGAACTCATACAATACGTACAACAACAATTCAACACGTATACATACAAGCTTGCAACATGTTTTCATCTAAAGTGCATTAAAAAACTAACCCGGAACATAACGCCAGCGACGCCGAAGATGATGGCGATGAAACCAGAGTAATCAATGGGCAAATTATCAGGATGAACCGCTTGAGGCTTGTAAGGCTTCGCCGATGACGGCTGCCGAGGATCATTGCCGGACGACATCGTTGTAGAATAGATCTGTTTTCTTCTCACGATCTCTGATTGTCTTCGGTTCGGTCTTCCCTGAATTTTGTCGCCTCACACTTCACAATACAATATAAAGGGTGTTTAGTATTTATTTTTGGACAATTTTTGGGCTTTTAGCAAAAGGATTTATGGTGTCTAGAAAAATGGATTCTTTTAGATGTTGTTTGGGATTTTATTTCGAAGAAAAAAAATATTATTTTTAAATAGATTTATTGTGTTGAAAAATAAGTTTTTACAAATTTTTGGATTAGTTTTTATAGTTGTATAAAGCAATAAATAATAAGTTAAAAAAGGTTTGGTTTAGGGGTGTTTGGCAAAACAGTTTATTAAATTATTAGCAGTTTCTCACCACCAAAAACTAAAATGTATTTGGATAAAAATAGCTTATAGGGGTGGCAAACCGCTAATAAGTCATTTTTATCATAAATTAATTTCTTCTAACAATAAATTAATAAGTAATACGTTTTTTTTGCCAAATATCCTCTTAATTTTGTCTTTTATTTATTTTGTAAACATAAAAAATCATAACTTGTTTCAAAAAGTAAGAAACTATAACTTCTTAAAATTTCATTTCTAAAGACTAAAACAAAAAGTTGTTTTAAAATGTTTTTTTTTATACACAAACTTTTTTTTTAACTTATTCACTTTTTAAGAAGTCAATAAGTTAAAAAAGCGTTCTTAAAATGATTTTGGATTAGTTTTTAAGTGTTATCAAATTGTTTTTTTTAAATGTTTGTGTTAGTTTATATATGTTTTAAGAGATATTTGTATTTTACGATCTAAAATTTTTAAGGAGTTTTGAAAAATTATAAATTCTAGCTTATTGAAATCTTATTTTTAAAGGATTAAAGAAAAAATAGTTTAAAATTATTTTTCATATTATCAAACACCTTTTGACTTATTGACTTTTCAAAAAATCAATAAGTTGTTTTAAATGAAATTTCAAACGTCCTCTAAATCATCTTGGTAGGTCGACTGTAACAACGTAAATAGACCCTATAGTTTAGTATTATTACAGAAAGATCTTTTTTATTTTCAAAAAATAACATAACATGTTCAAGAAAAAAATTCATTTATAATCTGGTTTGTAAGTGGTTTTACGCAAGGTTGTCAAGATCGCTGTCATATGTAGGTTTGGTTTTGGGTTTTGCAAAATCATAATCGTAAGATTTGATCAAGATTTTAAGATCCTACCAAAAATGATGTAACTATAAATTTACAACATGAAAAATGAATTCCATCTTCCTATCACTAAAAAGTTAGAGATACATAAAGACAAAGAAGAGTGAGAAGATGACAACATGATCTAGCTATTTTATGCTCAATAACTTCAATCTTGATGATTTCTTCCTTGTACTTCCTTCGATTTTTGAGTTGTTTCCTGATTCTTTTCTTGAGTTTCTTCTCCATTATTCATTCGATTTTCATAGCGTGGCAAGTTTCTTGAGTGGATAAAATGAGAACAAATATGTGGCTTTTACCGTACCCATTAGAACTTTACAATTACAAAAAATGAAAAAGAAATAAAGGATGAATGTAGGGGTGACAATCGTATTGGGTTTGGGTTGGCGGGTCAGAATGCATCAACCCGTACATGACACATATAATTATTCAGGTCACGGGTTGGTGGGTTGGAAACATCAACTCGGTCAACCCGTGAACCCATATATTTGTTACATGGGACATGATTGACCTGGATGGAGGATGTAGAAGTGAGGATTGGTTTGATTTATGTTACAAAATGCTTTCACATTGGTTCATAACATTTTGAGTTGCATATATTT
This sequence comes from Lactuca sativa, assembly GCF_002870075.4. Lineage (NCBI taxonomy): Eukaryota > Viridiplantae > Streptophyta > Magnoliopsida > Asterales > Asteraceae > Lactuca > Lactuca sativa. The sequence continues at coordinate 17,405,911 of NC_056623.2, forward strand.
GTTACATGGGACATGATTGACCTGGATGGAGGATGTTGGAATGGACCGAACACTTTTTATTGATGTGTCTATGATGTGAGGATGACAAGGGAAGTCACAAACGAAATATTCGTAGTGAGTCATCGTTTCATCATTTTTGTAGAACAAAACAATTAAGTGTTTTCCAATCGACATCATTTTCAATCTCACTCCAATACATACCAAACTTAATATAACTTGCTATATATTGCTATGTCTTATATAACAAACAAGACCATAAGGGAAAAGTTGTGGATGTATATCCACTCTATTTTCACAAATTTCATCATTGTATTATGTTGGAAATGTTTTGTGGTATCCTAGACAAATTTTCAAAGATGGTTTAATTGAGCCTGAAGACTTCGAAAACAACCAAGTTTGGGTATATTGATAGGCGCTTCCTTTTATGATTTAAACCATTTTGAAATCTATTACATGCTCATCGTGCGAGAGAAACATTTTTAATCGATGTCTTATTAGCAATTCTTTCATTACGTTTCATGATTTTTTAAAATGTGACAAAATATATGGTATACTTTAAATGTACTACAACCAAGCCCTTGAGAAAGCTTATTGGAAAATATTGTATTATACTTTTTCTCATCTCATAATGGGACAAAACAAACAATTTTGTATACTTATAATGAACTAAATCATTTCATTCCTTCGAGATTTCATGATATCAAAAAATAACTTAAAATTGTATGTTTATATGTGGTTGATCACATCTTCAAATCAAACATAGTACAAGACCTTCATATTTTGTCATGTCTTGTGTAACAAAATGAAAACAACAAAATTTGATATTTGTATGTTGTTTCAAATATTTGAAAGTTTATAATATCATCTGATAACAACAAAATAAGAAAACTAATAATGATTAATCAACAATGATTAACAACAATTAAGCAGTTCCATCCATGAGTACCAATAATGATTAATCAAACACAATAATTGTTTATAATATCATTTGATAACAACAATTAAGCAGTTTTATCCATAATCCATGAGTATCAATTATGATTAAGCAAACATAGTAATTTTTAGTTCAAAATTTAACTAAAAATTTTACGCCCAAACCCTATTACGTTGGGTGTACTTAACATGTACATTGGGCATACTAGGGCATCCCTAGTCGTGCATGCTCAATTTACGCCCAAACCCTATTTTCGTGGTTTGAGCCCTATTTAAGCTCCTTAACTTCCCCAAACCCACTCCATTCTCAGCCTCTACCTCTCCAACACCCTCTCTTGAAACCTTAACCCTATATTGAGCATTGTGAGAAAAAAGGTGTTTTTAAGTGTTTTGGAGTGTTCTTAGTGCACCTTGGAGAAGAAGGAACTCATGGAAGAAATGTTGGTTGCATTGGAGCTTGTAGATCCATACTTTGTTCACTGATCTTTCTTCTAGAGGTATAAAGTTTGAATCTTGAAGATTATATTATTAGATCTATCTAGTTTTTGAGTGTTATGAGCTTTTAGTCACTTTAAATGCATAAAAGTTTAGATCTTGAAAGTTTGTGACCTTGTTATGGATAAAGTTTGAAACTTTATCCATCTAAACATCATTTTGATTCAGATCTGAAGATTAGAGACTTGGACTTAATGAATTAAGTTGAAACTTTATCGGGACCATTCTAATGGATAAAGTTGGAAACTTTATGCATTATTAGGGGTGAGCATGGTGCGGTTTGGTGCGTTTTAAGGCCAAACTGAACTGCAAGCCGCAAGGTGTGGCTTTTGTATTCTAGAAACCGTTGGGTGCGGTTTTTCAATGGTTTGTTTTTGCGGTTTTTTAGTGCGGTTTTCGGTTTTGTACCGGTTTGGTGTCGGTTTTAAATCGTGTCAAACATATGGTGCAGTTTTTTATGTCCACTGATACGATTTTTTTTAACTGTGGTGTTCATGTGAAGATTTATGATTGTATAACATGTTGTCGTTTCGTTTCCTCACATTTAGATGTTGTAATTTTGAGTTTTTTTATGTTGTTTACTTGATCATTTCTTTTGTAAGCCATATTCTCAAGCTCATTTTTTTTATTCAATTTGTGCTTAGAAGTTACAAGCTTGCAAGTTGTAGCCCACATAGTGTTTACACTTTACACATAATCATTAACTCACAAACACAAAGTGACGAACTCACATATTAACCCTAATATCTAATTACTAATTACCGTCAAGTTCAATATATAATATATGTGTAAATTAGAATTTATTAGTTTTTTAAAAAATATGTATAATTGTATAATATAAATTAGTGATTTATGTTATTGTTAACAAGCTTGCGGTGCGGTTTGGTTTTGGTGGTCCGGTTTCTAGATAAAAACTGCTCCGCACCAATAAATTCGGTTTTTCAAGAAAAAAAATATGCACCATCGGTTTTTGCATCGGTTTCGATTTTTCGGTTGCGGTTTATTGCGTTTTTTCTTTTATCGGATTGGTTTTTGCTCACTCCTGTCCATTATGGAGCTATTATGAACCATAAAAATATGATCTTGAGTGTTGTATGTAACCCATGCATGTGTTAGATGGTCTTAATGGGTTAAGAACATAGGGTTTTGGACATTAAGCACTTAATGGCCAGCATAAAGTTGGAAACTTTTTGGTCAAGGACATCATTTCGGGCATGGATATGGAAAATGGGCTTAAGAGCTTAAGTATTAAGCTCTTAATGAGTTGGGTTGGTAGCCAGCCGAATACGTTGGGCGTACAGCTGAGTACGCTAAGCGTACTCAGCTGGGTTGACTTAATTGACTTTTTGGAATTTTGACTTTTACCTGATTTTGACCAAGTTTGACATAGGGGTATTTTGGATATTTTTGGATTGTGTTTGAGAATTGGTCATTTGGATAGATAGGTGACGGTTAGAGCTGAGATTCAGAGTCAAGACCTCATCAGTTATTAATAAGATCGAGAGGTGATTTTCCTCACTATACTTATGGGTCGAAGGCACCAAGGCTGACCCATTGGATTTGATATCCTACTTTGTGATAGAATGTCGTTATGCTGTAGTGAGGATGTGAGTATGCAGTAGTGATATGTCGATCTGTCTGATAGTTTATTGGCCGGTTATATGTCTATCTGTTATATGTGCACATATTTTGGTTGGCGGTTGAGGCTTTACTGTTATGTGTGTGAGCCAACAGACCGTGGGCATTCCAAACCGATGGTTGATTAGGCCCGAGAGTATTCCATCCCGAGGATGACTAGACCCGTTGTATATTGGCATTCCAACCTGGAGTATTCCATCCCGATGATGATTGGACTTGTAGGTTGACTGGGCCTAGGGTATTCCAATCTGATGGTTGACTAGACCCGTTGTATATTGGCATTCCAAACTTGGGTATTCCATCCCGAGAGATGACTGGACCCGAAGGTTGATTGGGCCTGGGGTATTCCAACCCGATGGTTGACTCGACCCATTGTATATTGGCATTCCAACTTGGGGTATTCCATCCCGAGGATAATTGGACCCAAAGGTTGACTGGGCCTATGGTATTCCAACCCAATGGTTGATTAGACCCGACATGTTTGATTGTATTTGTTATCTGTTTGTGTGGTTGTATTATTGGGGAACTCACTAAGCTTCGTGCTTACAGTTTCAGTTTATTGTTTCAAGCACTTTAGATGATTGTGGCAAGACGAATGCATGACCGTACACATCCTTGGTTTTACGACTGATTGGATCTTGGGAGACTCTGATTTTAAATAATATTTTGGAAACAATGGTTTTGTAAACACTTCTTTTAGTAAATGAGTTGTTTTGAAAAGTTTAAATTTGTTGTCATTTTTGAATCGTTACAATATATCATGTTATCACGTCATTTATGTTACATTAAAAGCATAACATGTCATTTAGGTGGGACGAGTCAGGATTACATTAAATGGTTTGAGATTGAAAAAAAGATAATAATAAACCAATGAAAAACTTTCAACCATTGCCTTCTCTCTCCTCTCTCATCAACAATAAAATATCGTTTGGGGTCATATTGTTCGGCAAGACACCATCAGGAAGGGTGTATGCCATGGATGTCAAATAGAAAAAACAAACAGTAAACTGAAATTTCGCTTCGAAAAAACAAACAGTATCTTAGACTCCCTAAAGCTTGACAAAAACAAGACACCCTTCCTGACATGTTATGCATTTAATGTAATAAATACCCTTTCATGTATGTCATCCGCAAACTTCATAAAATTTCACTTCGAAAAAACAAACAACATCTTAGGAGTTGTTTGTTTTTTGAGAAATTAAATTACCTCCTACCTTTTATGCCTACAATTATTCCTACCCAATGAAATATTGACAAATCATCATTCAATTTAATTTAATTTGATATATTCCTAATATAGCCTTAATGAGTTAGTTAAAAAAATATGGAATGATGACACTTGTCATAATTTAATTGGGTAGGAACATTTATAGGCATAAAAAGTAGGAAGTAATTTAATTTCTCTTGTTTTTTCTCTGCAGGTCTGCGTGACCTCTTTTGTCTGCGTCGCGCAGATTACGTGCAAACATAGAGGGTTGCATTATGTTTGTTTTTTAGAAGTCCGCAGACATGAAAACGTCTGCACGGGGTCTTCATGGCACAAACTTGGCCTTAAGTCTTCTAAGGCAGGCACACTTTTATTCATAACTTGGAAAAAATTGTGCATCTGTTTTCTCTCAACGCGACGCCTCCGTAATTCCTTCTTCCACCATTCAACGACTCCCTCCTTCATCGTTCATCTTCCGCTTCTCTTTGTCGGCGTCGTCCTGGTCGTCGTCAACAACCGTCTTCGTCGTCTAGAAGTCGTCCGCTATTCCGACATCACCCTCTTCCCGTTGCATTCTTCCGCCGATGCCAGGTAACCCCCTTCTTCCTCGACTACTTTTTATAGGGTTTGTTTTGTTGTGCTGTTATTTTTTGTTGAATATGTGCCGTTCCCGATTTTGTGTCTAATTCAATTGGGATGGAGAATTGATCGAATATGGAACGCGAATTGGTGTAATTGGGATCATGTACTGGTACAATTGGAGGTCAATTAGGTTGCCGATTGATTTAACTAAAATCCCATTTTTTTCTCTATGAAGCGATGACGTTATTTCTTGGCAAGTAGATGATTGGATTTTTCAAATGATTTCATTTTTTATTTAATTAACTATTATCACATATGTAATTGATTGATTTCAGATGATCAATTATATGATTTCACATTGATTTTGTAATTCACAATTCTTGTGTTTATATATATATATATATATATATATATATATATATATATATATATATATATATATATATATATATATATATATATATATATATATATATATAGCCATGATGTATTTTGAACATATACTTCACTCTTCACTTCACAGTAACAACGATACATGATCTCACTGGAGTTGGTTATAGTCTTCTTATCGACACAAATTTGAATGGGTGAAATATGTGTTTGATGATGGTGCTTAACGTTATTATATGGAGTTTTTGATGATTTTTTTATATACATGGAATTTTGATTAGATTACACTGGTCATTTAATTTAAAAAAATTATCTCGTTAAATGATAATTTGGTTAGATTGCAATCGACAATATGTTGTTATTTATGTATATAATTGTCAAAGAAAACATCATATGTAAAATCAGTTTATTTAAAATTCAGTTTATTCAGTAGCCTGTAGACGTTAAAAAATAAACAATGTTCTTATTGCAGATTGCAGACGTCTGGTCCACCTCTTCTGCTGCAGAGACTTACAGATATGGTCTGCAAACTGCAGACATTTTAGCTTCAAAAAATCAAACAGCACCTTAGGGGGTGTTTGGATAGGATAAAAAGAGGTGTTTATTGCTTATTCCCACAATAAGCTAACTTTGAGTGTTTGGATAAAATCTAACTTATTAAGCTAAATAAGCTAATTTTAATAAGCATCTCTCCTCATGGTTATTGTTTATTGCTTATTCCCACCACAAATAAGCTAATAAGCAATAAGTAATAAGCTAATCCAAACACCCCCTTAGACTCCCTAAGAGTATAAGGTATGAGTCATGTTGCATCTCGTTGTTGTTGAGGTGGAACATTCTCAACGCCGCCGTTAAGAAGCATCAACACCCCCCCCCCCCCCCCCCTTCTTGTTGTATCTAGTTGTGTTGCTTCTTGTTGTGGACATGACTAGATGCAACGTGATTTTCTATTGGTTGCCCAAATTCTTTCTCTATCTCTCTCATCTTAACATGATGTTATAACAGTATAACACCATGAATACCACCATCTCTTCTTGTTGTTTCTTGTCATAACATCCCTTCAAGTTGTCCATACCAACAAAATTCTAAACCAAAGCAGATTTTTTTTAAATACGAATCCCAATGAATTTCAAAAGCTTTTTAAATCTAATTGAAAATAAAACCAAGAATTTGTGATCGATATCTCGTAACGTGCGTCTCACGTGACATCCTAAACGGTTGCTAGTTGCTAGTTGCTACATTAGATTTTGGGTTAAAAAATGCGTGGTGCTGCGTGTCATGTCTCTTCAGCTGTAAAATTATACGTATACAGAATACACATACCTCGGCGATTCTCGAACGGAGAAAAATGGTTGCCGACGACAAAAGGCATCTGATGCAAAATTTGTTCGGTGATCAATCGGAGGAAGAGGAAGAAGAAGAAGAAGTTGAATCAGAGCACGAATCTAATCGTCAGCCCGATTACGCATCTGTACGACCTATCTCTCCTAGTTTTCTTGTTGAATAATTGGTTAATTTTGATGGAAACAAGCTTATATTTGTTCGGCATTGTATCTTCATAATGATCACATTGAATGTGTTTAGATCCTAATTGATATAGGGAAGTTGAATTTGTTCGCCGGGTGCCTTCTCTACAATATGTACATGTATGTTTGAGATTAGGGAATTGAAGGAGTGTGGCGGTAGAATGAGGTTACTGTTGATTGTTTAAGGGAATACTGTAACTAGGAAATTTTGACTTTTGAGAATCAGAGATATGCTTTTCGTAGTTGCACATTGATTTTTATCAAATTTGAGAGAATTCTTAAACCACATCAAACTTTATTAGAAATATCACGAGTACAATAAAGTTGTAAACCTTATCTTACATCATTGATGTTTACATGTGGTTGAATTCTTTGTTCAGGATGAAGGGGACATTGGGCTGAAACCTGAAGCTGAAGACGTGGTAGAAGGCCAAGGGGAAGCAGATTTAGGCAATGATGGTGAACTGCATGAGATAAATGATGATCAGATTGAGAGTGAGGGTGAAAGAGATCATAACTCACAAGAAGTAGATTTGGGAGACCAGAGGGATGAAAGTGAAGGAAACGACTCAAGGAGTGACCAAAGAGAAGATTACAGTCAAAGAGTTGTAACAAGTAGGATAAGGGATGTAGTGGAGAGTGAGTCAGAAAGATCTGAGGAGAATCATTATGTTGGCAATGCAGATGAAGAAGTTGATCATGCTACAAGTCCGAGGTAATGTGCTCCACTCTGAAGAATGGTTGAAGAAGTTGATCATGCTACATGTCCAAGATTTTTTTTTTTTACCTCACATTCAACCTCTCTGCTTTGCTTCGTATCATAGGTCACCTGATGAAGCCCACATATCAAATACAGCACCTGAACTGCGTGATGTATTTGGGGAATCTGATGATGAAGAAGCAGAAGAATATAATGTTGTTCAGAATCATCTCAAGGACAATTCAAATGTTTGTAACAATTCTTAAAAACAATAATGCCTATATTCCTTATTATAAATCTATCTATATGATGGTGCATTTGTTATTGTATGGCTTTAAGAAATTGAACGAATTTTCTTTTCATAGAGATCTCCAATGGAAGAGGAAGGTTATGAAAACGATCTGAGGCCAGAAGACATGTTAGCTGATGAAGAGGGACGCTATTATTCTGAAGAGGATAACATTGAGATTAAAACCAAAGAGAAACCAGTTGGACCTCCATTGGAACTAGGGATTCCTTTGCGACCTCCTCCTTCACATCCTGAAAAGGTTATAATAAAACTTAAAGTCATTTTTGTAGATGATGAATAGGGTCCCTATTAGCTGATGTGGCTTTGACATGATGTCCTTGTGGACTCCTTATTTTAATTTTAATTTTATTAAAGCTTTAAACTATTCAACCGGTTAACCTGTTGAAGGAGACATGGACGCCATGTCACTGCCACATGGATGCCACATCAACAGGTTAACTGGTTGAATAGGTATAAATCAATAAAAATGACCAAATTGAAAAAAAAAATTAGGTAATTTAAGGGGTTAGGATGTAGAGTTAGGGGCATTGATCCTAAACCATAATGCAGCAGTCAATATAATATATACCACCTAAATTTCTTTGTTTCCTGATTACAGATGAACATGATCAAAGTTTCAAACATTATGGGGATTGATCCTAAACCATTTGATCCAAAGACATTTGTTGAAGAGGATGCATTCGTTGCTGATGAGTCTGGACACACCAAACGGATTCGTTTGGAGAACAATATTGTTCGCTACAGGGCTGTGAGAAATCCTGATGGAACAAAATCTGTAAGTTTATATTGGATTGGAGTTCCAAGCAATCTGTTTATCATGTTTATGGTCTTCTTCTTTTTTTCTTATGAATATCTGTTTTTTGCAGTATGAAAGCAATGCAAGGTTTATTAGATGGTCAGATGGCAGCTTACAGTTACAGATTGGGAATGAAGTTCTTGACATTTCTGTGCAAGATGCTCAGCATGATCAAGCTCATCTTTTTCTTCGACATGAAAAGGTATGCATATATATATATATATATATATATATATATATATATATATATATATATATATATATATATATATATATATATATATATATATATATATATATATATGAATCAATCTTTCCTCACGAAGTTCTTGACTATAGATCTCCCATTGTGAAAAAGACATGAACGCCCCCATCCTCATCATTGAATATATCTTACAGAGCTTGTCCAGTCTTGTCTGTTCCTGTCCAATGTAACAAATGCAGCATAAGCCCAATGTTGCAACTTTTGAAGAATCACTTGGACCTTGCTAAAAAAAAGTTTGTAAAGTCAATGCTGTAATACACAAGAATAAATAAAATATGTTCCTATTTCTGGCATTTAGCTCTTTCATATATCCCCATATGATCCTTCATTTGCCTATGTCTATAGTGTCTATTAGTTACGATTTAAAAAGATGTTGAGGTAGTTTTTTGTGTATTGTGTTATTTGGTATGAATATGGGGGTGTTGTAATGTATGGAAAAATGAAATGCAGGGAATCCTCCAATCTCAGGGGAGAGTTTTGAGAAAGATGAGATTTATGCCTTCATCCTTGAGCTCTAAATCTCACAGATTATTGACTGCACTCGTTGATTCACGCCATAAAAAAGTGTTCAGAGTTAAAAACTGTGTCACTGCCATTGACCCTGAGAGGGAGAAGGAACAAAAAGAGAAGGTACGTTACAATTATGTGATGTATTAGTGTGTGAATTGTTTGAACCACAGTGGCTTAATGAGCAAAAAGATAAAACGGTAAGTAGAATGTTGTAAATAGAAAAAAAGAAACAAATAAATGAAAATTTATGTTGTTATATAATATTTGATAAGGTATAATATGGGTCGATGATTTGATTCCAGGCTGAAAGTCAAACAATCAGGGCGAATGAAGTACTTAGCCGGAAGAAGGAAAAGGTGAACCGGAAATACACACACAGTGTGCGTAGGGAGCGTCAACTTTCACCTGGCTTCTTGGAGGATGCACTTGATGAGGTTTAAATTATAAAATCTATTCTTGTTCATCAATAAATATGTCATGTCTTTTTTAATTCTAATAGATATTATTTTTCCAACTTACTGAAATTTTATACATAGGAGGAGGAACTGGATTATTATGAATCTCGACCATCCGCCCGTCGCCGCTTTGAGGAAGACCTGGAAATGGAAGCTCGAGCTGAGAAACGGATCATCAATGCAAAAAGGGTATGATGTATGAGTCCCCTAGCTACTACACAGGACAATCCCCTTCTCATAATCATAAAAACTAGTATATATTACATGCATGTCTTGTGTGATAAATAATTTGTACTTTTATCTGTGACTACTTTTCACTCACCAGTCTCAAGGGCATAAGGATATTGGTCGCAAGTCATCTGCATCTTCTATGAAGTCATCAAGGCGTCCGGTTGATGACTATGAGGAGGAATCCGAGTATGAAACCGAAGAGGAGGAGAGGTCCCCTCAACATATAAGAGGTGAAGAACCACAACAGTATGATGATGATGATGATGATGAAGAGGAACCTCAGGTATATGCATATCATTAATCTTCCTTACAAATGGAATTGGAGTTATTGATTCCATTCCAAAATGGACGGAATTCTCTAAGTTATTTGTTGAAAAGACCAAAATCTGAGTTTGTTGTGAATCATGTGATAAATGTTGTTGTTGTTGAGCAGTTTAATAAGCACAAGGGTTCAGGAGGAGGACGTCAGAAGCATAAGCGTAAGGAGATGGATTCAGATGAGGAGGAGTTGGAGTCTCCGTCTCCTCCACGAAAGGCTACAACATCATCATCACATCGCCGAAAGGCACTTGTTTATGATAGCGATGAAGATTAATCATAATAATCAATGCTTCTTTCAACATTACCAGCAGACAGATTCTCATCTCATCTCTTGTATTTATTTTATTTTAGATAGATAGGAGCCCGTTTTTCATTCGAAATCACTAAATTAGTGGATACGTATAGTGTAATCGGACTTATCTTTTCCTGTATATATTCCCTAGTCCGTTCTCCTTTTCAATACATAGAAAAACAAAGATTGCTTTTCATCTAATCTCAAAACTCACCATCACTTTCTACTTTACATCTTTTTGTAGATGAATGGTAGGTTATCACAAGAATTTTACATGATGATGAACAAGTTTTGGCCTTATTACACATGCAGTTTCTTTAGTTATTTTAACAAGAAACACGGTTACCTCACAATGTTGTTTTTTTTTTTAAAGAACGTATGCACCTAGGGGTGTCAAAAATACTCGAACCCGATTAACCCGAAACTCATGTCTATATCATATTGCATGCAAACCTTTCTGCAAGTAATGTACAATGACAACGCATTGCCATGTTTTAATCTTATTTGTTTAGTTTCATTCATATTTGATTTTCGTCCTTTAATTTTGTTAAAAATCTACAAATTGAGTATCTAAAGCAATTAGTTTCATACTCTCTTCATATTCGTCTTAATATTTACAAGTATTATAACAATGAAAAAAAAAGGACATGGTGCATTAGTTTTAATATTTACAAGGTATTATAACAATGAAAAAAAAAGGACCAAGTGTATCATGATAATTTTGTTCTTCTAAGCAAAAAGTTTTTTTTTTTAGTTTTTTTAATAAAATCATCCATCTTTTATTATTGTTTCTTTAATGAAGATCATCCTCCTAAAAGATCATCTTAATTGTAATGTCCACTTGTCCAATAAAACAATACATGTAAGAATGAATTAATAATTTTTTTTTCCTATTTGATATGCATGAATCAAGTAGTTCTCCAAACTCTTTTAAAATAACTATATCATATTATGATTATCTATACGTTAAACACACCATTAAAATGGAATACCATAGAGCACACAGAACCAAAAACTCTATAATTGTCTTTAAAAACCACTTGTTGCCCTTAATTTGTTTGGTTTAACCCGAATCCCGATTGGCCCTAACCCGTCTAACCTGTAGCTTAATAAGGTCGGGTTTCGGGTGAAGTTTTAGTTTAAAAAACCCAACTAACCCGACCCGATTGATCCGGAACCCGATTAACACCCCTATATACACCAACATGTTTTCAACAATGGTTATTTATGCGTATCTTTCAACCATTGTCACGATGGTTTCTATTTATGTGCACTTGTCATCCACAATTGTCACGAAAACCATTTGAAGGAACTAAAGAAAACGGAGAACCCCAATATAGACATGATAATGGTGGAGATCCATCTGTGAGTAAAACAGAATGCATTGCATACAAGTACTTAAATTCAAACAAGCAATGAAATTGGAAGTATTTTTTGGTGATTATGGAGTGTATCAGGTAGCAGTGGTTTCAGCACCATCATGAAGAGCACAGCAGACAGTGGCTTTATGATGTCCCTGATAAACTCTAATATCTTCACCAGTTGACATTGACCAAAGCCTTGCTGTTGTATCAGACGAAGCTGAAACAAACCATCAATTAAGACGTGTTACAACTAATAATTACTCTTATATCAAAAAGCCTGAAATTTTATCAAATATACACACCTGTAATGAGATAAGCACCATCTACAGAAAACACGCAATCCCATACCCATCGTTGGTGCCCTGAAACACACACATATATATCATATTATTATTATATTAACTAAAAAAAACATGCAACATTTGTTTAAGACATGTAAGTAGTTATATATAACATAAACATCATACCAACTAGTGTTTTCTCCAAAGTAAAACCATCTACATTCCATATCTTGACTGTACTATCAGAAGATGCAGTTGCCAGATACCTATTTCAACAATCAATCAGTCCAAAATCCCACCCAACCCAACAAAAATAGCCAAAAGGAATGAAAAATGTAACCTCTGAGGTTCACAAAACTCGGGTGATAGGAGACATTTGAGGATATAACCATCATGAGCCTGTAGCTTGTGAAGTGGCTCAAAATTGGTCATTGTCTGCAGTAAATAACACAGATCATGAGATTAAGTCAAAAAATGAAGAGAATAAATAGTGAATTTACCTGTGTCCCACGTAAGAGCCTCCAGACATAACAAGTTCCTTTGTTGTTTGCAGCAACTACCAAGCTTCCATCCCACATCACTGTCAATGATCTCACTGCTGTATCAACCTCTGGCACCTGGGTTCAGTTCAAAACTTCAAACTTCAAACCCATACACACCTTAATCAATATATATATATATATATATATATATATATATATATATATATATATATATATGTTGAAAATTAAAAACAAAATCATACCAGCTCACAGCTACAAGAGTTTGCAGTCAAATCCCATACACGAATGTTGCCATTTTGATCACCAGATATCAGCTCAGTCTGCACACCCAACAACAAACCAATAAACCAAATTATATATATATATATATATATATATATATATATATATATATATATATATAAATAAATCTAATTTTCACAAGGAATAGAATCAATAATAAACACCTGATTTGGATGCAAAACCACCGTGTTAACAGCAGCTCGACTTTCATATTCTCGTTGACACCCTGGTGCCCTATATTCATCCCATTTCAAACAACACTCATCAACCTGAAGGATAACAAGGGTATTTATGTCTTTTGCAGACTAACCTCAAATCCCAGATCTTTACAGTTCCATCTTCAGAACCCGAATACATCCATTTTCCATCACACTGAAATCCCACAGCCATTACATTGTTTGTGTGTGAATCATAGCTCATCACCTGTCAATCATTATCACAAATAAACCCTAACACATTAGCCCCAACCTATACATAATATATGTATCTGTAGGTCAGCAAGAGAGAGACAGAGAGATACAGGCTGAGGGCTGGTGGAGTTGACATCAAAAAGTCGAATGTGTGGGTTCCCTGCAGCAGCTAGGTACCTCTTATCTGGAGTTATCTCCAGCCGATTAACTTGCTGTACAAAACAACAAGGTTCTTGAGAATAAATAACGACAAGTTCCCATTGCATGGTAAAACATAGGATTTGGGGATCTTACAGATTCTGGGTACTGAATTGTTCGATAGCAGCGCCCGCTTTTGGCTTCCCAGAACCTAATGGTGTGATCATAGCTAGCAGTTGCTAAAATTACCGATGGTTGAGTCATACCTTATTTCCTCCTGCTCAACACCAAACAACCAACAATAGGTAACCTAAACATTAAGCATACAGATAGCATCTATATGAGATGACGAAAACCATTGGTTTTGTCCACTTTAATTCTAATAAACTATAGGAACTGTATAAGTAATTGTGGAAGATGAAAGTACTGTTGTTATCACTCATGAACCAACGATTCCTGGATACATCAATTATAATTATGTTCCTCCGATCTTCAAGATCCAAAACATGTATGATGAAACACCTCTGAACATATATAACTTCTTCGCATGGGTTATTGATCTAATTCAACAAACCCTGATACATTGGGGAAAGTCAAAAGAAGTAAGGGTTTAAGTACTTAAGTGATTGATGTTAATGGATATTACTTAAGTGAATGAGGAAATGAGGACTATAAACGTTACCTTGCGATGAATTTGCATCAAAAAATCTTCAAGACCTAGAACATAGGATCTTCCGCGGACACGGATTTGTTGGGAAACTTAAATAGAATAAATATAAAAAAAAGGTTACGAATAATTTTCGAGATTCTGCAAAACCACCGGGAATGGTTTGTGTGAATTACGGGAGCGGCGACGAGAGTGACGACTGCCGATCAGTAGTGGGCTTTTCTAGCGGCTTGTTCATGGGCTGATTGTTTGACGGAAACAGACTTCAGTACAAAAACCCATGAACAAAATTATTAAACTAACCATTTTACAAAATGTAAAAATAATATTATTCTTATATGTATAAGTGAAATAGAAACATGGAGCATGAAAGCATTAATCGCAAAGTGATCAAGAATTCGTTTGGGCGTGATGTGTCTGCCGCTTAGTAAGGAACGTGGACCGTTCCCGCAAAATGCCCTTAGGCCTTAAGCATGGGGAAGTGGGCCTATTTAAGAACACTCATCCTAGGGGTTTTGTTAGACAGAGGACACGGAAGAGAAGCTTTCCTACTTTTTCTAGGCCATATTTTTTTTTTTTTTTTTTTTTTTTTTTTTTTTTTTTTTTTGTCATCTAAAATCCAAAAAATGGGTGGAAAGTCTTTTCTTTACTTTTTTTTTTATGATTTATAATTTTTAAATTAATACTAAACATAAAATTTAATTAAAATAAAAAGAATTTCATTAATTAAAATAAAACTTACATTAAACCTAAAATTTAAAAAACTAGAAAATAAAAAAAAAAACTAACTAACTAAAAATCAAACAAACGAACAACGACCTACGAAAAATATTTTTTCAGAATTTTTTCCCTCTTCTTCATCAGGAGCTCGAGAGACGGTCCCGAGAGATGATCGATGTTTTCCATCAAAAACTTCAAATCTTTCATTTCTTGTCTCTCCTCCCGCTCCTTTTTCCTTGTTTCTTCTTTTTCTTTGTCGAAAGCCAAACGATCGGAGAAATTAAGATTATATCAATCAAATGACAATGTTATTTTCCGTATTTCGTCAATGTCCACGCTGAAATCAGATGCACCGGAAGAAGTCCCTTTTCCCTTTCTCTTCACTTTGTCCCTACTCATTAGGCGGACAATTTATTCTAGCTCGAGTTCGTCGTCCTGACTTAAATCTAGCTTGACCTAAGCATCAGAGGAGGTTGTGTAACCACTAGAGCCCGTTTTCGTTCGCTTTGATTGTTGGACTCCATAAATAAAATCTTACTCGTGTTTTTTCCACCTATGACATCGGACCAATAATTTCCAACAATCATGTCACTTGAATGGTTTTCTGACTTCTTCAAGGTAAAACTGCAAAGCTTCTTGAAGTATTTCTTCATCGCCTTGGCCACTTTTTCGTTGGGTTTTTAGGTTGTTGTACAACCCGTTTATTTTTGAAACCCCCTTTGCTATTTCTCGAAACTTCAAATTCAGTTGATGTTTCGTACGGTAGTTGTCGCCTTTTTCTAGCTCCTCTCGAAACCGTTCTAAAATGCGAAACCAAAAATGTTCTCCCGGTTGTGCATTTCCTTGAATCGAATCTTCAGAAATGTCAGCCCAAGCTTTGACCAAAACTAGCTCTTCGTGTGGAAACCATGCTGTCGGCTTTTGTCTTCCCGATTGTGTGACACCCTCGCGCGCTTGTTTTTTTCCTTTTACGTCTTTGTGGGGGTGGTGTTGGTTGAGTTTCGGGAACTATGTCTTCTTCTTTCGAGTCATCCAACTCATCGACTAGTTGGCGTTGTTGTTGGGTTTGGGTTTGAGTTTGAGTTTGGGTTTGGGGTTGAGGTTGATTTGGCGGTTGTTGATCTGTAAACACAACAAAGTTTGAAAAAAATGTGGTGAAACATTTGGAACTTGCATCAGGTAATATTGTCCAACATTTTGGTATTGGAATTGTAGTGGGGATTGAATGGGAGCTTCGAGTTGGGGCGATAAACTCCTTGTGGTGATAAATCGATAGCAAAAATGTTTCGAGAAGGGATGTTTAAACTCGAACCGTGGCTTTTTTTTCCTTCGATCGGAAGTTGGGATTTGATTGTCGGGATTCATTTTTTTTAGAAGAAAATAGAGAGAATAGAGGGTTTTTGTGAATGTTGTTTGATGGTAAATAATTGTGTATTTATGTGTTTAAAAAACAAAAAAACAAAAAAATGATTTAAAAGCATTTAGCCGTTACAACATATATATATATATATATATATATATATATATATATATATATATATATATATATATATATATATATATATATATAGAGAGAGAGAGAGAGAGAGAGAGAGTTAGATTCAAATATTTTTAGCAACTATTGTGTGAATGAATGCACCGATAGGAATTTAGAAAATAATAAAATAAATAAATAAGGGTGATTTAGTAATTTGATATATAAATTCCATAAATATTTCCTATAATCTAGTTATATTGACTTTTACCCTAATTTTTCCCTCACCCCACTTGTGTTTGTGTGTATACGAGAGCACACGTTCTTCATCATCAACAAACGCCCATGCATCCCTCATCATCATCGTCTTCTCGTGTTGCGATCTCTATCTTCAACGCCTCCTTCCTAATCGCCGACCAACATTGCAACCTAATACCACTGCCAAGGGATATCAAAATCTAACCTTATAGAGAAAACCCTACGCCTCACCATTGTCGTCAGCACCCTTCACACATGCAATAACCAATAAAAAGTGAAATGCAACGAAATACCCATGAATAAGAGGACGACAATCCCACACATCTTCTTTTCCCTTTATGAGAAGGTAAGATTTTTTCTATCCACTTTTGATTTTTTAAATAATATATGTGGGAGGTTTTGATAAATCTTGATTTTATAAAACAGAAAAACTTCAATGTTTGTATATCATCTTTCAAGCTACAAACGGCTTCAATCTACAAACAATGATTCCATGAACTCTTTAAAATATATTGAATTGTGAGCCTAAATATGGGGAAAAGTAATTAAAAGAAACTAAAAAAGTTATTCACTGAGAATCCATTCAAATACGTGATAAGCATTGGGTTTAATAGGAATATTTCTTGGCATCCCAAATTATAATTTTCACAAATACATGTGATGAACAGTGGAACATGATTTTAAAAGAATTGTGTGTATAAGGTGGGTCCATCAATAATTTGTATTAAATTTTAATTGGTATTCCAAATAAATTTGTTTAGTTCGAAGAAATTTGGCATTTTGTTATCGTCTTAATCATTTTATGTCAATTGGTACTTTTCATTTGATTTAATATTTTGATTTACCAAGGTTTTAACATGTTTGTTTGGAATGTTACTTAAAGTTTTTTTGGTGGCTTTTTGAATTGGGTAAAGTTTCATTATGATTTTTGTTTGTGTCAAGCTTTACCTATGGATTACTTGTCATCATTGAGTTCATCTCCTTCTACAACTCTCCTATATAAAGTTATTCCTACATAATGTCATTCTTCCGGAATGTTCACATGTTTTGAAGTGGTTTAGGGGTCAAACATATACACGACATCTAAGAACGAACCAAGAAGGTGAATGAAGATTCATTCAAGATAATTGCAGGTTAGTTTTAATGATTCTTGAGGAATGTTTGTTTTAAAATTTTATAATATTCTTAAGTGGCTGGTAATACTAACGAGAAATATATTATGATAGAATTTTTAAAAATATTATTGTTGTATTCTGATAGAATTTTAATCAATTATTTATATGTTTAATGTGCAGTTGTTTTATTGTTTAAAATTTCTCCAACTTCATCTGTATCTATGTGCAAGTTCCAAATATATTTTACAATTCTTTTGATGAAATTGGATTAAATACTTTGGCTAAGGGTTAAGTAAGGGATTTTTTTTTCATATCAAAATGCAAACACCTGTTCAGTCTATGAGAATATAAATATTACATAAAACATGTGTTGCTAGTAATTCTGACAAAATACACTTATACATGCTTTAGAATGTTTATACATATAGATGAAATTAATTGCATTATGTAATGTATTCTCTTAAAATTTATTTATATAAATACATTCTGTTAAAATGTCTTTAAGGAGGTTTGTTAACAACAAATATATTTGCTTCACTGGTAATACTAAGGAGTAATGCATCTTATTTTTTCAGAATGACATGGAGAAGGAATACATCACATTTTCGTAAGAATAGTTTGAATCAAGTGGATTATCTGGACTATTGAAGAACAAACATGTATTCTAGCAGAATGTATTCTGTCATAACGTATAAAGTGTTTCTTAAGAATAATATTCTTTAAGAATTGATTAATGTTTTTGTTAGATTTTAATGTTTTTTGTTCTTTTTCAACCATTCTTACTTTTAATCTTTAAGAATAATGTAATTCTTAAACCTTTATTAGTCTTATTAAATTTCAGAATGAATGTAATAATTGTTTATATATTCTTTATGAATTAATGTTATTCTTGATAATATGTGGTATGGTTCTTTAAGCATATTAAATATAAAAAAATATCTTGAATGAAACCATTCCACAATAATAAAATCAAAAATATATTTCTTAGTTCATGGTTAACTTTGTCATTCTGATGGAATAAAATCGGTTACTAATAAAAATTATAGTAGAATTAAATATGAATTAATTTAAAAAATTCAGATTTTTAAAAATAAGTGAATTAATTATCCCTTAAATTCCGAAAATTTACTTATTTAATATAGGTTAATTAACCAAAATACCCTTATGCTGAAATTTGAGTGATTATATGGTGCATGTTACTCTATTGTAATATCATAGACTCTCAGATCATGAATCATGATTCTGTTCCATCCGGTGGTCCAGATTTTGTACTTACGAGCACACAATACTTAGTGAAAACAAAATAACCTAAGCATATATATATATATATATATATATATATATACCGTTAATCAACGGTTGAATTTAAAAAAAAAAAAAAAATCGCAGCCAATGCCGGAGAGAGAACGCGGGACAGTCTCCCCTCGCCCTTCCCCGTGCCGAGGGTGCGGTGTTTCGCCGGGCGGGAAGCTTCCCGCGGGTCTTCCCCATAACCATTCTGTCCGACCTTATTTTGAGCATCCATCTCTTTTAGAACACATCTAATTATACTTTAGTCTCTTTAGAAGTGATTGGATATCATCATCTCTCCTAAGTCCATTTTGGTGTTCATTTATGCTCTTTTGGTGTTCTTGGGTAAGGAAAACATGAAAGCTTGGGCAAATAAACATTGTTCTTGAGGAAATCAGTCGTACATTCACATTTGGACCTAGATTCAAGGTTTATTAGGTTTCTTGCACATATCTAAAAGTTTGATGGGTTTTTAATCATTTCTGTTGAGTTTGGTCGCTTTAAGGTTTGTTTCTTGGAGTTTGATGAGCTCCACAACTTGTGATTGATGCTTGGAATCATATATGACATTAGGATGGAGTAAAGAGTATATGCAATATCTCTATTTGCTCTATGCATAAAGATAAGTGCATTTTTGGACACCTCTGAAAATTAGGGTTTTAGATCTTGCTTGTTTTGGTCATCCAAATGGATAAAGCTGGAAATTTTATCCATTAACTTTGATTAAACTCATGTCTTCAAAGCGAAATGATAATATAATATGTTTTCAAGAATTTGCTTGAATGTTCAAGCGAATTTTAAATGGAAATTTTGGTTTGAAATTTAGGACATTACAAGTTGGTATCAGAGCCTTAGTTTGAGGGATCCGAATTGATGTGCAAGCATGACTCTAAACTCAAATTGGGATCTGAGAGATTTCCACTGAAATTTTTGGAAAAAAAATAAAAATTGTTGGGTCTGGAACATGGACTTAGTCCCATTACCTATTCTTGTCTGATAAAAAGCCTTAGGATATGGGGACATTGTTCTTGACCTAACTTACTAAAAAACAAATATGTGATGCGTACAATCAGTCGGAACTCATAAGGGAAAATGATTCCCAATATAACTATATTGTTGTGTATGTTATTTATGATGTTGATGGATTTACATGGTAGAATGTTGGTTAACGATATATTTAGGAGTTACATGTTATAATTGTCTGATTTGTATAGATGCATCGTATACATTAGATACATATTGCTTTATATATGTTTCGTGGAATTTATGATTACTATCATTGAAATGTTAATGCTTGCCATCAGGATTGTGTATAGTTAGGATTTGATATCCTTATAATTTTTTATCCGACCTTATTACATGCTTCTTGTTTGCTTGTGGTTTTAGGATAGATACATTTATTTGAATAATTATATCATTCTCAATTATATATGGTTGCGTATTCGTGAGGCCATCCGATGATATTATAAGAGACGTCATATGACTTATGAGTCAGTGGGGAAAGGGAGGATCCTAGAGAAAGTCTATGAAGAGTAGTGGTATGTATAAGGCTAGACATATGCATGCTCGATAGAAGTTTAGTAGAGTGGTGAGAAGTCACTTGGGAGCCTTGGAACAATCCTTGGAGCAAGTATGGATAGATGTAAAAGGTAGTATGGAATCGTACTACTGGAAGCACAAGATACATACTTAGGTTAAGGGATCATCACAAGGATACTGAGGGGTTTATAGATAGTTGTGCTTAGTGTGGGATTAACATTATGTATTGGTTATAACCTGTTTTCATTTATATATGTGGTATGGTTACGATTAGGTAGAGAGGGGGCAATCCAAGTTTGGGTTTGAGCGAAACGATTATGCTAAAGTTGGTGACCGTCGAAGCTACGTGGGTTGTGCTTGAGGAGTTTTCAGGCATGTTTGGGAAGGTTAATAATGAGTTAGTTACTTTGATAGATGAGCGGATCGTGACACTTTAGCGGCCAATGGGATTGGTCAAACGGGGACTAGGGATGTCACCTATCGTGGCTTTACAACTTGCAATCCTCCATTGTTTAGGGAGAGAAGGACATGACAATGAGCGTGTTTGATAGCATATATGGATAGTCCCTTCCACAAGAGCTTTTGCTCATATGGGGCAAATGAAAGGTTCGTTGAGAGCCTTCTATGTGATGGAGCGAGGGATTAGTGGTGCCTAATTATTCATATCATTTTTTTTGACTGAGTTAGAGAATATGTCTCAGGCGGATTTCACGAGGTGGTTTCAAGAGGAATATTTATCCCCAATTGAGGTACAACAAATAGCTTGAGAGTATCTGGCTCTTGAGTAAGCCATGGAGTCGATGACGGAGATCACTGATAAGTTCATGAAGAGGGCATTTTTATGCCCCAAGTATGCATCAATAGATGAAATGATAATATCTCGTTATTGTAATATGTTGAGGACGGTGACAACCCGAATCTTTTCCGTTAATGTTAACCGATTTCCGTTAAATAAATTTGGAATTTATTTAGTTCCGTCAAAATTCTTATAGTTTGGAAAATCATTTAAGTCGTATAATTGAATTTTATATATGAGTTGGAACGAAAATCATGCGAAAACCCGAGTCACATAGAAAATCAGCGAATCCAGTCTGACTAGTGTTCACGATCATGAACCTGATCACGACCATAAACCCAATCACGGCTATGAACCATTCACGACTAGACCCCACCACCGACCATGAAACCCCCCTATAAATACGTGGTTCCTACCCTCATTCACACTTTTCTGGCCGAAAACACCCTTTCTCTCTCTAAGAACCCTCACCCGAAAACCCAAGAAAACTCAAGATTTCTCTTCATCTATCACTCTATCCGCCTTGGAACACGTTTTGGAACATAAAAACATCCATTTTTCGTCGGTAACATTCGTAAACCAAAAGCAAGTGTTTTTCCAACACTATAAATAACGATCTCGCTAATAAAATGCATATATGTATTTAATTATTGTTAGGATCTCGTTAAGTGCCACGTACATCAACCCGAGGGTCTTCATTTTCATTCTTGTTGTCTGACACTTTCACGCTACCACATGTGAGTTCATACCCTATGTTTTTACCATTTTTAACGTTTTAAGGGGGAATACAAGCCAAACACAAATGATTTTGTGAACTTATACAAAAGAATTTCAACATGTTTAAAACTGATGTGATTGATACAATCAAATGATTTCAACACTTTACAAAATATTTAGATATTTTATCCCTTTTGTAATATGTTGAGCATAAGGGAAGATTTCAACATATTTATAGAGTTTTCAGTGTAAATCATGAATTGAATACATTAACGAACATTTAAGCTATAATAGGTATCAGGGGCGGAGACAATAGGGTGGCATGCAGGTGCTTAGCCACCCCCAATCTCATTAGGAGATCATTTATAATACAGTAAATTTTGAAAATGCTGAAGCACATATGACAAACCTTTTTGTTTTATGCCCTTCAATATCTTTTAAATTTTATTATTATAATATAAAAGGAAAGTAAAAAGTTTGTTATAAAATTTCAACCCCACATGTTGGATTAATATAAAAGCCAACAACCCTTTTTTTTTAATTTTGGAGACTTGTAGTCATAATTCATAAACCTATTTTTTCAACGACATACCTCTTTTTGCTATTCGACGACATCAAGTGTCCTGGATTAAGAAGTGTTTCTAGGCGATTTCCGTTTTTCAATCAATAACAAGGTAAGTTTCAATTCTTATTAGTCATCAAACATTTAGCTTTTTGTAATTTGTAATTAATAGTTTTGTTATTCTTGACAATTTGGTTTCTTATAATTATAAGACTATTGATTTCTTTTTTTCAAATTAAAATGCTCATGAACCATATTTGTATCATGTTAACCATAATATTAGGAAAGATGTTAACTGTATAATCCCTCATACTCAAAGGAATAGTAATATCAAAGAGCTTAACGTTGAACATCGTAATATGAAAAAATTAACATCCAAATTTATAAAAGATACAATTAGTTTTTTTATTCGTGGTCCTAGAGAAAACCTTCAATCTTAAGTTATTCAAGTAACCAACTTGATTGATTAAACCATTATATATTAAATGTGGACCATACCAATGTCAAAAAAATCAAAGTATATGTTCGATCCTAGTGGTCCTAACGATTATAAGAATAGTTTTCAACAAGCTAGTTTAAGAATTCTTGGAAGTTAGAATATTATTTGAAAATAGATGTTTCGTTTTGTTTTCCTTGTTTTCTTTTTAATAGAAAACCTATTGGGTGAGCTAGATCGGATGCATTTTGTGTAATAGGGTTTAATAAATAGAAATAAAGTTAGATGTGGCAAAGATTGTGTGCTTCATTGTTAATTAAGGCAAGACTTCGATCTAATCACATAGTTTACACATAATTTATACGAGTACTCTATTATATTATCATGATGTGAGCCCCCGTTATCCTTAAATCCTGGCTCCACCCCTGATAGGTATAGTTTATGGAACAATTACCTTATCAATGTATGAAACATAGAATCAATGCGATCGAACATATAAGCTATATAGAGTATCGTTTATGAGTCATATAAACAATAATTTAAATTCAATGGATTCATTTTATTCTACACCTATCGTTAGTATAGCATTTTATGAGTGAGCATCTTCGTGTACTTACTTAAGTACTAACAAAAGCCCTGAGATTATAACCAGAGTCTTCTTGAGGGAGAACGTGAGTTTGTGTATAGATCTATACGGGATTGACAATCCCACACCATAACTGTTAGCTACAGTTAGGCCGGCAAGCCTGGGTGACAAAGTCATTTCGATTCCGACGCCTGAAGAACGTCGTTCCGGCAATTCAATGGTCAACTATGGTTATATCAACTCATAAATTTGGTACTAATTAATACGATTAATGTATGAATAGTAACAAATTAAAATAGTTTTATTTTGAAGTAATAAAACTACTATACATACCGGAGGATTCCAGGGTTTTCACAATATAGTTTTCATGTAAAATAAAACTATACAATACAATTGGTGATATATAGATATACAAACTAATACTTTCATATAGTTTTATAGTATACAGTAACGAGCCTACACTTCGGTCTTAGGGTTAAGACTACTTTTTCAAAACTAAAGAGAATATTGGATTTTCTTGAGATCATGTAAACATTTTTACAGACTCACACACAGGTTTCCTTTTCAAAAACACACTTATGAACTCACCAGCTTTAATGCTGATACTCTTTCAAAACACTTGTATTCCTAGGAAATCAGCAGACAGGTACTGCTACAGCTTTTGAGAAGACGGAGCGTATAGAGTCACGTCTTTTATATTTTGTTATATACTTTTGATGTATATAAATATGAATCAAACAAATGTATATATTTTACTTATTCAATGTAATGGTTGTGTTTACTTTGATTACTATGATGCAATTTTTGTGATACTATACATGACGTTCTCTACCCCCAAACGTTTCTGTCGTTTCGGTTTGGGGGTGTGACAAGGACATAGATATATGAGTGCATGAGCGTTTCCATATGTGAGACCCTTTATGAGTTAGTAGTTGCGACTAAGAGTAAATAGTTAGAGTTGGAGACCTAGTAACAAAAACAAAAAGAAGGATCAGATTCACGTGGTAATGGCAACAACCGAAAAGTTTAAGGCAGAGAATGCTCGTTCAAGATATCAGGGGAGCTATGGATGTTATGGTAAGTATGGGTTGGTGCATGAGGGTGTTTATTGTGTGCCTGTTTTTGGGTGTTTCAGATGTAGTCAAGAGGGTCATTACAATCGGTACCGTACGCAAAAAAAGTTGAAGGTATGTTTTATTTGCATTCAACCTGGTCATGTCAAGGTTGATTTCCCCATATGAGCAATACTATTAGAAATACAATCAAGTCGAGAGGTTAACTGTGCGCCATAGGCTAGGGTACGCGCGACATATGCACAAAATTTCCTTTCCTCAATAAGAGCTTAATGCATTAATCTCTCATGTCCAAATTCCAGATCCAAGGCCAAAATACCATTAAGAGTCATAAAGTTTCAACTTTATGACTTTGCATGCCCATTAAGTGCTTACTACACAAAATCCTAACTTCTTAACACCTTAAGACCTTCTACAACATGCATGGGGAAAAACTAAGCATCAAGACCACATTTTTATGACTTAAGACCCATCATTAGGTCTGAAAAAGGACGACTTATTCGATTAAAATCATGTCATGCTCAAGAATCACCATTTTTTGGACCAAAAATGCTCTAAATGAAGAAATGGCTAGATCTACAAGATAGGATGATCAAGTTATGAGCTTTTTACATCCTGGAGGTTGCTAGCAAGGAGAGAATCTTAGATCCAAGTTGATTCTAATCTCCAAAGTCCTTGTATACACTTCTTCTTCTTCTTTTTCTTCTTCAAGAACACCACCAAAGCGCAAAATGAGCTCAAAATGCACTCTTCTCACTTAGGGTTTTCTAGAGGGACGTTTTCTTAGATGGAGGCTCATGAGGGAATAAGAAACGAGGTGATAATGATGCTTATATATGGAGCAAACCCTAAAATTTAGGGTTTGAGGTTTCTTTACATACACCCTACGTATGCGGTGTACGCTTAGCGTACTAAGGTCCGCCCTAGTATGCTCAATGTACACAACAAAATCCCCAAAATGCCACTATGGGCCATTCTTGCAACTTTCTCAAGCCCAAGGGTCAAAATGCAATATTATTTCATACATAGGGTTAAAATTGAAAACACCTCAACATCGGGATGTTACACATCATCTCTCCTAAATCCATTTTGGTGCTCTTATGGTGCTCTTGAGTAAAGGAAACATGAAAGCTTGGGCAAGAAAGCATTGTTCTTGAGGAAATTAGTCTTCTCTTCACACATGAACCTTGGTAAGTTATAAAGATTCAAGACTTATTAGGTTTGTTGCATAAATCTAGAAGTTTGATGGGTTTTTAATCCTTTTTGGTGAGATTGGTCCCTTTGAGGTTTTTATCTTGGAGTTTAATGAACTTCAAAGCTTGTGGTTGATGCTTAGAATCAGATATGACCTTTGGATGGAGTAATGGGTGCATGCGTGAGCTCTCTTTTCTCCATGCATAAAGATAAGTATATTTTGGACACCTTTGAGAATTAGGGTTTTAGATCTTGCTTGTTTGGGCCATCCAAATGGATAAAGTCGAAAACTTTATCCATTAAGACATCATGGAGTATCATATATGATAATTGAATCTTTATTAAGCTGAATAGGCCATAGGTGCAGTGTGCCTTTGAATTTCCTAATTTTCCTGATTAATCTGTTATGTAGTAGGCGATGGGCACTTGGGAGGGGGCGTGGAACTCCTTTGACTAGGTTGACTTTTTGACTTTTGACTAGGTTGAGTTTTTGTCAAACTATGAAGGATTGGACCATTGATTTAGGTTTGACCTCTGAGTTTTATTTAGGTGGTTTGTGTAAGCTAATTCGTTTACAGAGGGTGCTTTTAAGATTCTAATCAACTGACTCCATGTAAGTTTTCTCACTATACTGTGTGTGACATTGTATATCATATGTATAATAGTATATATATATATATATATATATATATATATATATATATATATATATATATATATATATATGTATATATATATATTGTTAGGGTACAAGGATGTTATTTGTTGGTGATTTTAGTGTCACCATGTCGTTTTATGTAACTAGAATTAACATGTGAGCTAACGGGATTCATAATTTGTATTCTAATATATGTCCGGGGTTGTGCGAAGTGCACGCATGTATAAGATCAAATTAGAAGTCGGTTCAGCGACAAGTTGAGGATCCGTGGGCAACACCTCTGGGTCCGGGGTTTCCAAAGGGACAGTGCCCCTTTGGCGAGGTCTAGGGCAGAGCGCCTGGCTGAGGTCCCGCTTCCATGTCAGCGGATGGGGTTTCATGTAATAGAACCTAATGATTCGATTTCAATTAACACTGTTACAGAATCACGGGATGCAATTTTTATTGAGACGCGTTTTCATCAATTCAAAGGCATAATTATCTAACTTTGGGTACTGATAAAGTGCAAAATTTAGAAAATCAAGATGGTGGTAAAGTACAAAAACCACAAGAGCTTCGTAGAAATAAAAGAGGCCAAATTGCGAAAAAAATTCGACCCGACTTCCAAATGTATTTGGTGGAAGGTTCAAGGGATGAAATTAATATTGAATATTCTTATTGCTATAGTATTGAATATGATCCTAAGACATATCAAGAGGCCATGGAGTCTCGTGATAGTGCATTTTGGAAGGAAGCAATTGATGATGAAATGTCATCAATTCTTGAGAACAAACATGGGTGTTGTCCTGTTTGCCTCCGGGTTCTAAACCACTTGGTTGCAAATGGATTTTCAAAAAGAAAATGAATGTTAATGGAACTATTGACAAGTTCAAAGCTCGGTTAGTCATTCAAGGTTTTAGACAAAAACCCGATGTTGACTATTTTGATATGTATGCTCTGATTGCATGTATTTCTACTATTAGATTGTTGGTTGCCTTGGAAAGTATCCACAATATGGTTATTCACCAAATGGATGTGAAAACAACCTTTTTAAATGGTGATATTGATGAGGAAGTTTACATGAAACAACCAGAAGGTTTCGTTATGCCCGGTAAAGAGCATATGGTTTGTAAACTTATCAAATTTTTTGTATGGGCTGAAACAAGCACCTAAACAATGACATCAAAAATTTGATGATGTTATTTTGTCTTCTGTTTTCAAGACAAACCAATGTGAAAAATGTGTTTATAGTAGATTTGATGATGCTACTAGAGCTAGAGTGATCACTTGCTTATATATAGATGACATGTTGATTTTTGGTACTGACCAAAATCAAGTAGATGAAACAAAGAAATTGTTATCATATAAGTTTTCCATGAAAGATTAGGAGGGGCTGATGTAATTATTGGAATAAGAATTAAAATGATGAACAAAGGTTTGGTAATGACTCAAAGTCATTATATTGAGAAAATTCTCAAGCGGTTTAATTTTACCGACTGTTCTCCATGGTGTTCCCATTTCACAATTGGAATACTCTAAGGCTATTGGTAGCTTGATGTGTGCCATGACAAGTACCAGACCTGATATTGCTTTTGTTGTGGGTAAATTGAGCAGGTACACTAGTAATCCTAATGCTGAACATTGGCAAACAGTAAAGAGAGTGTTTAAGTATCTCAAGGGAACCATGAATTATGGTTTGAGTTACTTGGGAGTCCTTCGGTTATATAAGGTCATTCGGATGCAAGTTGGATAACCAACATGGAAGACCATTCCTCAACTTTTGGTTGGGTATTCTTGCTTGGGGGAGATGTCATCTTTTGGGCTTCTAAGAAGCAATATTGCATTACAAACTCAAAAATGGAATATGAGTTTGTTGCGTTAGCAGCTGCTGGTAAAGAAGCATAGTGGCTAATGAATTTAGTCTATGAGATTCCTATGTGGTCTAAACCGATAACACCTATTTCTATCATCTGTGATAGTGCAACCACTTTGTAATGTCTGGTTCCTGATATGCATTTAATTATAATTTATTCACTTTTGTAGAGCTACTCGACGAGTTGGGAGCCCCAGACTCGTCAAGTAGAAACCATAATGGCCACGGGATTTTAAGTCACCTACTTGATGAGTTGAAAGCCCATACTCGATGAGTAGGGTTGCCATGATGAAACCCTAATTTCGGGGTTTTG